>NC_134054.1:14249769-14579236 GCF_965140245.1 Athene noctua
GCACAAAAGGGAGTGGAAGTGGAGAGACCTGGGAATGGGAGCCCCTCCCTTCGGCCACGGAGAGGGGATCAAATATTCCCCTCGGCAGCAGCCGCCGTGTCCGTGCATCCCTCCAGCCCCTCCGCGCGCTCGCCGCTGCACCCAGCGATGGCGGGGGGAGGGATGGGGCTGCTCTTCCTGCCCCCCCGGGCCAGGTCACCCCAAGGGTGAGCAGAGCCCTGAAATCGGGGTGTTTTGCCCCATCTGCTGCGCCCTGGTGCCACCAGGCTGGTGCTTCAGAACAGGGCGGGGGACTCCCAGGGCACCTGTCCCCCCCCACTCGGCACCCTCCTCCTGTGTGGGGACCCGGGGGAGGTCGGGCAGTGCTGGCACTAACCCTGGGCCCCGTGTGCCTCCCCCCAGCCCCCCCGTGCTGCAGCAGGGCCTGGGCACACGCGCGTGGCTCTGACACAGGGCGTGTGTGTCCCTCTGCCCTGTGATCCCCTTGGAAAGGGCGCGTCGGGGTGGGGGTGTCCCCGCTCCAAAGGCTGTACCTGCAGGGCTGGGGGGGGCAGGGACACGCTGTCAGCAGACCCCTGGTGCTGGGCAGCGCCTGGCACGGGCAGGGGACACTCTGGGTGACAGAAGAGGACAGGCTGTGGCTGGAGGGGATGGGGGGGTTCCCCTGGGTGGGTGTTAGCGGCTTCAAACGAGGGGGGGGGACACGACAGGTTTCCTCGGCGGGGCCCCGCTGCCGGCAGAGGGCAGCTGCTGCCTGCAGCGGCAGCGGCGGGGGGGGCTCTCCGGTGGAGGGGGGCTGCCCTGCCTGCGCTGCCCGCCCGCACTTTGCATCTGCCCCGACGGGGCGGTCCTGCCCCCGCTGCACCGTGCTGCGTCCCGGCTGCTGCGGGGAACACGCGGGACCGAACCCCCCCGTGGGCCCGAGCGCGGCCGGGAGCCCCGTGACAGCGGGTGTGGGGGGGTGGCGGTGGCCAGGGGAGTGTCGGGGGGGGACACACACGCACTGGGGCGGCTGCCAGCCCGCAGGCGGGGGCGCTGCTCAGCCCGAGGTCGGTACAAATTCAAGGTGGTTTCCCCTTGAAAACAGCTTCGTCAAGGGGAAAAAAGGTGCTAAAGCTGCGCTTGAAGCGCCGCGGGCCAGAGCTGGCTCGGGGCGGCTGCGGGGGCCCCCCCAGCTCAATCGTGGGGGGAGGGACCAGCCAAACCCCCGCTCCCTGCCCACAGCCCCCGCGGTGGGGTGAGACGCCGGGAGGGGCAGCGGGGGGGAGGCTGCGAGCCGGGGGCTCATCCCGGGGGGAGTCTCGCGCGTTTGCCGGGGGGTGAGCTGGGCCTTCGAACCCCCCACCTGGAGCAGGGGCGAGCTCAGCGCCCCTCTGCCCCCAGACTCGTGCCCTTATTCCGGGAAGGTGTTCTCCTTCGCCTGCTGATCCAGCCGTTGTCGCGTTGTTTTAATTAAATTAGCATCTTTTAATACATTTTGTCCAACTCTCGTGGCTTAATGTCTCTCCGGCCGCAGGGAGCCCGGAGCTCCTCCAGGCCCGTGGGGGGGGCGCACGGCCCCGCCGGTGCTGAGGCAGGAGGTGCAGGATGCGCCCCTTTCTGGGGTGCTGGCGCCCCTCTGTTGTCCCCTACGGGTCTGTCAGGGAGGGGGGCACAGGAGCTCCATCCTCCCCGGGTGGTGAGGGAGGGGAAGGGGATGGACCCGTCCCTTGAGGCTCCAGGGTTGGGCAGCCTCAGCGCTTGTCTGCTGCCTGCAAATTCTGCCCGTCCCCTGCCAGGCCCGCTGCCCGCCGCCGGCTCTGACGGGCTCGTGCGTCTCCTGCCCCTCCTCATCCCCCCCACCCCGCCTGGCAGCTGCCCTCAGAGGGGGGCCTGGGCGCAGGCAGGGTGGGCAGCACTGCAGGCGCTGCTGCACCCGCTGCCAGGGTCGGGCAGGGCGCTGCGCCCTGTAGTGGGGGCACCGGCCTCTGTTAACACGTTCACACGCGTGAATTCTCTGCGCTAAGTGACCTTTACGTGTGATGCCCACCTGGTAACTGGCCGGTGGTGACCGCAGGGCCCTGCAGGACGAGTCTCCATCCCCTGGGCTCCCCTTTGGCACGTCGGGCTGGGTGCCCCGGGGAGGCGGGCAGCGGTGGGTGCTGCTGGAGAGGCGAAGGGTGCTTGTGTCTGCAGCGTTCCCCCTGAGGAGGGTGCTGCGGCTGCCCCCAGCTCGAGGGGCTCCCCGCCGGGCGCAGCGTGGCCGGGCTGGCCCCAGGTCCCCGGGCTCCTGGTTTGGGGTGACACTGGGGGTGTTCCAGGCTGTCAGCCCTTCCAACCTCTGCTCATGGGGTGCTGGGGGGGGCCGGGCTGGTGCAGCCCTTCCACCAGTCCCGCTGTGGCACCGTCCCAGCGAGGAGAGGAGCTGGGCCCTGCCCCGCCGTGCAGGCGGGGGGGGTCTGGCCGTGCTACGGCGAGGGGCAGCCGGTTACTGCACCTTGTGCGTTTGCTCCGGGCGTTTCCTGGCTCAGGGAGGGGGGGACAGGCACAGGGGGGCCCCCGTGGTCGCTCTGCCTTGCTGAAGCGCAGCAAAACACCTCAATTGTTAGTCGGGGCTTGTCAGCTGTATCGCAGGAGCGCCGGATAAAGTGTTCCAGTGAAGAAGATAATTGAAAATCAAAAAAGACTTTGTTAATTTGATTAGGCAGAGCCATAGTTGAATTGTTCTTCATCAAAAGAGATTTAATTTTGACATGCAATTAAATCCTTCTGCTGTACTGGTGCCCTGTGCGTTCCCAGCACCTTGGCAGGCTGGGGGGGGGGGGTTACAGGACGGGGGGGAGCTGAGACGTGCTGGGGGGGCAGAGGGGAAGAGGACGGAGGGCAGCGCGTGGCGGGGGCGCAGAGGGTCTGTCACAGCCGACGCTGGGCATTTAGCGCAGACCTCGGGTCGTGGTTTCACTGCTTGAATTACATCAGCGGGGAGGCAGCTCTGCGCCTCCTCCGTCCCCTCGCCCCGGGGCTGTCCCCTCCCCAGGGTAGAGCCTCGACCTATGTGGTGTGAAAAGGGTCTTTGGCGACTGGGTTTGGTGCAGCAAACCCGGGTTTGGGCACCCTCTGGCCAGGCCGGAGATCCCTCCTGCTGCTGGGAGCCCGGGTGGGCGGCGTTGGCATCTCAGGGTCCCCTCGAGCTCCAGCCATCCTTCGCTGGCTGCTCCCCGCAGCGATAAGGCAGAGGATTATCGCTGCCGCTGAGCCGAGGTGCTGTAATCCCTCCCCACCGCGCGGACGGGGCCGAGTGGCAAACCCACAGTCGGGGTTGTGGATTTAGAGCTGGTGGTGAGAGAAGGAGCTCAGTGGGATGTGACAGAGCTTTCAGACGTGCAAAAAAAAATGCCTGCGTGCCTCCCTGGGCAGGAGCGGAGCAAGGCGCTGGCAGTGGGAAGGAGCTTTAGGAGGAATCGCGGGAGGTCCGTGAGCTGCAGCCCCGGCAGCGGGACGCGGTGGCGTGGGCGAGGGCTCTGGGCCCCGGGCGGTGCTGCGGGGCTGGGCTCTGGCCAGGGCTCTGCTGCCCTCGTGGTGCTGCCGGCAGCGCCGGGTCCTGGCTCTGCTCCGAGCCACGGGCTGGTTCGGTGGGGGGCACCCGCTGAGCCGAGCCCCGTCCTTCCCCTCCCCGGGTTCTCGTCGGCCTCGCTGGGAGCGCGGTGGCTCTCGCCGCCCTCGGCGCGGGGAGGACCCGAGGGCCTGGACCGGCAAAGCCCGCGGTGCCGTGAGCTGCCCGCACGCCCCCCTGGGGCTGACGGCTCTTGGCACCGGGGGATTTCGGCTGCTCGGATCCGATTCTTCTTAGACGGGATGGAGCCGTGGGGAGATTTTCTCTTACAGCCTCGCTCTTCCGCTTGCCAGCCCGGAGGAGCGTGGCTCTGGGAGGCAAAGGACGTGGCCGTGCAAGAGGCTATTTAATTCCTGTGCTCTCTGCGCTGATGGGCCGTTCCTGGTGCCTGGCACGACTCTGCGCTGGTGCCCGGGGTGGCAGCGGACCCTCCGGTCTCCTTCCCCGGGGGGGCTGGCAGAGCCTTTGCAGCCCTGGCCCTTCCCTGTGGAGACGGGCCGGGGCGTGGGCAGCCGGGCCGCTGTAAATTTGGTTTCCTGGGCTGGAGCATGACATGGCCATCCTGCCTGTGGCCCCTCTCCTCCCCATCCTTTGCCATCCCTTTTGCCTCGGTCTTTGTCTCCATCCCCCCTCCTGCGCTGCCATCTGCCTGGCTCCCCCCGGACCTGCGCCAGCTTCTGTTCCACGTGCCTGTGTTTCCTGCCCTTGTCCGCATTGACCAGCCCGGCTCCAGCTGGTGAAGTGGGCACCGAGCGCTCCCGGCGCTCCCAGCTCTCCCTGGCAGGAGGGCTTTTCCTTCAGGTGCCTCCCTCCTGCGCTCCGCATGGCAGCGGGAGGACAGGACCCCGCTGGGGGATGCTCGGTGTCGGCTGGGGGAGGTGGCAGGGCCGAGCTCCGCTCTGGCAGCTCCAGGGTGCGCCAGGCAGACTTGTTGTCGGGGGGGGGGGGTCCCAGGGGGTCCCCCGGTGCCTTCCCAGTGGGGCCGGGTGCTCAGCTGGCTTGTGTGGCTGCAGCCTTGGCTGCTCGTGATGCCGTGGCAGATGTTTCCACCTGTGAAACGGGCGCCGTGCCGGTCTCCCCGGGCTGCGCTGGTGGAACGGGGATTGATCCGGGTCGTGGTTTAAACGCGGCCGGCAGCCGCTCGCTCACCCTCCCCTCCCCCGGGGAATGGGGGAGAGAGTTGGAGGGGCCAGGGTAAGGAGACTCTTAGGCTGAGATAAAAACAATTTAATAATTGAAGTAAAATAATAATGATAATAGTAATAATAGAAAATACAAATGAGTAATGCACGAAGCGATTGCTCACCACCCACCAGCCGATGCTCAGTCCCTTCCCAGCAGCAATCCCAGAGAAGGGAAATCCCAAAACCAAGTCCTGGGAGAGAGGGAGCTCCAGCTTCCCGGCCACCCCCATCTATCCCCCGAGAGTGACGTGTGATCTGGAATATTCCGCTGGCCACTTTGGACCCGGTGCTCTGGCCATGCTCCCTTCCAGCACCTGCGCACGGGCAGGACATGGGGAGCTGAAAACTCCTGGATTTCTGCGCAACGACTGGAAACGTCAGCATCCTCATGCCAAACCCACAGTGCATCTAAAACACAGCAGTATTCTGCCTTCTAAGAATTAAAAATTAGCTCTATCCCAGCTGAAACCAGGACACTCCACCTGTGCCCTCTCACACCGGGACTCTCCTGGCCCCGGCACCGCGGTGGGTGACGTGAGCGGCGTGAGAGCGCGGCGTCCTGCGCTGCCGCCCGGGCTGCTCTAATTCCCTTCAAAACGCCACCCAGGAGCCAGAGGCGCCCTGCGAGGGCAGGAAAACGCGGAGCCTCTGCCCGCTGGAGACGGGGAGGATCAGAGCGATCCGCCCGCTCTGGGGGGGCGCAGTGACGGCCCCGAGGAGCCCCGGGGTGCTGCTGCGGCTGCGCGGGGCGCTGGGGACGCTGGCGGGTCCCGGGGCACGGGGGGGGCTGAGCTCCAGAGCTTGCGGGCAAACGAGGACTTGGGTGTTTCTACAAGGACCGGGGCGAAGCCTGGGCTGGGTTTCTGTGGGCCGGTGTCCCTGGGCGGGGGTCCCGAGGCGGGGAGGGGGACCTCTGGGTAACGTACCGCGGCGTCCCCTTGCCCGGAGCGCGGGGTCCCGCGGCGGGTGCTGCGCCCTCTCGGGGGGTGCTCGGCCCCGCAGACCCAGCGGCGTCGGGGCAGGAGGATCAGGGGCAGAGGGGGGTGTCCCGCGTCCCGGCAGCGAGCGGGTTCAGAGCGGCGGCACCTGCAGCTGCCTGCGGTTTGGGTGCAGCAGCCCCTGCGAGCTCGGTGCAGTGTTTACCGCTTCCATCTTGGCTTCTTGCCTTATTTGTTCTCCTCTAATTGAGCAAATGCGCTGTAGGCAGCGGAGCCGGGCCAGCATTGACTTTATTAGGGGAAAGCATCGATACAACGCTGCATGTTAGGAGGCTTAGTCTAACACTGTCAGACTACTGGAGTTTTAAAGTTGCACTTTATTCATGACGGTTTGATTTCTCTTGCTCTGGGGACTCCGACTTTGATAGATTGTGATGCGGTACCAGAACAATATGATACACAAGAGCAGCTTCCTTCCAAAACAGGCATTTGCCACGAGAGCCCAGCGTTTCCTTGAGTTTTTTTAGAGTGAAAAATGATGGCATAAAGGAATCTTAAGCTTTGCGCAGTTCAATCCTCCAGAATTAGCAACCAAAAAGTTGATTTTACTGCTGACTGGTAGGCTGTTAGAGGTAGTTACGCCAAGCTAATTCCTGCATTCATTTTGCTGCGTTTTGCTGCTGCGGCAGCGCTGGCAGGAGCTGTTTTCGCTCCAGAAGTTGGAGTTTCTGGCCGCCAGTTACAGAATTCTTCTCTTGCAGGCGAGCACCCGCCCCGCTGCCGCGTCGCTGCTGCCGTTCCAGCCCGTGGGCTCTCGGGGCTCTCGCCTGGTTCTGCGGGTGTGAGAGCAGGAGGGGTCGCAGGCGCAGACCCGGGGTGCAGCTGCTTGTCCCCTTTGTCGGGGCACGGAGGAGCTGCCTGCCTGTCTGTCTGTCTGTCTGTCTGTCTGTCTGTCCCGCTGAATCTGGCGCTTGCGGGTGTGTTCTCAGACGTGCCGGCGATGCGCGTCACAGGATGTATTTTCTGTGAACACGTTTCTCGGGTGCGACCACGCCGGAGTTGTCGGGTGCTCGTTGTCTCGGCGCTAAGTACAACCCGTTTATCTGCTCTCCGTGTGGGTGCCATAGGGGCTTCTGTTGATGCTCCCCTGGAATTAAGTATGAATTAAATCCACCGTTAAAATAAAGGGTTATCACAGCCTTTTAATGAGTTGGAGTCTCTAACAGCTCCATTTTCCCGGGTTTGATGGCCATGCCTTTTTATTTCATGGGATTCTCGTGGGTTCCCGTTGTTACGTCAGCGCGAGCGGTGTGTCCCCAGCCCCCCGCCCGCTCCGCCGCCTCGCCCCCGCTCTAAGTGACCTTCTCGGTTGGGCAGCGGGGCTGCGCTCCCCGGGGTGGCCCGGCCGTGGGGCGAGCTGGCCGCGTGCCACAGCCCCGCTTTCGGTGAAACGGGCGGGAAGTGCCGCTCTGCCCAGAGCGGGGGGGCTGCGGCGGGCGGGCGCCTGCAGGATCGGGCCCTCTCGCCCAGGGGCGCTGGGCTGTGTCCTGGGGCCTCGTCCCAGGGCTCTGGTCGGTGCTTTGCAGCTTCAGCGTCTTTCTGACTTATTCCTTGACTCTGCGGGGGGGGGAGAAGCGGCGGCTGCTGCGTGCGGGTGCCAGGGCAGAGCCGGAGCTCCGGGTGGGGGCTCGGCGGGGGCCGGAGCACCCACCACCTCCGGGCTGCTTGTCGGGCCGCAGGAAGGGGGGGGAGGTTTCTGAGCGTTAGGGTAGCAGAACACTTTTTTTTTTTTTAATGTGTCAGAACAGCATTTTTCCACAGCCTCGTTCTCAGAAATGTTCGAACCGTTCTTGCTAAAACTTCCCTCAAAATTTCAGCCCGAGGCGGACACTCAATATGGGAAACATCAGAGCAAAACGCCTCGTGTTGCAGAGACACAGGCGAGCGCTAACGGGGTCTTTGAAAGCGGTGGGGAGTCGCTCAACGGTGGCACCACAATCTCTAGAGCCTCGTGGCAGCCCGGAGATGGGCAGGCTGCCGGCATCCCCGGCGTCTTCCCAGGCTTCGGCAGAGTCCCCGCGGGGGGGTTTGACCCTTGGAAACCCCCCCCCGGCCTCCCAGGCCCCATCCAGGGGGAGCGTTGCTGCTCCGCGCCGGGTGCCCAGGGCACCTTCCCGAGCCGCTTCGCTCGCTGCGGCGCCGGGGCCGCCGTGGGCTCGGGGGGTCTCTGAGCGGCCGGTTCCGCTCGGGGACCCCGCGGGGGATGTGTTGGGGGGGCGATGCCTCTGCCGGGCCCGGCGGTGGGGACTCGGTGGAGGGGCCGGTGGGGGGGACTCGCCGGTGCCGAGCTCCGGTAGCCGCGTCCGTCCGCAGCAGGGAGCGCGCTGGGCTGGGGCGGCTGCATTATTTACAGAGAGGCTTGGGGAGCCTCTGAGGAGAGCTGGCACAACTTGCATATTAAAACAGAAATTGCAATTAACAACAAAAAAAGGGCATTTTTACAACATTTTTACTGAAGTCTTAATGAACAAATAAAGAAGCAGAGAAATCTGCATACGCGTTTGTGAGATATAAAACTGACTGAATCGAGATGAAGCAGCAAGAAGCCTTGACTTCTCATATTTTCTGCTGGATAAGTAAAACTAAACAGCGGAGAAGGGAGAGAAGAGGGGGCAGAAAACTGAAGTGCAGGAACTGGGAGGCCCCAGTATGTGGTTCTTGTGAACCCAGTAAGGTGCAGGAGGTTGGCTCAGCAGAGCTGCCTGTCGTCCTCCCCTCTGAGCTGTGCTGAGGGGATCTGGAGGGATTTCTGAAACCACATTGGAAAAGAAATTGGAAGCTGAAAAAAAGTAGAAGAGCTTGGATTTGGCCTGAGAATCTGTACAGGCAGCAAGTGCTGTGCTGCCTGCAGGGCCGGGGGCTCGGTCCGCCCCGGCGGGGGCAGCGGGTGCCCGGCAGAGGCTGTGGTGGCCGCGGAGGAGGTGGGGGGTGGCCTGGCTGTGGGTGACGGGGCTGCCGCGTCCCCCCGGGGGACACACGGACGTGGAGGCGGCGCGCAGTGGAGTCGGGGCTGGGGCGGGCTCCGTTCAGAGCGCAGGCGGGAGGTTGGGGCATCACCCCCACATCTGCGGTTGCCTTTGGGACACAGCGGGCTCCCACACGCGGGGTTTGGGGGTGCTGCGGGGGCAGGCGGGCTCTGGGAGGCCAGCGAGGTGTCTCCAACCATTCCGGGCTGCAGAGGCGCCTCTGCTGAGAGGAGCTCGTCCGGGACCGAGGGCGACGAGGCGATGGGGTGTGTCGGGAGTGAGCGCAGAGACGGAGCCAAGTGGGGATGCTGGTGGCGAAGCGGCCGCCGGGACCGACTGGGAGGTCAGAGCCGCCGGCGGGGAGGGATGGGGCCGCGGCGCTGGTCCCTGTGCCCGCGCCCTGCCCGGCCGGGGAGCAGAGAGCCCCAGAGAACGCTCTGGGAACGCTCCGCAGCCTTTCCGTGTCCCAGGGGCTCCGTGCGCAGCCCGTTCCCTCTCCCCTGTCGAGCTCCCCGGCGCACGACAGACCCTCTCTTCCTTTTTGGCACAAGTGGCTCCAGTGGGACTTCTGCAAAATACTCCCCAGAATGATTTATGATACTCCTTCAGCTAATTTTTAACTCTGATTGCTTCTCCTTCTCTTCAGTAGAATTTAACTAGTTTGCCTGGAATATTAATAATTAAACATCAAGGAATTATATCCCAAGCAGTCTTTTCAGATGAACGTTTGTGATTGTTTTAAAGCGCACAGCGCCGGGTTTCAGTGGCTCTTTGATAGAATTTTGCTTCTTTTAAACTGCTGACACCAGTAACCCTATAAATTAGCAGATGATGGAGGGAAATCTCCTGGCTGCTTCTGTTGGTTTTTATAGTTTGATTTGTTAATAGGAGTTTTGGGTCACGGCCAGGAATTCCTTAGCCGGCGAAGGGCAGGGTTTGCCCCACGGCGTGGCGGTGCCCCGCGTGCCGGTGTCCCTGCGAGGGGAGAGGGGTCCTGGGGACGCGGCGCTGAGCGGGTGGGAAGGCTTTGCGGGTGCCCGGCGGGGGGGGGATGCTCCGAGCACCCTCCCTGCGGGCAGGGCAGGGCAGGAGGTGTCCCCCCCACCCCGCCCCGTCACGGAGACGCTCGGCGGGTCGCTGCAGCCTGTTGCTGGCGTTCGCTGCGACTCTTGGCGACGGTTTCTGGTGCAAAGGAGGTTTCTGCCTCCCTCCGCTCGCTCGGCGCTGCTGAAGGACCCCCAGCAGCTCGCGCCGAGGCGTCGGCTTCTGGGCCGTGATTCGTCCCGTTACCTGCAGAGCGGGAGCCAAACGCTGCCGGCGCGGAGCGTGTCGGGGTGTTCGCCGGCACGTGGCTGGGAGGGGCCGAACCCCGCTGCGGGGCAGCGGAGCCGGTGGTGAGCCCGCGGCGTGCCCGGGGCGCAGGGAATGGCAGCGACCAGCTGGGACGGGTTTAACTGCTCCACCCGCGGGCGGGCGCCCCTCGCCCCCGCCGGGAGCAGGCGGGGCGGCTCCAACCCGGGAAATCGGCTTTTCTAACGCCGGACACGTGTGTCTGAGCGCGGCCCGGGCAGCGTGTGTTTCTTGCCTCCGGGCTGGGGATGTCACAGGAGTGGGGCTCGTGGCACCTTTCCAGTTTTGTTTTGAGCCTGGGGAGCGCCCGGCGCTGGGTGCAGGGCTCCTGGGGGGCGTCCGTGTCCGCCCGACCCGCTCCCACCCTTTGCCTTAGAGCTGAAGCTTCATTTATTCTGAAGGGAAAAAATTCACATCTCGCCAACCAACGCGAACCCAAATACAAATAAATTTCTCTCAAAGTGCAGTCGTTGGAGAAAACTAAAGGCCGTTACTCAGGCTGACATCAGAGGAGCTGCATTCGCTCTGACAAGCAGCACAGCCTTATGTTTTATTCACCAGGCCTGAAAAATACCTTCCCGAAGAGGGGCCCCATAAATAAAGCAGTGTGATGAATATTACACGGGATAAAAACTGATAAAGCAAGGGCCCTAAACACGAGATGCACAACGAGGTTAGAAAAGCACATGGTTTTCATTACGTCTAATCCTGTGTGACGGGCTCGGAGGCGAGCGGCAGGGTGGGGAGGGGAAGCCACCCCTGGGGCTGCTCCTGGCCCCCCCCAGGAGCAGGGGGCCGGGGCTGAGCTGGCCCCACACCTGGGGCAGCAGGGCAGGGCTGGGAGCATCTCTGCAGCCCCCGGCCCGGGGCGAGGGGAGGGCTCGAGGGGCAGCGGGGGGGTCCCAGCCCTGCCCAGGACGCCTTCAAAGCGCCGTGGTCTGTACCTCGAGCATGTGTCCTGGCTGTGAAATCCCCGCGGCTCTTTGGGATCTCCCTGATGGGGTTTCCTAGAGTCCCTCTGGCCCTCAAGCCCCGTTTTTTTCAGTTCCTACAGGTCTGTGTCGGGATCCTGAGGCTCAGGGCTGAGCTGGGTGTAGCCACTGGCAAGTCCCTCTTGGGCACCCTCCTTCCTCACCATCGTTTCTTCGGCCACGGGTTTGCCAGCGCTTCCCCACGGCCAGGGTGGGCTCAGCCCCCAGCCCTGCCCTTGCTGGAGGCAGTTGGGGGGTGTAGTCACAAAGAGAGGAGCTCGGGGTGCCGCTGGCGTCAGAGGGACGTCTCCTGCTATGGTGTTTCTCAGTGTGAAATGCCTCTCAAATATATTGGTTTTGAGAACAAACAGCAAATTATGAAGGCTGTGATCATGACGAGTGTCTTCAAAGATGAGGGTTCCCCGTTTCAGCACGGGGTGTTTAAGGGTGTCCTGGCTTCCACAGATACACGTGGGCGCTGCCTGCACGCGGGGTCATCGCAGGGTCTGCTCGGGGGGGTCGGGCCATGGCGCAAAGCCCCCGGCGAGGCCAACGCGGGAGGATCATCCCCATCCCTGCGCGCGGCGGTTCCCTCCGTGCCCCGGCACCTCTGGGCGTTGGGGGAGCAGCACTGAGGGGGGGAAAAGCCTTTCCCCGGCCATGGGCGGCGAGCCGGAGCCTGGCTCCCGGTGCTGGTGGCTCCTGCAGAGCTGCCGGAGCGGCCCCGGAGGAGGGGAGCTGGGCCCCAGCTCCGTCCCTGCCCCGGCGCGGGGACGGGCAGCGCTGGGTCCGCGGTGCCCCAGGGTTGGGGGGTCACCCCCTGTCCCCACCCTTAAACCGCCGTGGGCTGCGCGAGGCTGCGTAAACACGGTGCCAACAGAGTAAACGTTTAATAAACAAAGCTCTCCGCCACCTCAGGAGGGGGTGTCAGAAGAGGCGTCGTGGTGGGCATTAATGCCCTTTGGAAATGCCGTCGCGGAGCTGTTGCTGCGTCTCTCCCCGTAACCTCTCTGGAATTCTCCACGATGCGTTAAGGGAAGTGTTGTGGCGCTTTCCCATCCCGGGGGACGGCCGGGCAGCCCCCGGCCCCTCGGCACAGGGCTCAGCGAGGAGCTGGTGGTGAAGGACAGCGTTCCCCTGGGGAAGGCACTGCTTCCACTGTGGGTGCCAGCCCGGGGGAGGAGGAGGAAGAGGAGGAAGAGGGCTCTGGGTGCTGCAGCAGCCAGCGGAGCTGGAGGAGGAAAGGGAACGGCATCAGTGGTCCTTGGAGCCGCAAGCATCGGCAGGTCGGGGTTGGTGCTGGCTGCCCTGGGCTGGAGGCGTGCGCCGGGACACGTGTGCTCTGCCCCTGCTGCGGCCTCCCACCCGCGCCGGGTGATGGGCAGGATCAGGCCCCCCCGTGCCGGTGGGCACCGGGAGCCTGGGGGCAGCCGGAGCCGCCGGGAGGGCGTGGGGTGGTGGGAGGCTGGTGCGGAGCTCACTGCGCCGGGCCGGGCTCCCCCCGCCTTCACCTGCCTTTCCCTTTTGGGAAGCTTCGCCTTTGCTTCTCTCCAGCCAGTTTAAGCAAAACAAAAGCCGGGCTCCTCGGGAGGTGGCTGCGGGGCTGCGGTTTTGGGGAGGTCCCCCCGTGCCTGGGAACGGCGGGCCGCAGGCGGCGCGGACAGCGTTTCTTTCCAAAGCCGCTTGTTCAAAGGCTGCAGGAGGAAGTTTGCACAGATTTATGCACCATAATCCCACGTTTGGCAGATTCTGTGTAAACTGTCTGCAAACCCCCTTTGAAAAGTTCCTCGGAAACCCCAGGCTCGACCCCGTGGGGAGCAGGAGCAGCCCCCTGCCCCGCACCTCCCCGCAGAGTGGGAGGCAGGAACCTTGAAATACGAGCACTTAGCTTTTTATTACACCATTTAGTTGCTGCCTGACAGTCTAATCCACCATTAAAAACACCAAAGCTCGGGGGAATTCACCATTGTTATTCAACGTGTATCTCGCTGCTCCTCGCCTCCGCCCCTCAGAGATCCCATCTGCTCCCGGGCCGCGCTGAGCGTGCGGCCGCTGCGCGCTTGGCCTCGCCGGCGGGGAGCTCCGTGGAAGCGGTGGGTGCTGGCGCGGGGCGTCGGAGGGGGCCGTGGGGCCGTCCTCTGCCACCGGCGAGGGCCCCTGGGCAGCGGGGGGGCGAGGGCTGGTGGGTGCCAGCGCGGGTGACCCGGCACCACGGTGCCGACGGAAACACCGCGGGAGTTTGCCAGCGAGCGGCCGCCCCAGCCGCGGGGCTCAGGTCCGGTGCTCGGTGGTCCTGAGAGCGCGGGTGATGGAGCGTGTGTGTGGAAACGGGGGTCCCAGCTGGAGCAGCGGGGGTCTCCTCACCTGGCAGGGGGACCTGTCCCTGTCCCGGGGGGTGGCTGCGTCACACGAGGTGGGTCCTGTCCGCAGGAGGAGCGCGCCAGCCCCGCCGTGCCGCGGGTGTCCTCCACGCTCGCCACGAGCCGCAGGGGCGATGCTTCGGGCGCCGGTTGGTGGCCGAGCGGGGCCGTGGGCAGCCCTCCATGGTGGTCCCAGCGATGGCGCCGACTCGGTGCTCGCCAGCTCCTCCGGAACGGGAGGCTCAGCCCTTCTCGCTGGGTCTTGGAACAGCAGCTGAAAGCAACCCCATCGGTGGGAGCCGTCCCCCCGCCGTTCCCGGCTGCCCGCGGCTCTGCAGATCCAAAAACCAGTTTGGGAAATGGCTTTTCATGTTGGATACGGCTTTTGCAAAGCTTTTTTCTTCTGTGCCGGGCTGCGTGCCCGGGCGGGCGCTGGGGTGCGGAGGAGGCACGTGCTGCCGGGCTGCTGTATCCGGGCTGGATCCGCCGAGGGGGGCAGGACCTGACCGCGTGCTCCAGACCTCGTGTCCCTGGTCCTCGGGAGCAGGAGCGGAGCGTCCCTCCCTCCGTGGGACCCCGCTGCCCTCCCTGCCAGCCGGGCAGGAGCAGTGGGCTTGGCCGCCTCCCTGAGCGGTTCTTGCTCGAGCTCTCCTAAGTAATGATTTTTCTCTTTTTTTTTTTTTTATTTCTGTTGTGTAAAATAAAATGGCGCTGGCTGCCGTGGCAGGATGCACTGATCGGGGAGCTCTTGGCTGCCAAGGGGATGGGGGGAAGTGCAGCTCCTGTGCCCCCCAGCCATGGCAGGAGCCCCCCCAACAGACCCGCCATGGGGGGCAGCGAGAGCCGCAAGGGCCCTGCGGACGGTGTGGCCGCCGTTACCTGAAACTCTGGGTTTGTTTTGCTCTTGGACTCCTGTGCCCTCAAGCGCAGGGCCCGGTTTCCCCATCCCGTCCCGTGTGCTGTCCCCAGATAAAGCAGAAGGTGACCGTGGATGCTGCTGGAGGGGAGACGGGTGGCCCTCGGCCCCCTGTGAGTCGCAACCGAGACCCCTCAGACCAGGGGGCTGCTGGGGATGTCGCATCGTCCCCGTGTCTCCGCTTGGCTCCCGGAGCCTGGTCCAGCGCGTGCTCCCGGTGCACCAGGACGAGGAGGCGGGAGCTGCCCCGGTGCCTCTGCGGCAGCGAGTGGGGTACCGGGAGCGGGGTGCTGTGTCGGGAGCGGGGTGCTGGGTGCAGGATGCTGTGCCAGCCGTGCTCACGGCAGACCAGAGCTGTGACATTTTGCTGCTGTGCCCCGTGTCCGCCAGCTCCTGCTCCCTGTCACGGGACGGAGCGGCCTCGCCAGCGCTTGCAGCCCGGAGGGGTCTGCACAGCCCCTTCCAGCAAAGCAGAGCCCACGCCGCTGGCTCCGTCACGGGTGGATGGTCCGTGGGGAGCCCCGGTGGTTTGCCCACGGCCGCTCAAGCACGTGTTAACGGGACCGGGGTGGTTGGGGCCCCTGGTCCTTGGTGCCGCTCTCCGGCAGCACAGCCCCATGCTGCAGGGGGTCCCCGGCCTGCCCTCCCCTGCCCGCTGCCAGCACTGTATTAAAAAATCATAATTGATTTTCCTTCCTGCCAGCGCTTAACCTGGACTTTCCCGCTGCAGCGGCGGCGGGCCTGATTACAATATCTCTGAAGAGGCCAGTGAGTTATAGTAATGGACACTCTTCTAGCTGTCTGTGCCGCTCATAAATCTATCCCCTCCTGAAAGTGCAGATGGTCCATAATCGTCCATCATCCCGAGCCCGGCGCTGGGCAGCGCCAGGGTGGGTTTCTCCTCTGAGGCTGCTTTTTCTGCAAGCTAAACGGAACTGCGACGCGGCGCGAGCTCTCTCCGTAATGGAGTGCGAGCAGCCCCGCCGTCAGCCCTGATTTAGGAGGGAACGAACAATAAATATCCCGGAGGTTGGGGCTGCGAGCAGCTGCGGGGGGGAAGGCGGCGGGGCCAGGGCTGTGCTTAGGCAGAGCCCTGCTTGCTCTGGCGAGCGTGGCGTGACCCCCGGCACGGGGGCTCGGGGGGAGCTTCCCAGCGGCTGCGGCCCCGCTCTGCTCTCTGCGGGGGTGAAATCCCGGCTGCGTGGTGCTCTGTGCGCCTGGGCACTCCATGGCTCCGCTTGGGGACGACGCCAGCTCCCGGCTGCCATCCGGGCGCTCCCGAGAACCCGGCAAGCAGGAGGGGACCTGCGCAGCCCCTGCTGTGTTTGGATGGGCCATGGGTGCTGCCTGAGTCCCCCCTCCCCGCGCCGGTGGGCGCCCACGTGCTGGCGGTGGAGTAACGCGCAGCCCCAGCTCCTACCCGGCCACCCGCGGCTCTGGCCCGTGGATGTGGGGTGCAGAAGTCACCCCCCGCCCCGAGCCGTGGGCTGGCAGAGCCCCGGTACCACGCGCCCACAAAACTTCATCCGCCGATGCTCGGCCTGGCCCCGCCGCCGCCGCCCTCGCGGCCCGGTGCTCGCTGCTCTCGGGCAGGGCCTCGGCGCCGTCCAGGCAGGAGCCCGGTGGGATTTCGTGGCTCTGGCTGTGCCGGCGGGACCCGCCGCAGCCGCTGGGGCTTTGTCCTCCCTCCACCCCGTTGCCTTGCCCGGCCCCCGAGCTCTGTGCCCCGGTCCCTGGGGCTCCGCGCTGGCTCCAGCCCCGCCGATGCCGCCCCGGTACCCCCCGCACCGCCCGGGCTCTGCCCCCTCCCCGCGGGCGACCTGCATCAACGTATTGACGCTGAGGGCTGCGGTGCGGGGAGCCAGCGGTTCCCAGCCGTGGTGCTAAATGTCTGTATCGACCCTCCCACCGGAGTCGATTCCGGCTTGGTTACAGTGATTTTATTTGGTATTTAACATCTGAAACGTGTGCGTCTGCGCCCGCGAGTGCCGGGGGATGCGGGTGGCAGGTGGCGTGCTGGGATTCCCTGTGCCGAGGACCTTGCCCCCTCCCGTGGGCAGGTCTGTCCCCACGCCAGCGGTCCCAGGGGTGGGCAGGAGAGCCGACGCGGGGGTCAGGGACCCGCCAGCCTGGCCCCTCGCTCCCCTCCTCCTCCGGTGCTCACCAAGGGCTTTAGGAGGAAACACTGGAGCTTTTCTCCCAGAAGCCTGTCCTAGCCCGATGCCGAGCTCAGAGCTGCCTTTTATCGGTGCTGCCTTGCGGCCGAGCCCGAGAAGCTGCCCCCGCCTCGCCGAGTGCCCTTATTTACAAGAATCCCCCTGGCATGGCCTTTAAGCGCTTCCATTAACATTTTTGCATCTTGCTTATTGCGAGCCCAGGCCCGCCGAGACCCGCGCGTGGCAGGCAGCAGGCAGGAGCACTGGGCTCGCTTTAATTGGTTTGAAGCTCTTGCTGCCGGCCGTGGAGGGGTCTCTTTCCCTGAGTAATGACCTGGAATTTGATCAGGCGGCTTATATGGGATTGCGAGGCTGGAAGTGCGACCGTACGGGATGAAAGCAAAGCAGGCGGCGCCGTGAGCTGGGAACCACGGGGCTGAGGGAGAGGAGCCCCTCGCTGCCGGCCGCCCCGGCAGAGTGAAACAACCCAGCAGCCTGCTAAAGGCTTCGGGCTCCTGATGACGGAGCCGACCAGCGCACGCAGGGCAGGCAGCGCGGCCCCGCTGCCTCGTGCTCCTCTGCTGAGATGCCACTGACCCCCGGGGCCGTCCTGCCCCGTGTCACGGGCTGGTACCCCCCTACCGGGGGTCAGACCCTGCCGGAGCTCGCTCAGCCGAGGGGGGAAGGACATGGCTCGTCCCAGCGCGTCCCCAGGGGCTGGCAGGGACTGTGGGGGACCCCAGCAGCACCAGGTGCCACCGCAGCCCCGCACACGCTGGCGTTGGGGGTGGCGAGGGCAGCGCGGGGAGCTGGGCAGGGAGAGCAATTGCAGCAGTGATGGATGTCGTGCCGGCGGGAGCTGACAGCTCGCAGGGCCCGCGGTGGCGGTGGGCAGCTGGAGCCCCCGCTCCCGACAAGCTGCTCCAGGCCCACGGGGCTGCCGGGGCCGTGCCGGGCTCTCGGTGCCGGGCGGGCGATGGAGCCGTGCCAACAGCCCGCGCCGTGGCCGCCCTGCCCGTGTCTGCAGCGACGGGGACTCGCAGCCGGTTTGGAGATTCTGGCGGCATCGGCTGGGTTTATTAAGCTAATAAAACAATGTTAAGTATCCGCACACCGGAGCCCCCTGAGGTCTCTTTATGTGCAGAGAGGAGCCGGGGGATCCCAGTGCCTCCGCACCGATGATTGCTCTGTCACGCTAATAAATAGAGCGGAGCAGGTAGCACTGCGCCAGGCTGCGGGGTGGCCGCTGCCGCTCTCGTCACCACCGGGCCGTGTGCGAGGTGCCCGCTACACCGGTGCTTGGGCATCCCGTGAAGCACCTCGGTGTCCTCCTGCGCTCTCGGCACGCAGGGAGCGGAGCTGCCGGGCCCCCGAGGGGCCGCCGGGCTTGGGGGATGCTGGTGGCATCTCCCTCTGCTCGTCCCCTGGTGCATGTGGCTGCTCGGTGCCGGGGCTGCGGCCATCGTCTCGCACCGCGCCGGGGCTCTGCTCCGCTCCTGGGGCGGTGGCCGGGCCGCGCCGGCGGTGCTGAGCTGTCGCTCTATAAACTCAGGCAGAGTGTCCCCGGCAGCAGCCGGGGGGTGTGGGGGGCCCGGGCAGGCCGGCAGCCCCCCCGGGGACAGAGCCCTGCCCGTGCTGCAGTGCGTCCGCGCGGGACGGCGGTGGCAGGCAAAGCACTGGCAGCATGCAAAGCAGCCCGTGTATAATAGATAATAATTAATAGACTGCTCCGGCGGCTAGCTAGGTAAGTAGATAAATAATTTTAATTATCCTTGGGGAGGCTGTAAATTCGCACACAGCCCTTTATTAAACTCTCTGTTTACAACAGTCATTTATATTGTGTGTCATTTTGCATAAAAACCCCTTGGGGCCGAATAACACTGCGTAATAACGGCTCCGTTCGCGCCGGTGCCGGCGCAGGCAGGAGGGCTGCGGGCAGGGCTGCGGGCAGGGCCCCGGGGGCACCCAGCCCAGGGGCAGCCCTGGGTCTCCTGGGAGCCCTTGGTGTGCTCCAGGAGGAACCGGGTGCTGTGGGTCCGGCCGCGCCGAGCCCTGCTCCCCCGGGGGTCCCTGAGGGGTCCCCCCAGAGCCCTGCTCCTTCCCAGGGGAGTTTATTTTTTTAGTGCTGATGGCAGGGTATTTTTTTCCCCCCTTTTTTGCGCATGTCTCTCAAAAGAACCATAAATTCCGAGCTGTGAAATCCCGCTGCGTCAGCAGTCTGCAAAATGAATTGATATTAAACGTGACAAAAGTCTCTCTAATTCACCCTGGCCAGTTTCTGCTTCGCTCCCCGAAGACGTAATTGAAAAGTGGAAGAATGGAGATTGCCATCGTCCCTGCCTGGAATAACACTGAGCCATCTATTACTGAAATGTCATTAATTAAGGATTATTTACAAATAACTGTGCCCCCGCCGTGCCGCACACGCCGCCCCGTCCACGCGTGTGTGCTCCCGCCTGTCACACGCGTGTGCGCACGCACTCCCCGACCCCCCCGGGCGCTCGCACGTGGCTCCAGCTCCCGCGGGGCTTTGGCAGACGGCTTTGCCGGGGCAGGGGGTCGCGGGCGCCGAGCGAGCGGGCGGGGATGCTCGCGGTGGCCGCGGTGACCCGCTCGCTCGCCGCAGTGACCTCGCTTGCAGAGGGCCGCGCTCCACGGACTAATTTGTTTTCGATGGCAGCTTCTGGCAGAGCCCCTGCCAGCAGCAGGACAAGAGCCTTTGGGGGTTTAAAATGACTTCCACAGGAACAGCGAGTGTTTCTCTGCTCCCGGACGGCTTTAAGGGCTTTTTCGGTGCGGGAGGGGCTGGGCGCTGCAGATGGAAGTGGCGAGACTCGTGCCCGGTGCCCTTTGGTCACCCCTCGGGGGGGACCCAGAGCCCTGCAGCCTGTTCCTGCGCCCGGCACGTTGCCGGGAGGGGGTTCATCCTCTTGGCGGTGGGTGCTTTCCTCGGGGAGCACCGGCCAGCGGCGCTGGGCAGCGGGGTGGCCCCTGGCCCACGCAGCGGCTGCCTGGCACCGTGTGCCCGTGGGCGACCGGCCCGCAGAGCGGCCGAGCGGCGCGGTGGGGGGCTCGTGGCGGGCAGGGCTGGCCCGGGCCCGGGGGAGCCGCCCGAGGGACGTGCTGGTGCTGCCTGCGGGTAGGGGCAGCGTTTTTTGGTGCCACCCCGACACGCGGCGGTGCTGGTGCTCCAGGCGTGTGCGAGCGAGGTAACTTTGGAGAAGGCAGTCAAATAACCGTATAGTTTAATATCCCCGCCATCAGGGCTGACATTTATGTCGTTAATTTTAAAACACTTTATTTCTTCTCTATTAAGTTAGACTCATTTCCAACAGACTAAATAACTCTCTCTCCCTAACTGCGGGCTGGTGGTTTATCGTTTCCTTCCCTCTTTGGTTTTTGTTCCCTTTCTGGGAAGCTCAGCCAGGGGAGGAGGGGAGCCCCGCGCCCGCGTTACCCCTCCGGGTGTCCCGGTGCACAGGCAGCTCTCGCCTTCTCTCCTCTGGAGGAGCCGGGGGTGTGTCCCTGGGCTTTTTTTTGGAAATGTGCAACAACAGAAGAGACAGAGGTTGGAAAAATTGCACACAGGGACCTTCCCAGTCTCCTCTCATCCATTTCCAGAGCCTGGAGGGATTGCACCTTGTGGTGGCTTCCCAGATCTTAGGTCCCAGGTGGTGGCTCTGCGTGGGGACAGTCCCTGGCCTGGCAGTCTGTGTGCAGAGGGACGACGGGCACAGGCGTGCGGGTTCTCTGCTCCCGTCGGGCACCGTCTCCTGCGGAGCGAGTGCCTGTGCCTCCGCTCGGGGTGGTTGGGGTCAGGGGGGGACGCGGATCAGCCCCGGTGAGGCCCTGAGCCAGTGGCTGCGGATGCAGGAGGAGTTTTCTGAGTCTGAAAGGGAAGTTTCTGCCTCTTTCCCCGTCCCTCCACCTCAGTTCTCTCCTGGCGGCATCTCCCACTCCTCTCCTGGCCCTTCCCTCCTGCCAGTCCTGAGCCCAGCGCTTGTGCACTGTCCCCTCTGCTTGTCCTGTCCCTCCTGTCACCCTCCTGTGCTGGGGGGGCTGTGCCCATCCTCATCCTCGCCCTCGCCCTGCCGGGGGCCCCTCCAGCCGGCCCCGGCTCGCCATGGCAGGGTGCACGGGGTGGTTTGGGGCCCCCGCGCAGGGCGCAGCGCTCCCCGGCCGCGCCGGGCCGGGGTTATTAGTTATTTTTAGCAATCGATGTTATTGATGCCGTGCTAGCTGGAGGAAGCCACTGGAGGGCTGTTCTTCCATCTCATTACATTTAGAGCTGAACTATCCCCTTTTTATATAAATCCTGACACATAAAGATAAAATACATCATTTTCCACAGAGCTGCAGCCCAGAGTCGGGGCTGGCTCTGGCCGGGGCCACCCTGCGCCCACGTGTGTTGGGGGGGTCCCCTGGCTCTGCCGGGAGCCAACGTGCCAGAGGGGCCAAAAACGGCTCCGGAGGGGCCGTCACCGTGTCCCCACCGCTGCGTCCCGCCCCGGGCTGGGAAACCTCCTGGGGATCTCCCCGGCTTCAGGGCCCAGGCTGCTCCCTCCTCCCGGCTCTGTGAGGGTCTGAGCTGCCGGCGATATCAAGGAGGGGTCAGGCTGGGAAGAAGCGCCCTGATCGTCAGCCCAACACCTGCCAGCACCCCCCCGTCCGTCCGTCTGCGCTCCCTGTGGCTGCGGGGTCTGTGGGACCCCCTGGAGACGCTGCTGGGGGGTCCCGAGCCCCTCTCGGGCTGCGCTGGGCGATGCTCACTGTGGGCCGGAGGGCTCCGGCCAGGGGTGACACTGTGCTGAGACCCTGTCCCAGGCTCCGTGCCCCCTCCCCGGCCAGGCAGAAGCCCCTCGGACGGGCTGGGCTGCCCCTCGCCTCTGCCCGGTGCTGCGGGGGGGCTCCCCCACCCTGCGAGAGCCGTGCTGCGGCTGCTTCATTAGCGTTAATACTTGGCCAATCTCTTTGATTAATGCAGACTTGAGCAGGAGAAACCAGCGTGGAGATGAAATGGAAACCCCAGGCGTCCTCCCAGCTCCATCCCCGCCCCAGCCCGGCCAGAGGGGTTGATGCTGAACCAGGGGAGACGTTGCTCTTTGGGGAGGATGGGGGGGTGCTGCCAGCGTGCCCACCCCTCGGGGGGGCTGCCCTGGACCACCGCCCGTGCAGCTGGAGGGCACGGGGTGCCCCTGGGCGACAGACCCCTGGTCGTGGCTGTCCTGACCACGTCGCTGGGGAGCCCCGGGCAGGCGAGCGGGGGCACCCCCGCAGCTGGGAGCAGGAGAAGGTCCGGGTCTCCCTCGGGCCGGTGTCCCCGCTCCTCCCGGGCCGTGGCAGCCGTGTCCGGCCGGAGCTGCCCCTCCCCAGCACGGGGGCACGTCCCTGCCCGGGCAGGGAGCAGAGGGCTCCTGCGCTCCCAGCGGGATCAGCCCAGCACTGGCCAGGCGGCCGGCCGGCCTCTTTCCATTTACTTTTGTAGATTTTCCATTTCAAGATGAAATTAAGCTACAGAGAGCAAAAACCAAACCTTTTTTAAAAGCAATGCATCAACACATCCCTTAAGGGGAAAACACTCTTACACGGAGGTTTTCCTGCACTTTAGTTGTCCTCTGTGTCTCAGTTCTCCTGCGCTTTCAACACGCTCGCCCCTGGCCAGTTCCCCCCGCGCTCTGGGTTTGTGGCGCTTTGGCTTTTTTGTTTCTTCTTTTTTTTTTTTCCCCTTGCGATTGTTTCCAATCAATTTTACAGTAGGTTTGTATTTAGGATAAAAGCCTCCCCCGTCCTCCGCTCGCCTCCACGCCTCTGCTGATGCAGCCTGGGAGCGGCAGGGGCTGAGTGGAGACCCCTCGCCCGCAGGTCACCCACCTGCGCCGGGGGCTCGCCCTGCGCCGGCGCCGAGGACACCCCGATACGCTGCTAGGAGTTCCCGCGGGCTGCTCCAGCTGTGCCGGCCCCTCTGTCTCCACCGGCTCAGTACCAGCCATCCCACTAGCCACCGTGGGCCTCCCTTGCTCTGCATCAAGTGGTCTCGGCGGTGGTCACCCCTGGAGCGGAGCCGTCTCCTTTTGTTGTGTCCCATCAGGTTCTCGCTAAAGAGGTTGAGCCGCAGGTTAATTTATGGTGTACGGGGGAGCCGGGGATGGGAATAGAGCCTGCCCTCTAAATAAGTCATGAAGCAGGATCCCAACAGCACAATTAGAACCCTCTGTTAATGATTATTTATGGGGCTGGGAATGCTTATTTAACCTGACTATATTAAATATTAAACCAAATTATAATATTTATAACTGTATTTACAACAAAAGGGAGCGACGTGTTGCTGGGGCCGTGGTGTGTGGGCGAGGTGAGGGGTGTGTTGGCACCGGAGGGGCTGCGGGCAGCGCACGGCGGCTCACAGGGACCAGAGGAAGGGTCTCGTCCCATCCCCGTGCCAGCCCCACCCGTGGCTTGGAAGGGGTTTGTCTGGAGCATCCCAAGCCCGCAGGAGGGTGGGGGGCCCCTGCCTGTGCTGACCCGGGGTGGGGGGATGCTGCTGGACACAACCTCTGCTCGTCCCTCTGCCCGTGGGTGCTGGGGGAGCTCCTGGGGCCGTGTGCTGCCAGCAGCCCCCTCCGGGGAAGCGGGGTCCCGCCCGGTGGCGAGGCACAAGCCCTTTGCTTTCCTCTGGCCCCGTCTTCCCCGCAGCGTCCCGGGCGGCTCCAGCTCCGGCTGCGCCTTCGCTGCGATGGGGAACTGTTGGCGAAGCAAAGGGCGTCCCCGGCCCGCCAGGAGCTGAGCTGCTCCCAAGGGCCTGACGGGCTCTGCTCTGCAGCGGGGTCCTGCCCGCGCTGCCCGGGGGCTCCTCAAAACCAGGTGGGGAGGCGGAGGGGCCAGGTCAGGCTGTACAACCCCCCCGGGCAGCCGCCTGCTCTACGCCCCGAGCGCGGCGGGTTTGGCAGAGACGAGGGCCCGGGCGCTCCGAGGAGCAGCCCGGGGGGTTTCCAGGTGCCGAGGGCAGCCGAGAGGAGACCTGTGGCTGGTTCCTGCAAAGGTTCAATGCCGTCATGACCACTAACAATATTTTCAGGTATGCAATCTAAGATAATGACAGGGCTAATCAAATCTCCGGTGGAAGCTGTTGGGTTTGGGGTCAGGAGGGAATGTACTGCACCGAGAGCAGCAGCGCTTAATTGCTTTTGTCTCCCGCGGAATCCAAGCAGGCAGCTGGGCTTGGTGGGCCACGGGGTCTCACGCTGGGGGCTCGCAGCTGCGTGTGGCCGGGCGGTCGCTGCATGAGGAATTCAGCTGCTTTATGGCAGAGCCACGGCTCCTGGTCTGCTGGCCCCAGCAGTTGCAGGAGATAAGTGAAAAATCCCTCCGTGCTCCCGAAGACGGTGTGATTGCAGGTTCCGCAGCCTATTGCAGATAAAATGATGATTAAGGGGTCCTACCCTATAAGCAGACAAGCATGTTGACCTTATTTAGGCTCCTAATCAATTTGCCCCCGGTGTGATTAATTGAGATGCTTGCCATTGATTTTCCGTGAGACAGGAGCGGCTGAGGTGGGATGCGCAGGGATGCCTGCAGGGAGATCTCCAGCTCTGTTTGTGCCGTGGAGGCAGCGAGAGCCTGAGCTGTGCCGAGTCCTCTGCCAGGAGGGGGTTATCCCGCCTGTCCCCGGCCCCAGCTCAGCTGCCGTGGGGCTGCCGGGCCCGTCACGGGGGTCCAGGTGGGGTTTGGGCTTCCTGGGAGCCCTCCTGCATCCTGCAAAATGGGGCAGCGGACCCGAGACCCTGAGTGGGACGGTGGGTTCTTGCTCCCGGGCGAGCCTGCAGCTCGGGGAAGAGCCCGCGCAGCCGGTGCCACTGTCGGTCCCTCTGTGCAGAGCTGCCTGTCCCTGCCCAGCGTCCCTGCCCGCTGCTTGCCCGGACGCCGCCCCTGCTGCCCACGGGCACACAGTTTGGGTCCCGTCTTACCCCCGGCTGCGGCGGTACCGGTGAGAGGGTCCCTGGAGCGTGAGCTTGGCCCGGGCACACCGCAGGGTGGGGTGTGACCCCCTCCCCGAGTGTCCCCCCCAGGGTGCTGGGGGATCACCAGGCGCTGTGGCCCCACGTGAGCTGTGGGAGCGGGGAACGCTCTGCCCAGAGCCGCACGCTGGGGGTGAGGGACCTACAGTACGGCTGATTGGAAAGGATTTTCTAGCTAAATTGCTGAGCAGATGGATTTACCCTGGACTGGTCCTTGTGGACTCTGGAACATTTTCTCTTCTGTCACGGTTCCTTTTTATGACCTGCCATTTGCTCCAGCAAGCGAGGAGAGAGCCCTTGGCGTCCAGCTCCCGCTCCGGCTGCCGTTCAGGAACACGTCGGCGTCGCTGCTGGGAGCCGCTCGCTCCTTTTCAGGAACGGTGCTGGGGCCTGGCAGGACACCCCTGCCCACCCCGACCCGCGGGCGTGCGGGGGCTCTGCCCGCGCTGGGGAGGTGGGAAGGGGCAGCTCCTGCTGAGGCAGGAGGAGCTGGCAGCTGCCGCCTGGCGTTGGAGGGTGCTGTGCCAGCGATACGGCGGTGGGTTTTATAACGAGCCGTGACTCGTTACGGCGACCACCTGCAGCGTGCGGCCGCCAGCTCGTGGGCCGGCCGGGGGGGCTCTGCTGCGCGGGGGAAGAGCGATGCCCCGTCCCCTCTGCGGCCCCGACGCCGGGACGGGCAGCGCCGGCAGAGCCCTGAGCCCCGGCGCTGCGGGGCCGGGGGTCTGTCGGGGCTCCGGCCGCGGTTTCTCCCCTGCGTGGGGCCCGTCGGCTCTGCCCGAGACACACGGGCTGAGCTCAGCCCTGGCCGAGCGGCACCTGCCCTCGGCAGCTCTCCAGAGCTCGGCACCCCCCGCGGGCCGGGTGTATTTTTCCATCTCTCCATCATCTCCCCGATGCTGGTGACGGTCCTTTGGGGGCGGTTTCTTGGCGGGCCCCTCGTGGTGGCAGCAGGGAGGGTGGGCTGGGTACAACCCTCGCTCGGTCGCTGGCGCGTCCACGCGGTGAATCGCCCGGTTACTCCGATTTCCACCATCCCGCTTTCTGACGGATATTTCTCTTTCTTAGAAGAAGGGGGAAGGACGACACACGATCTCCCACCAAAAGCCCTTCCCCTTCCTCCAGCCGCGTTGCTGCCATTTACATTAAAGGCTGTAACGGGTTGGAGTAAATGGAGCAGGTTTGCAATTAGTTTTCAAAGTACTTATCTCATTAAAGTAAATGAATTATTGATTTAGTGACACTCATGCTTTTAGTGAGCGGCACGGTGCCATCACCACTCTGTTCCCTGGCTCACGGCGGCGGTGTCCGGCCCTCACACGCCTGCTCCTCGCGTGCACGCGTGTGCAGTCACGTGTGTGTGAGGAGCGAGTGGTCTCTCTGCCTCTTACTTGCCTCCGTAGCCGACGCAGCCCCACGCAGGACATGGGAGTCGTGTCCGTGGGAGCACAGGCACGGCTTTGCACGGGGGTCACGGCTTTGCACGGGGGTCATGGCTTTGCACGGGGCTCCCATCCTGGTGCGGGCAGCAGAGCCCAGGACGAGGTCAGGACCCCGGTGCCCCCACGCTCCTGTGGGCACGGCAGCCACGCCAGCAGCCACACCGGGACACGTCCCGCCAACCCATCCGTGCTGTGCCGAGGATGACGAGGGAGGGAGGGAGGAAGCTCACCAGTGCCGCAGGGTGCTGGGCCCGCTCGGTGCCCCGCAGAGGACTGGCGTAGGGCTGCCAGCGGCACGAGGGGGCCGGGGGGTCCCGTCCACCACCCGTGCTGGCTGCGGCTCCTCTGGCCAGCCCGGCGCTCGCCGTGGCGGGGACAAGGGTGCGGGGCCGGGCGCTGCCTGGCGGAGCGTGGCCGCAGGAGGGTGAAGCGCCCAAGAGCTGTGCTGGAGCCAAATGCTTATGGCTGAACCTGCCGCCCCCCCGCCAGCTGCTGATTCAGCTCTTCTACGCTTCTCCGTACAGAGATTTAATCTCTCCCGTAAGATGAAATACTCCATTAATGGGAACCTGCCTACTCAGAGCTGCCCCTCTCCGGGTTCCAGGCAGGAAGGGCTCCGCTCTCCCGCCGCCGAGGACTGAGGCTGCCGCTGCTGGGGGAGCACCGGGAGGTGTCCGGCCCCGCACGGGCTCCCCCGTCGCTCCTGTGCCCCCGGGTCTGACACGGGAGGGCTGGCAACGGGATGACCCGGGCACACCAGGCCCCTCCGGAGGCGCTGCCCCCGCCAGCGGGTGCCACGCGGTTCTGCCGGTGACTTCCACGGGCGCCACGTGCGTGTCGGGAGCGCGGCACGCTGGCGGGGGACGTGGCGACGCTGCGAGAGCTGCAGTCGCCGGGCGGGAGGAAGTGCCGGGGAGCGAGCGGGAGTTGCCGTGAGAATTTTGGTTGAAGGGGTCGCAGCAATCGCTCAAGCTGGTGTTTCGGTAACCGGAGCTGGGGCTGTGCCGAGCGCTCCCCGGGTCGCGCCGTCGGGCTGGTGGGCTCCGGTTGTCTCTCACCGAAGGAGACGGTCATCCCTGGGTGGGGGGAGCTGCCGGTCGCCCAACATCGCCCACCGCAGCCCTGGCCCCTGCCCCCGAGGGCCCTGCGGCTGGAGCTGGGGTCCGCCCTGTGCTGGGACCCTGCCCGGCCCGGGAAGTTGCGGACAGCGTGGGTGTTGCCCTGCTGGTGCGCCCTGCCTGCACACCCTGCCTGCACACCCTGCCTGCCCGCCCTGCCTGCCTGCCCTGCCTGCACACCCTGCCTGCACACCCTGCCTGCCTGCCCTGCCTGCACACCCTGCCTGCACACCCTGCCTGCCTGCCCTGCCTGCACACCCTGCCTGCCCGCCCTGCCTGCTCGCCCTGCCTGCACACCCTGCCTGCACACCCTGCCTGCCCGCCCTGCCTGCCTGCCCTGCCTGCCCGCCCTGCCTGCACACCCTGCCTGCCCGCCCTGCCTGCACACCCTGCCTGCTCGCCCTGCCTGCCCGCCCTGCCTGCACACCCTGCCTGCACACCCTGCCTGCACACCCTGCCTGCTCGCCCTGCCTGCGGTATTTGGCAGAGGGTTACCAAAGAGGGGGCAGCGCCGTGTGCCGTCACTGTCCCCGGGAAGTGGTTTGTGCTCTCTGGCCTGGAGCCGCTGGTTCGAGGCCTCTCCTGAGCGGTCACTCGGCCCCAAAGCCGTCCTGGTGGCAGCCCCGGTGGCTCCTGCCCACTGCTCCTGGCCGGCAGCACGGCCTGGCCCTGGCACAGCCCTGGCACGCCCTGGCACAGCCGGACAGCAGCGACACACATCCCAGCCCCACGCCCCAGCCCCTGCCACGCGCCTCCGGGAGCTGCTGGGAACGGGGCGTTTTATCTTTAGTTAAAAAAAAAAAAAAAATCCTTCTCATTTAATTAAAAGTGTTGACATTGTGCCTGGCCATCCCGCCCGCCAGAGAACGTGGTTATAAATTAAACATTAAACCTTTAATGGCCCATAAAGAAATATTCGCTGCTGCTTATGTATATAGGGGATATAAATAGAGAGGGCTGCTGGGGGAGGGGCAGGATATTATTTTTCCTCAGCCAGATAATCTTTGCTAATGAATTTAATTAAAAGCAAAATTAATTTAGGATTTTTGGTGGAGGGAAGTGGTGGGGGGGTCAAAACGTACTTTGAGAAACTACTGAAAAGTTTCCCAGCGGGGCGGGGGGTGGCCCCGGCCTGCCGCGGGGTTTGACCCGCAGCCGCAGGGTGGAGCTGGGGGTGTTGGGGTGCAGCACCCGCGGGGCCCCCTGCACCTGCCCGGCTGCATTCCTGGGGGCCCCGTGCATTCACCCCATTTCGGATCCGAGGGTTTGAGCTGGGTTGGGCTTTGCTGGGCTCGTCTGTTCCAGGTGCCTGCGAGGCTGCCTGGGGCCCCGGCCGGAGCCGATCAGCCGGGGAAAGGGGGACAGGGGCAAGATCCCCCCAAAAACACCGACCCCCATCGCCCTGAGCTGCTCTGAGCCCACCTCCCATCGCTGCTCTGCCGGGGCTTTGCCTCTCCCGCTCTGGCGCGGGCGGCAGGACCCGGCGGGTTCAGCCGAGCGTCCCGGGGCCGCCGGGAGTCGTGGCTGGGCTGGTGCTGGGCCCGGCGAGCTCAGGCGAGCGCGGCGCGTCCCGCTGCCGGGGCCTGGAGCGGCTGTGGGGAGTTTCTGAGAAGGCGCCTTCCTTGGGAAATGTGTTTGGGAAATGAGATTTTACCCATCACTTGTGCTTCCCCGAGGAGAGCGAGCGTCCTTCAATTATTCATCGCCAAACAGGCTGCCTGGGCTCCCAGCACACCCAAACCTTCTGTGGCACACGCTGGCGTTGGCGGCTCCCGCGCCGCCGTCTCCCGGCGCGGATCCTGGCGAGCGACGCCTCGGCAAGGCCCAGCGAGCCCGCGGGAGGGCTCGAGGCTCTGCCGGGGCGTCCCCGCGGCTGGGTGTGGGGGGCCGGGAGGGGAGACCCCCGCGCCTGGAAAACACATCTGGCTGGGCGAGAGCTTTCTGGAGGGTTTTTATCATAAGAGCACTAATGGAAGTCAGCACCAGCCTAATGAGCTGTGCTCCTCCATGAATCTGATTCATTGAGGCAGGAATTACCATAATTGATTATCCTGCTGCGCGGCTAAGAGCCGTGTTTGCTAACAGAAGTGCCTGGGAACCGGCTCCGCTCCCTCAGCCACCGCCGCCGCGCGCGGCCGCACCTCCGGGATCCGGCCGGGGTCTGGAGCGGGGTCCCTGCACCCACCCGTGTGCCCCGGGGCTGCCGCTGGGCCGGGGGTCGGGCAGCTCCCGTGCTTACAGCGGAGCCGTCGCTGCCGGCCCGGGCGGGCGGGGAGCGCCCGCGGGACTCGACACCTCCAGGACCCCGAAGAAGCGGTTAGCAGACAGAAACAGCCCTCGCTTACTCTTCTTTAAAAACCTCTCGTGATGTATAAGCTGTTCTCATTATTTTTGAGGGTCTGACATGATTTATGAACATTTGCATTGGCAATGTTGCAAAAGCCAATTAGTTGAAGTGCCGCTTTCAGGAAGTTTTCTTTGAAATTTGGCGATACTCCCCAAGCAGGGCCCGGAGCTGGGACGGCGGCGGCGGAGCCGCGGGCTGCGGGGCTGGTTCCTCGCGGGGCCGTAGCACCGTGCTGGGAGCGAGGGACAGGGCCGGGCGCTGCCGGCGGGCAGGAGCACAGGAGCACCCTTGGGGGTGGGCCCAGGGCGCGGGACACACCGAACCGGCCGCGTGTCCGGCGCGTCGGCGACGTCCTGTCCAGCGCTGCCGAGCCGCGGGCTGTGTGCGGGGCCGGGCTGCGCTCGCCCAGCCCCGGGGCAGCCGGGGAGGGGGCCCGCGGTCCGCAGGAGCCGGCTGGGGTTCGGGCTGCGCCGGCAGAGCTGGAGGCAGGTCCCGGCCCCGCTCCCGTCACCCCAGGCGGGCGCTGCCCGGCTGCCGGCCCTGAACCAGGGCAACGCTCGCGCTCGTACTCGTTGCCGAACGTTCTGCCCGTCGCTGAGGAAACAGCGTTGGCTGGGAGCGGGCTGGCGATGATGATCATTGATTTTAATTCTTCCTCCTCTTTCCTGTCTTTTCTCAGAGAGCCCAGCGCGAGCACCGCCGGAGGAGCTGGGCTGAATAAAAGGTACGAGGCGTTTGCTTCTGAGGGGTGGAGAGGCGAGGGGCTGCTCCGGGGCTCTCCCGCGGCTCCTGGGCCCCCTCGGCTGCGCAGCCGGAGCCGCTGCTCTGGGGGCTCCCCCGGGGTCTGCGCTAGACGCTGCATGCCGAGACCTGCATGCGTAGGGCCGGCGACGGGGGCTGCTGCCTGCGCTGCGCGGGGCTGGGTGGGACAGGGCAGCACCCCCTGCCCGCGGCTCGGGGGTCTGGCGGCGCTGGGGGGGCCGGGAGGAAGGCTGCCTGTCTGCTCCTCTCCGCCAGCGGCCCCCGGCACCCCGCGGGCGCTGAGCCCCCGCACAGGCGTGACGTGAGTGGAGTGAGTCCCGGGTGAGGAGGGCCGCGGCCGCGGTGTCTGTGAGCTGTCCGTGTGTGCTGACGTTGCTGTCTGTCTGTCCGTGCTCCGTGCGGCTCCCGGAACAGCCCTGCTGAGGGGACCCGGCCCTTCCCGGGGTGGCGCTGGCCCCTGGGTCCTGGCCCAGACCTGGCAGTTGCCCACTGCGGGGGGGGATGTTTGTCCCCGGGGTCCTGCAGCCTGTGCCGTGTCACACCAGCTCAGTGTCCCCTGGGCTGAGACCCAGCCTGGGCAGGCGATGGCTCGTGCAGATGATGGGGGGGCCAGGCCGTGTGTCCCCAGGGGATGGAGCGGGGACGACACCCCCGAAGGTCCATCCTGCTAGGTACAGCACAGCCCCCGTGCTCCCCCCGGTCTAGGCCAGGGAAGCGGAGGAGCGGAGATAAGACACGGGGCTGGGGTGCAGGTGCCGGTGTGTCCATCGCTCTGTGCGCTGGCCCGGAGGCACCTGTGCAGTGGGCGGACGGGGGGTGACCGAGGCACCCAGAGTTGTCACCCTGCAGAAGTGATGGAGGGGAGAGGTGTTGGAGTGGGGGGGGGGAGTGCTCCTGTCTCTGACAGCAGCAGAACGAGGATGAAGGTGACCCACTGGGAGGGTGTTGTGGTCCAGAAGGGTCCTGAGACGCTGTGAGAAATGTGGGAAAGGAGCCGCTGGAAGGGGCTGGGGTGGGGACTGGGCTCGCCAGCAGCACGAGCCAGGAGCCAGGACTAACGGGACGAAGGCTGGGCTGTGGGTGTGAGCCTGGGGGGGCCGGTTGGCGGCAGCGGGGCCGGGAGCAGGGAGCTGCAGCTCGGTGCTTTGGTGACAGGCAGGGAGCTCCCCGCGGGCCCGGGGCTCGCCCCCACCTCTGGCATTCGCGTCCGTGCCGGTGTCTTTGCAACTCACTCCCTGTGCCGAAGCGAGGGCTTCGCTCCCTCCCGGCGTCCCGCTGCACGTGGGGGACGGGTGGTGCCACCCCGGCGGGCGCCCGGGGCTGCGGGCGCCTGGGTCTCACCAGGCCGTGGCCGCACGGTTGTTTGGTGAGGAGATGCGTCCTGCGGCGGAGGGGAGGCGGCAGCGGGGCCGGTGTCCCGTGGCTGAGCGGCCCCCGGCGCCCCGTTTGGGTGGGAGAGTTGGGACGTGGCTGCGGGGTGACGGGGGCTGTTGGCTGCGGCCCCCCGGGGCGAGGGGCGTGCGTGGACCCGGGACTGGGGGTGCTGGAGCGGGAGAAGGAGAAACAGCGCTGGGAAAAGAGCTGGGCCGGGGAGCCGAGCTGGGGAGGTGCTCCCACTGCCCCCCAGCCCCCCAGGGTTTGCCTGGCATGGCGATGGGGGGGTTATTCCGCTGCATCGGGCCGCTCTGCCCCAGGCCCCTGTGGGGGGGTGCCGCCGCCCGGGGCTGGGGCTGGGGCTGTGCTGGCAGGGCACGGAGAAAGAGGAGAGGGTTTTGATCACCGAGATATAAGAGGGAGTGGGAAGCCCCCCGCCCCAGCTGCCTGCAGTGGTGGCTCGTCTGCTTTATCACCCTCTCCTAGTGCTGAATTATTGAGAGTGTTGCTTTCTTTTATTGCTGTGCTGGAGGAGAAATGCCTCAGCCCAGCGCTGCTTTGAATATGATTATGGGGCTGGAGATGTCAGAGCCAGCTGGGCCCCAGAGACCGAGCTGCCACCCCTCTCGCTCCTGTGCCCTCCCTTATTCTTATTTATTCCCTTGCTCCCGCGTCTGGTTCAGCGCCCACGGTCCCCTCGCTCCCGGGGGCCCCAGGAGGACGGGAGATTTAGTGCCTGCGGAGCCGAGCCGCCGTGCTGGGGGGGCCGGGGTCCTGCTCCCCACAGGGAAGCTCCGTCTCGCCCCGGGACCCCGCTGCCACCGTGACCCCCCCTGCAGCCAGCGCTCCCCCCGCCTCCCGTGCGGGATCTCGGCCGGCCCCGCGGCTCTTTCCTGGGGGCCAGGGTCTCCCCCCAGCCACTGGGGGGGGATTTTCGGGGTGTCCTGCTCGTGCGGAGCCGTGGCCACGTCCCGGGCTGCCGGCTCGTGCAGGGACCATCCCCACTGCTCCGGCGTACTGGGGGGCTGCTGGCTCTGCCCCCCCTCAGGCCACAGCAGCCGCATCCTACAAAGCAGAGGATGCTCCCCCCAAAACACCCCCCCCCCCCAAACAGCCGAGCAGCCCGGCCGGCGGGGAGCAGCGCTGGGGAGCGGGCGGTGCGGCGGGGGGTGCCGGCAGCCGGCTGGCACCTCGCAGGTTAACGGCGAGCGCGGCCGAGTCCCTTATTGACAGGATGGCTTGAAAAATGCTGAGGCAGGACATCGGCTCCTCGGAGTGTCCGCGCCGAGCCCACGCTGCCGCTGCCGCCACCCTCGCGCCCCGGCCCCCTGCCCCGGTGCTCCGGCTGCCCCTCGCACGCTCCCTCGGCTCTCAAAGACACCAGAGGATTTCATTTTTATCCCTCCCTCTCCCGTCTGGGGTTTTTTGCCCCCCCCGGGGTGAACAAGCCCCTGCCCCGCTGCCCGCCCGGGGCTGCCCCCGCGTCCGCCCAGCAGCAGCATGTCGGTGGCCCGCGGCGAGTGACCGGGCTGCGCCGGGGAGGGGGCGAGCGTGCCGGGCACCCGGCTGCGCCGGCCCGTGGTGCTGGAGCCGGACGGCCAGCGCCCCAGGGGAGAGCCCAGCCAGGAGGAGCAGCGCCCAGCACAGCCCAGCACCCTCCCGTGGAGCTGCTCAGCGCCCCGCCGCCGACATGATGATGTATTTTTGGGTAGGTACCACCGCCAAGGGTGGGCATTTCCCCTCCCTCCCTGCCGGGGTTTTGCTCGGGGTCTTTTCTTGCTGCCGTTCTGCATCGCAGCGGGGCCGCGGGCCAGGGAGAGCTTTCCCGCTCCGGCGAGGCACCCGCTGCCCCACGGCTTGCGGGCAGGGGCCGGGCTGCGATGCCGGAGCCAGGCCTGGCGCTGGGCAGGAGCGGGGCAGCGGCCCAGAAACCCCCCCACACCCTGCGCCGTCCCTGCGCCGGGGTGCTGAGTGGTGGGTGCCGGAGCCTGGGGGGCTGTGCCGGGGGGGCTGTGGGGCCGCAGCCAACCTGTGGGTGCCCACCCAGGGTCCGGAGGGTGTTTGTGGGGTGGCCCCCATGCTTGTATCCCACGATTGAAGTTGGTGGCTGAGGTTGCTAAGGGGGGGCCCGTGCAGGACCCCGAGGCTGCTCTGCGGCACCGCAGTCCCTGTTTGGGGGGTTCGGAGCCCCACACGGTGCTGTCTCGTCATCCCCCGCTGAGCCCGGAGCTGGGGGGCACGGCTGGGGGCGAGGGTTGGGCTCTGCAGGGGCTCGGGCTCTCTCTGCACGCGCGGAGCTGTGGAGCCATCGGGGGGGATGGCTGGTGGGGGCCCGGCTGAGACCCCCCCCGGCCATCCCAAGGGCTGTGAGAGAGGAGGGGGCCGTGAGGGGTCTGTCCAGGCACTTTGCTCGGGGACGGGACGTTGGGTGCGGGTGCGAGCTCCTCTCCGGGGGCGACGGGGACGGCGAGCACAGGAGTTGGGGACGGAGGCAGGGGCCAGCAGCCTCCCGGGGGGCCCCGTGCCCTCCCCAGAGGTGCAGGAGCTGGGCTAAGCCTCAGGTCTGCACCGTCCCCGTGGCATCCCAGCCACCAACTGGGGCTTAAGGCAGTGGCACCATCTCCTTCCACCCCCCCACTCCTGCTCCTGCTCCCTCGGGGCTGCCCGAGCTGGCGGGGGGCCGGGGGGGCTGTGGCAGCCCTTTGGGGGGGTTACCCGCTCCCCTGGATTTCGGAGCAAGGAGCGTAGCCAGGGGGGAGGAGGAGGATAATGCCAATTCATTGTTTCTCAGGGAAGCCGCTTTCAGGCGTAAGGTGCTTTGTCATGAGAGACCCGGGTGCGGGCGCCGATCCCCGCCGGCCCGTGGGCGCTCGCAGCCTCCTCCCGCCCTGGCGTTAATTCCGCCCAGGGCCGTAGTGAGCCGCCGGGGCCGTGGGGTCAAACCGCGCCGGAGCTTCCGCTTGCGGCTTCGCGGAGCCGCAGCCGGTGTGGGGCACCGGGCGGCAGTGCCGGGGTGCCTGTCCCCGGGGAGCCCCAAGCACGGCTCCCCGCAGCGCCTTGGCTCCAGGGTCCCCCCCTTTCCCCGTCCCGCGCCGTGCACGTGCCCAGCAAGCCCGGGCCGGCCGGGTCCCGGCATCGCGCCGGGCACAGCGGCCCCCCCAGCCCTGCCGGGAGAGGGGCTGGGCGAGGGCCCCCGCTCCCGCAGAGCGGCTCAGCGTCATTTCTTGGCACGGCGGGCGTCTCTCCGTCGCGAGCGTGGGAGGAAGCGGAGGGTTCGGTTTCCCTGCGTGGCGGGAGCGTGGCCGCCGTCGGGAGCACTGCGGGGAGCGCTGCGGCGGCAGCGGGCGGCTCGGCAATCGGCACCGCAACAGGCTGAGACGCCAAAGCAAAATGTCTTCAAATTAGCAGTAATTGCAGGCGAAATAAAGAGCATGTGGGGCGAGTGGAAGGAGGGTTCTATAAATATTATGATTTTTAAAGTTTGCCCTGGAGTCCTAGAGCCTGTTTAAACGCTAATATCCTGTCTGTGCATTTAAAAAGCCTTATAATGAGGATTGAGTGTCTGCTTCCAGAGCACCTCCTGCCCCGTGCTCCCCCTCTGCCCACGTCACCCGTCTGCCGCTCCCGGTGGCCCCTGTGCCCGGATCCGGCAGTGCCACGCGTGCCCCTGCCCTCGCCCCTGCTCGGGGATGTGCTGCCCCCACGGCCGGCCTCAACCGTCCTGTGTTGCCCCTTGCCCTGGCACCCCCCGGGCTGCCCGAGCCCCCCCAGGGCTGCCCGAGCCCCCCCGCTGCAGCCTGCGAGGCCGACGGGCAGCATTGCACCAGCCCGGGCCGGGGGGGTACGTTTCCTTTGGAACCCCTCATTGGGCAGCAGGTCTGCTCTCGGGGAAGGGGGGCTCTGGGAATGCAGCGTGTCGGGTCCCTGGGTCTGCACTTGCGTCGCCGGCCGTCGCTCCCGCGTCGGGCCCTGCGGTGACGCTGATTTACCCGCCGCGGCTGCGGGCGCCCGCCCGGCCCGGGAGCTCAAGGTGCTCGGCAGCATCTGCTCCGCCACAGTTCTGCTGCCTGCACGTTAATTCTCATTAAACCTAGGGAGCCTAATTGCCGTTTCATGTAAATATTTTGTCAAGTGAAAGGGCTTTAGGAAGGGCCACGCCGACTGAAGGCGAGAAGCCAGGCGCTCTGCAGGGACGAGCTCCTGCTCGTCCTGCCCGACCGCAGGCGTCAACCGTGTCCCCGCGGGAGCTGCCGCGTGTCCCGCAGTGAGCCCAGAGCTCGGACGTGGCCGGTTACCGGGAGGTGCCTCTGCACCGTTTGCTCGTGCCGGGGGGACACGGGCGTCCCTGCTCGCGTGTCTCGAGGACGGCTGCAGCCCCGGCTCTGTGTTGTGGGGGGCACTGAGGGTCCCGAGGTGCTTCGTGGGGAGGGCTGGCCCGGGGGCAGTGGGGCGTCCCGGGGACGTCCGGCTCTGCGTGGCGCTGGCAGCTCTGGCTGGAGGTTGAAGCGTCTCCCAGTCCCTGTCCTGTCCCCCTCTGCAGCCGGCGAGGAAAGTTTCAGTGAGGTGGTTTTTCCCTAAATCCCATTAAACTTTCATGTGTTTCTCTGCATTTCTCCTCCCTTCTCACCATCACAGCTGCTGTCGCGGATACTTACGGCGTGTTGGTCCCCGTCCCCTCCTCACCCGGGGATGTCACACCCGGTGCTGACATCACCCCCCCACCTGGGACCTGGCACCTCCCGGCCGCTGTGGCCGTCAGGGAGGCAGCAGCGGGGGACAGAGTCAGGATCTGGGGCAGCAGCGAGAGCGCTGGGATGGCACAGGGGGGCTGGGACAATTTCCAGCTTCTTTGGGAATTCAGAGCAGGTGGGGGCTCTGGTGACGCCCCGAGAGCCGCTAGAGGAGGAGGAGGATGGAGGAGCAGAGGAAGAGAGAGGAAGCTTAATGCCTGCAGTTAGTTTAAACCACATCTGTGTTGTAGAGATGGAGCAAGACAGCAGGAAGCTGAGTGGCGTGCGGGCGCCTGCAGGGTCGGGGTGTGCGGGGAGCCCGGTGAGCTGCGCCGGGCGGGAGCCGCGGCACGGCCAGGGCTGGCCGAGCGGGAGCAGGAGGAAGCGCTTGGGCCTGTGCTGGTGCCGCTGCGGGGGGGTCTGTGCCCGCAGGTCCCGCAGCTGGGGGACCTGGCTGCTTCGGAAGGCTCAGCCTGTGCAGCCCCCGTGGCCCCCCGCTCCTCGCTGCCCGTCACACGCTGGAGAGGCGTCCCGCTGCCAGTCCCGTCCCAGGAAACCCTGGTGCTGCTCCTGCAGAGCAGGGCCGGGGCAGCTGGGGCAGGAGGAGCAGCGGCACCGCAATGGCGTGGGGTGGCCGGGGCGATGGGCAGGGCCCGCTGGCACACGCTGCCCTCGCCTGTTGCCTCTGCCCGTCCCTTCCCGCTGTCCTGGTCTGTGCCCAGCTGGGGCAATCCCCGTGGCCAGGCCAAGGGGGGGCGCGGGACCTTCCCCTCCTTTAACAGCAGCTCAGACCTGTCAGCATCTTCATCTAATTGCTTTATGTCTATGATTAACTACTAATGAGCTTTTAATTAATGAATGCCGTGGCTTGGGGGCATTCTGGAGTGGGTGGGAGGAGAGGACTAGACGGGTGCCCCGCTCCCTGGGTACCGTGGGGCGCCGGCGCTGCGCTCACGAGGCGACCCCGCGGTGAGGGGGGGCACCCAACCTCCCTGGTCCTCGCTCAGCGGCTGCGCCCTGGCCTGGCCCACGTCCCCTGTGGGCAGCTCTCCCGAGCGGCACCGTCCGGGCTCACGCCCTGGCTTTGCGCTGTGGAGTATGCTGGGGGTGCCACGGGGGTCCCGTTAAGCGCCGGGCGCTTGCAGGCCTGGGGCATGCGGCCCTCCCGCCGTCGTGCGTTGCATCCCCACGGCAGGTCCCTGCGCCGGGAGGGGCTGGGGGCTGGCGCTGGGGGCTGCCATTTCCCTGCGTCCCGCGGGGAGGGGACTCGGGGCTCTGGGGGGGGCGTTGGGGCAGCCCCCGGCAGGCAGCGGGTCTGGCGTGTGCTCGGGCGCTTGGTGCAACGTGCGCGGGGGCCCCTCGGCGCCTGGGTCGGGGGACGCGCCGTAGCTGAGCCACGCGGCCGGCCCGCGCACGGCGCTGGCCAGAGCCTCGGGGCTCGGAGCCCTCCTTCCAAAATGAAGTTTCCCAACGGTGGAGGCGATTGTGCCTGGGAGGGGAGCCGGGCGCCCGGCGGTTCTGGCATCTGCTGGGGAGCGGGAGCCGGCAGCGCCGCACTGGCCACCCTGGGTGGGTCCCTGCCACCGGGCCAGCTCCTGACCACGCGTGGCTGGTACATTCTGGCCACCTGGGAGCAGAACAAAGCGTTGTGCTGTCCCCAGCGGGTCCCCTCGGCGGTTCGGGGGCGAGCGCCCATCAGCCGCCCGGCATAGGCTCTGCCCCTCGGCTCCAGGCACCTCCTGGGCCCCGGACCAGCGGCCGAAGCTGGTCCTGTCCTGGTGCCATGTTGCTCTCCCTCTTCCAGAAAACAAAACCAAGGAGCCCTCAAGGGTTCATTTAAAATAAATAAAAAATGAAAATAGTGCTGATTTGAAGGAAAGCCAGCCCCATCCTGTGCATGGGAGCGCATCGCCAACCCATCCCCGAAGGGCAGAGAGAAAGATGTGCTTAGAACTGCAGCCCTGTGCAACTTCTGCCTTTGATCATATATCTTACATGTGCCCTTTGCTTTCCCTCGTCTGATATTTATTAGGTTTAATTTTACTGGGACGCGGCTGTAAGTGAGACAGATGGAACGGGGTCTGTGCGCCTGGTGAACACATCTTAATTAAACAGATAAATAAACTTTCATTCCAGGAGACTTCAGTTTCGGAGGGGTTCCTCCGGGGCTGCGGCTCCGCGGGGCTGGGCAGCTCTGGCCAGGGCTCCTCGGGCCTGGGCGCCGTGGGGCTGCCCTGGCACAGCCCCGGTGCCATCGGCCGGGACCCGCGGCCTGAGGGGAGGCAGCGGGTGGTGGCCGGGGACACGTTCCCCACCCTGGGGCTGGCCAGTGGGTTGGTGCAGCCCGGCCGTGGCCGTGTCCCGCGGGCTCTCTGCTGCTGGGGGGACACCTCTGCAGCCAGAGGGGGACGTGCCCAGTCCCGCCACGGCCGAGAGGTTTCTCCCGGGGAACCGCGGCCGGTTCCTGCTGCTGGCAGCGGGGCCGGGGTCTCTGCCCAGCACGTCACTGCAGCAGAGCAGCGTCTCTGCTCGCCCCGCGGCTCCAGCCCGGCCCTGCCCGCGACGCGGGCTGCTGGCTCAGGGCAGTGCCAGGGCTCGTGGCGCTGCCACCGGCCAGAAGCGCCTTTGAGTCACCCTGCCCGCAGCCAGGCTCTGGCGCGGGGGAGGACGGGCGGATTACCTCATCCCGGAGCTGGTTCCCGGCTCACGGGGTTTGCTTGGTTGGGCACCGCAAGCCCAGAGCGTCGGGCCGTGCCCTTCCCTTGCCACCTCTGCCTGAGAGCAGCGCAGGAGCCGTGGTGGGGCCGGAGCGGCCCAGGGCCTTTGGAGCTGCCCATCACCTTGCCCAGGGCGTCCCTCGCCCGGTGCTCGGGTGCTGTGCGGTGCTCGGGTGCAGGTGGGTGCCTGGTGGGACCCCTCGTCCCCCAGCCCTTGCAAAGCTGCCCTGTGTCCTGCCCCGGGCACGGGAGCGTGCGGTAGAGCACGGCAGTGGGGCCACGGGGGTCTCTGGGGAGGGGGAAGTGGAGGCGAGCAGGGAGTGCCGGGGCTGAGCACCGATGGGTGCTGGATGGGTCCCTGCATCCGGATCGGTCCTCGTCCCTCGGGTGAGCGGTTGTGGTGGGACACGGGAGCTGGCTGCAGCCCCCGCGCCCCGCAAGCAGCAGCTGGAGGATGCCCCGGGCTCCTTCCAGCTCTTGGTGCCGCAACGGCGATGAGAAACCTTCCCCAGCCCCCCTTTGGCACCTCACAGTCCCTTTGGAGCGTGGTCACCCCAGCAGCAGGACCCCGCAGGGGGGCTGGCACCCCCTTAGCCCCGGCCGCCGCTTCCTCAGCACAGCTTCTCCCGGAGCTGCTGGTTTGCCGGGCGGCTGCGGGGCGGCCGTGCCACACGCCGCTGCCGTGAGTGTCTGCAGCAGAAACGGGAACCGCTGCGAGTGTACCAGGACACTGCAGCATGTCGCTATGTCTGGGGAGACTGTGGAAAATCCCAGCCTCCGAACAGGGCTGGTCGTGTGCCGGAGGCTCCGGTGGAGCCGGAGCATCAGCAGCTGCTGGCACAGACCCGCCTTTGTGCATCATATTTGGCCAAGATGGAAACTGAACCGAGCCCAGGTTTCCTCTGCCACATACCCAAGCCCAGCGCCGTCCCGGCGGCTCCGTCACCGGCCGCGTCTCTGAAGTCGGGTGCGAGGCAGCGCCGGCGCTGCGGGGTGCTGGGGCAGGGACCCCCGTGCCGGCGCTGAGGGTGCCGAGGCCGCGGCGGTGGGAGGCGCGACGTGGGACTGGGGACCTGAACGAGCACACGTGTGTGCCGACGCCGCTATCCCTCACGGGCACTGGCACGTAGGCTATTGCCATGGCAGCTGTGACAGGAGGTGTGCGTGGTGTTGATGCGTCAGGTCTGCTGGCAGCACCGACAGGCCAGTCCGAAACGCCAAAAAGCCTCTTGAGCTCTGCCGGGGCCGGCCCCTGCCCGCTGCAGGGTGCTCGGGGCAGGGGGTCCCCATTGCTCTGGGGAGGCTGGCACCCACGGGCAGGGCCCCTCCGTGTCACCCCGGGGTGCTGGGCTCCCCCTTGCCAGCGGGGCCGAGCTGGCAGCGCCTGGGGTGCGGCTGCTCTGGCAGGGAAGGCCGGGGGCTGCCGGCCCTGCCCGCGGTGGGGTGAGCCCGTGGCCATGCAGTGGCTGCCGTGGCTGTGCATGCGGCGGGGCTGCAGGCCCGAGCGGGTATGTGCCTCTCGGGGGAGGCGGAGCTGGGTCTGCTGCATGGCTCTCTGCCCGTCCCTGCCAGCGCGGCCGTCCCCGTCTGCCTGTGTGTCTCCCACGGAGAGCGTGGTGCGTGTGCACGTGTCCGGCTGTGTGTGCGTGGGGGAGTCCCGCGGCTGCCCGGCGCGGCGGCGGCCGGGCGCTGCCATCGCGGGGGCTGCCGCGGCTGCGAGGGCCGGCTGCTCGGCACGGCTTCCCGGGGCGCCCGCGTCGCACCACCGAAACTCCCGGTAAGACCCTCTCCATCCCCGGGGAGCCAGCGCCGGGAAGGGAGACGGCTCTGCCCGCTCGGCCCCATCCTGCCGCTGGCTGCCCTGGCGCGGCGACGCGTGGCCGGGGGCTGCGAGGGGCTCCCGGGCGGCGGGGAAGCCATCTGCGAGCGGCGGCGGCGGAGGGGTTAAGTGCGGGATCAGCTGTTCTCATGTCATTACGGATTCTCTTCATTTTATACAGAGCTCTGTTTGATGTCTGAATGCACAGGGGACTCCCCCTCCTCCTCCAACTCCCACCCCTTTTATTTCGCTCCCTCGCCCTCTCTCCCTTCCTCCTCCCCTTCCTTTCTCTCCCCGCTCCCACTCTGGCTCACACACACCCTTTGCAGACCGTGCGCTCAGTGCCAGTGTCTGATGGCACCGAAGTGACCAGGCGAGCGCGGCTCCCGGGGCACGCGGCGCAGATGAATCCCTCCTAACTAGCGCCGAGGGGTCGGGAGGGACGGCCGAGGAGGGGAGAGCCCGAGGGGCGAGCCGGGAAGACGAGGATAGCGGTTGTGCGGAAGAGGACGGACCCGCGAGCAGCTTCACGGCTACCTGTCGACACATGCTGTGCTCCATGGCTAACTCGGGCTGCCTCCTTGTCTCCAACTCAGGCATGCTTCCTCACTCTCTCCCCTGTCCTCCAGCCTTCCTCTACCTCCAACAGGTAAGTCACCCTCTCCGGGGGATTTTTTTGCTTTCCGGTTCACACGTGTTTCTGGCCGGTTCCCTCTTGGCGGAGGGTCAGAGCTTAACTGCTTCCTCCCCGGCCGCGGGGCCTCGCCGGCACCAGCCCCACAGCAGCGGCGAGTTGCTTTGCAGCGGTGGCTACTGGTCCTCGGCCGCGGTGCCTGCGGGGTTTCTCCGGTTTCTCTGCCGAGGCGCTGGGAGCGCGACCGGGGCTGGCGAGCGGCTGAGGCGCGGGCAGTGCGGCAGGCAGAGCCGCCGGCGCGGGTCCAGCGCCTTCCCCGCCTCGGCGCTGCTGCCGCTCGGCAGAGGCGATGATGGATGCTCGGATAAAGGCACGCGGCTCCTGCATGGCCTGAGCCGCCTCTGGGGAGAAGGGAAGGTGATGAGCTTGTGCCTGCACACGCGTGTGCAGGGATGCGTGTGTGTGTGTGTGCATGTGCCGCCGCGTCGCGCGTGTCTGCAGCGGGGTCGAGTGTGCGGGGGTTGGTCTCGCTGCCGACGGGAAGGTGCTGCAGAGGGACCCGGGGGGGCGGCGGGGCCGGGCGAGCCCCGGCACGGGGTGGCCCAGCCGCAGGGTGCCCAGCCCGTCGGTTTGGTTCGTAACTTCTGTCCCGCGGGGCTGTCTCTGGGTCCCGCGCCGGCCCCGGCACGCTGGGTTCCCGGGCTCGTCGTCCCGGGGGACGCGCAGCTCGGGAGAGGCAGCGTTTTCTTCAAAAGCCTCTTTGCTGCGTCGGAAATCCCGTCTTCCAGCCAGGCAAACCGCTCCATTTCAGCTTTCAGGAGTTTAAAAATTCATAGCATCCTCACCGCGCTCGGCACGGCCTGCACGGCTCACCCGGCAGGCGAGGGCAGGCACCGCGGGCGCAAACTCTCCCGCCCCGGCGGGGAAGGGCTGGGAGCCTTTCGGTCCCTCGAGATGCCCGTGGGGGCTCGCGGCCGGCGGCGGGGCCACCGAGGCCCAGGGTCGCTCCTCCGGCGCGTCGGGGATGGGGCTGGCAGAGCCGGTGCTGCCGCTGGTTACACAAGTGCGGCGGCGGCTGCGGGGTGTGCGCGGGGCCGGGGCTGACGCGGGGGCTGCTGCAGAGGCCGGCCGAGACGGGAGCGTGATTTATTGCACCCTCCTGCAGGCAGAGGCTGGGGAGAGCTGAGGCTGGGCTGGATTTCGGTGTCGACTTCCCCAGGCTGCGCCGAGGTCCCTGCGGCCGCGGCTCAGCCGCCCAGGCACGTTGACACCAGGCAGCAACCGTCCCGCAGCCCCCCCTCCCCGGGGGGGTCTGTCCCTCGGAAGGGCGCGCAGGGCGCTCCGGGGCCCGGCGCCTGTGCTGGGAGCGGGCGGCAGCGCGGGGGGTTCCCATTTCCCTCTCCGGCCGGGATCCCCTCGTCCCCCGGCCGCCTCGGCTGCGCCGCTCGCCCCGGGAGCTCCGGCACGGAGCGGCTGCGGCGCCTGACGGCTCCAGGGGCTGCGGCCGCAGGCAGCGGGGCCGGCAGCGTTGCGGGCAGGAGGGGGCTGCCTGCTGCCGGCGCCCAGCTGGGCCGCGCACAAGGGGAGTTTGGGGTCGCTGGGCCGGGGAAGCTTTTCCCCCGTGCGTGGTTCTGCGCACCCGGCAGCTCCCGGTTCCCCCCTCGCCCTGTTTGTTTTAATTTCACCGTCGTGTTTAGTGTCTCTCCCTCCACGCTCTCCCAGAAGCCTCCTGCTCCTTGGCAGCAGGGCTGCACTCGCGAGCCAGGAAGGAGGGTGTTATTAAGAGATTTGGAGTTGGATTTTCACCCAGCTAATGGGCACGATGGAGGCCAAAATCTCCGTCCTCTTCCCAGGGCTTGTCCCTTACTGAGGTTCTGCACCCGGCGCTTGGGGACGGGCTGTTCCTGGTGCGTGTCGCAACGAGGCGTGAGGCAGAGGGACGTCACCGGCCGCCGTCACGTGGGGAAGGGGCACAGGGACACACCACGCCGGGCTCCTCACCCTGCCCAGCTGAGCAGTGGGCCAGCGCCTGGTGCCTTAGCCCTGAGCTCGCTCTGGATTTGGGACGTGCGACCTTCGGCACGCCTGCGCCGGAGGAGCGCGCGGGGAGCGACGCTGACGCCGGCCCACTCGGCCCTGGCCCACTCTCCCCAGAGGTGCTGTGAGGTGGGGTCTGTAGGGGGCTCATGCGGGACCCCCCGCAGGTAACGGTTCCCTGTCCAGATCGTGCGTGTACGTAGGGAGGCAGATGTCTGTGCGTCAGGCCTGGGGTGGGCAAATACCCGCAGGTGGTGCCTGAGCCCCGTGGCTACAAGGGCTTGTGGTGGCCATCGGCTCTTCCTGTGCTGGGACACGCATCCAACTGTGCCAGGGTGGGCCAAGAGCTGGGGAGCCACAGAGTCTGGGCAGAGTGACTGGTCTCACCCCCTTCGGGTACGCGCTCTGCCCGCGGGGAGCTGGCTGGCGTCTGCAGGATTTGTTCCGCAGAGGGCTGCTCGCGTTCGGCAGCTCCCCAGCCCCGGCGTTTTTGACAGTGCCGGTATTTGAAGGAATGACCAAGAAACTAAGCTGTCTGCAAAACTTTGGTTATCCCTGCGCCAGGGAAAACGCAGCTCCCAGCAGGCTCTGGCAGCGGGAGCGGCTCATCCAAGCGGCTGCGGGGGCCTCACGCCTCGCTCAGCTCAGGTCCCACCACGTGGCCGCCCCGGTCTCGGCCGTGGGTTGCGGCACTGTGTGGGGCAGCTGTGCTGCGCGCAGGAATCCCCCCCCAGCCCTGCCGTGCCCTGGGGCTGGAATGGGGCTCCCGGGGGGCCGGGAGGGGGCTGCAGAGCGGGCAGCAGGACTGGGGGTGCCAACGGCGGAGCAGCCGCGCCAGCGGGGCAAGCGGGAACGCCGCATCCTTCGGTGGATCTCGCTCAGCGAGGACCTGGGTGCAAAGGGGCACTTTGGCTTCGTTCTGTTAACAGAGGAACCACTCGCTGCGGAAGAAACATCTCCGCTGTAGTTACACGTGAGCAGCTCGTTGCTCGGGCCGACGCACGGTGCTGACCCGAAGCAGACCCGGGCTCTGAGGCGCAGCGTCGGCGCTGGAGCGCGGCGCAGGCCGGGCTGAGCGTGCAGGGCTGGGCGCGAGCGCAGGGCAATGGGCAGACGGGCTGAAACCCACCACCGAGCTGCCCCCGAGGAGCCGCTCGCCAGGGGCATCCCCGGTGCCATCCCCGGTGCCATCCCCGGTGCCCACGGTGGCAGCGCGGTGCCCAGCCCACGGCGCAGGAGACTTGGCTGAGCAGCGCCTGGCCCACTGGGAAACAGCCTCTGCAAAAGGCTGCTTGGAAAATTCCTTTCCAAAAGGGCTGCTGCCAAGTTTAGCATATTATATTTTTAGGGAGCAAGTCTATTCCGAGCGGTATCGTAGCGTGGTGCAGCAGCAGCGGGTTGGTTTCAAACCTGGTTTCTCCCCCTGCTCGCGCGTCGCTCGGCTGCGAGACCCGGCGCAGCGGCTCCCGGCTCCGGCCCAGCGCCCGCACTGCAGCGGCCGCCTTGCTCGCTCGGTGGAGGACAGGCTTTAAAGCCGCAAAAAACATGTTTTCCCCTTTTTTTTGTTGTTATATTGAAAACACTGACATTAATTTTGGCTTTGCAAAGCTGGTTTTCCCACAATAGCTGTAATTTAGGCCTACACTGCCTGGCAATGCTCTTTTTATAGGTATATTCCTATTTTAGTACTATAGTGATGGGTGAATGAGTAGATTAAATTAGATTTAGTATCTATCATTCTTTAAAGCATTACAGGCAGTTGGTGGAGGGGTAGGGTTTAACAAAGAAGACAGGCTAATTAGGAGAGCAGGCGCTGCCCACGCCAGCTCCCGCTGCCCCCGGCCCGCGGCCGCCCTTGCGCAGGGCCTGGCACCCAGGGAGGAAAGTGCATTTGAAACGGGATTTTCTGCACTGCCCCGGGGCTGGGACGGACCCGGGGTTTTAGCCAGGGCCAGGCAGGGTGCTGGGTGCTGGGGCTGAGCACCCCGTCTCCCCGCAGAGTCACGGCGGTGACTTGGCTCCCCGGCTGCGCTCCCCACGGGGCCCAATCCCCAGGCTGGTGTTTGCGGAACAGCGGCTCTTCCCCGAGCTGGGACCCCCGGGCTGGCGCAGCGGGGCCGAGGGGGCTCCAAGCCCGTGGGAAGTTGCAGCTTCGAGGTTCCTGCCGGGGCCACGGCAGCCGGGTCAGCCCGTGTGCTTGTGCCAGGGCCTCGGCACCCTGCGGCTGCTCCTGCGGCAGCGGCCGTCGTCTGGGGAGCGCCGCTGGGCCGGTGCGAGCACCGGCGTGAGCCCGGCAGCGTGTGGCCGGGGGCTCTGCAGTCCCGGCCATGCTGTGATGACGGCTTTGGTGAAATGCTGCTGCCATGGAGCAGGCGCGGGGCTCCAGGCTGCCCGTGGGGCTCCGCACCTCCGCTGCGCCGCAGGCAGCCCCAGCAGGGCTTTAACCGCGGCGTTCGTCCGGCCACGCCCCAGCGGGTGACAGGGTTTGCGGTGGCCGCCGCAGCAGAGGCACCCCCGGGGCTGGGGTCGGGTGCGGTTCCCATCCCCTGCCAGCCCCGCAGTCCCCCCGCCGGGTTCTCGCTTTGCTCCCCTGGCACCTTCCCGGGCATCCGGCCGGCTCCCGCGGTGAGCAGCCCCGGTGCCCCCCCGGGGCAGGGCCCCCTCCCCAGCAGCCTCCGCATCCCTGCTGCGAACAGGCTTCGCCCCGTTCCCCGTGCGGGCGGCACCGCTGCGCTGGGATCCCTGGCAGCAGTAACGGAGCGAGACGGGCGCTGAAGGAGACCCGGTCGGGGGGGGCAGTTTGTGGGGACAGTGCGGGAGTGGGGCTGGGGCAGCCCCTGCTCTGTGCTGGTGCTACCGGGGCTCCGGTGTGCGGGACCGGCTGGCGCTGCCGGGGCAGGCAGGGTGCGTGGGGGGGACCTGGCGCGAGGTCTCAGCCGTTCCCCCTCCATCAAAGACCCAGGGGCTTGCTGCACCCCACTCCCGGGGGCGCCCCCGCCAGCATGAAATGTGTGCTGGGACTGGAGCGTGTCCGGCCGCGTGCCCAGCGGGTCCCCGTGGCCAGCGGCCAGGCACGGTGGCTGGTGCGTGCCGGCAGGGCCATCGCTGCGGCACGTGGGGGTGGTGGCCCCGGCGGTGGCCCTGTGGCGGGGGGACGAGGCAGGTCTGGCTGCTCCCGCTCCCCCTTGCCGAGCGCCGGGCGTGCGGCACTTTGTCATGATTTTCCCCCGTCTCCAGCAGCGATCCCTCAGCGCTGGCGTTACCCGAGTGGAAAATGACACATAAGCTGCCGTGATGTCGCGGCTCCAGCACCCCACGGCAGCTCTTCCCCTGGGCCCCCGGCCCCTCTCCCTGAGCTCCCCGCGCCGTCGCGTCCCCCTCCAGCCGAGCGGTGCCGAGGGGGCCCGGGGGCGAAGCTGAGCGGCGAAGCGCCGCCGTGGCCGCCTGTCCCGGCCGTCCGGCCCCTGCTCTGCTCCGCGCCCGGCACCGTGCTGGGGCTCACGCACCCGCTCTGCGGCCTCCGGCAGCTCTCGGCAGGGCCGGGGGGCAGCGCGTGCTGCCGGTGCCCCTTCAGCGGCTTTCGGGCCCGTGCGTGGCCGGTGTTGACCGGCAGATTCCCGTCGCCGGCCTTTGGCCCAGGGACACGCGGCGCTGGCGGGGCCGGAGCTCGAGCCTCGGGGCCTGGGCTGTGAGCGGGGGCCGTGCTGGCTCCATCCCCGCTCCGGCCCCTGGCAGGACACGTCGGGACCGGGGGTGCGGCCAGTTCGGCCCCGGCAGCGGCACCGGCCGGGTTGTGCGGGCAGAGCCCCTCGCGCGGGCAGCAGGGGCGGCACGTGCAGGTCCTGCTTCGGTGCGGGGGGTCGGAGAGCCCGGGGTGAGCTGAGCTCTGGCTCGGGGACGGGGCCCTGTGTGTGCCCGGAGGAGCCCTGGCACCGGCCGTGGCGGGGGAGAGGCCCCCGGGCTGGGGGGATCCTGCGTCCCCTCTCCCCGGCGGCGCCCACCCGGCATCTCCCCGTCACGGTACCAGCCGCGGCCTTCCAACAGCTCCGGTATCAGCTCAAAACTGGGGAGAGAAGAGCGGGAGCAGGCGACAGTGGCAGCTTATTTGTGATCTGCATTGTGTGGGGAGCTCTTAATTAGAGCTAATTAGACTAATTAACTTGCAAATGAGAAACTCATCTTTTTCTCCTTTTCTTTCACAAGAAAAAAAAAAAAAAGACGGACAACAAGATAAATATTGAGGCTAATTACTTTGTACCTGCTGCAGCGCCCCTCCAGCTCGTGGGATGCCCTTCTCCTGACCGGGGTGCCGTGGGTGCGGTGCTGCGCCGTGGGGTGCCGTGGCTGTCCCCATCCCGGTGTCTGTGCATTGTCTCTCCCCGCTCGTGTCTGTTCCCACCGCAGGACGCAGCTGCGCTGGGTCCTGCGGGCAGAGAGACCTTCCCCCATCCTCCACGCACCCTCGTGCCCCGGTGCCTGGCAAGGAGCCGGGGGCCACTGTGGCCTCCATGGTGCTGGCCATCGCCGGGGCCAGGTGGCCAACGCGCGACACTCGGCCCAGCGCTTCTGGCGGTGGCGTTGGGCCTGGGCCGCCGGGTCCCGGCGATGGCCCCAGCACCGCGCCCGCCCGGCCCGCGAGCGGGGGGCGCTTCCCCCCGCGGCACCGCGCGGTCCAGGCTGTTTTCCAGCTCTTCCCTCGCGGCGTCTCTGGTTTCCCCCTCGCTCTGCCGCCACAACACCCTGGGGGCTTTGTTAGCACAACTCGGTTCAAATGTCTGATTAGTCTTTAGGAGATCGAGGGGTCAATTTTCCACAGCTCCTTCCTCTCCATTTAACTAATTTAACTGCGCGATTGTTACAAATTTCATTTTATTATAGCCCTGCTTCTCAGTCCAATTGAATTACCAAAATCTCATTTTCTCAGAAGTGCTGAATATGTAATTAGAGGAAAAATTATGCTCCTGACTGCCTATTAGAGAGGGCTGTGTGAGGGAGCTCGTCGGGGCGCACACGCAGGTCCGCGGTCCCCCGAGCTCCCACGCTGGCCGGTGTGAGCATGCGCGCGCCTGCGAGGCTGCGAGCGAGCGAGCGCCACGCGCGGCTGTGCCAGAGCCCCCAGAGCTGTGCCGGAGTGGCGGGGCCGCGGGTGGGCTCCTGGCTGCGGGGGGCATCGCAGGAGCAGGGCCGGGGTGCGAGCGGTGCTCGCTGGGCTCCTCGGAGCCCTGCGAGCGGCGGGGCAGGGCGCGGCGATGGCCGGAGCCGGCGTGGGGCGAGCGGCCGGGGCCGGAGGCCGGTGGACGTGGCCGCTCTGCTGTTGTCTCGAGCTCTCTGGATCCAGCCGGGCTGCACCCGCGGTGGGACCCGCTCTAGGGCTGCGGAGGGGGGGTGGCTCTGCCAACGCGGGGCCCCGCCAGAGGAGGATGCTCCTCTCCAGGCTCTGACCGCCTCTGCCCGGGCCGTGACGGCCACCCCCGGGCTTAGCTGGCACCCAAAGGTGTCCCGTCCTCTCCAGAGCCCCTCTGTGCCTCTCCTTGGGGTGCGCTGGGGATGAGGCACCCTCGGCCCTTCCCTGAGCCCCCCAGTCCCTGCCAGCAGTGGGGAGGCAGCGGCTGCCCCCCAGAACCGCTGGCAGCAGCAGGCAGGGCAGCCCCCGGCACATAGCGTGGGCACCCGCATCCGACACCCCGGTCTCTGCAGGGCTCGGGAGGAGCCGGTAGCTCAGGTGGACGCTGCCGAGGGCTCGGGTCCTCTCCAGCCCGTCCCCAGGCTCTGCAGCCTGTGTCTGCCTGTCCCAAAGCCTTTGGTGGCCCTCGGGGACCGATCGCTGCCGGGAATCCTGGCCAGCACCGTGCATGCCGTGTCTGCGTCGCTCCGGTGTGTCGGTGAGAGATGTGCCGGGGGACCCGGCCTGGCTGCTGCCCTCAGCAGCGTCTGCCTGGGCTCTGCTCAGGAGGGAGGCGGGTGCCATGTGTCCTGGTGCCATGTGTCCCGGTGCCATGTGTCCCGGTGCCGTGTGTCCCGGTGCCATGTGTCCCAGTGCCCCGTGTCCCGGTGCCACGTTCCTCCCGGTCGCTGCGGGCCGGATCCTGGCGCGGCTCTGGCGGTGCTGCAGCCGGTTGGTCCCTCGCCGGCGCGGCGGCACAGGTACACACGAGCCGGGGAGGTGTCAGCCACGCGCAGGCGGGGGGTGGCCGGGAGCCCCCCCCCTGGCACCCCTGCCTCGCCTCGGTTACACAACATTATCATTTCATAATACTCTGAAATATAGATGGAGTTGGCTGAATGCAGATGAAATTGCACCATTTACTTCATGAATATTTCATGCAGCCTCAGCTCCGAAGTTTCCGGCTGGTGGAGCCGGGCCGGACCCTGCTCCCCCCCCGCCCCGCGCAGGAGGTGATGGGGACACGGGCAGGTCTGTGCCGGCCTTGTCCCGCTCCTCCTGGGCATCGCACGGCCGCTGCGGCCTTCGTCCCCCGGCTCCCGTGGGCAGGGGGGAGGCAGCCTCCAGCCCTGGCCGTGCCGGGGGGGCTGTGCCGGGGGCACTCGCGGGGCTGAGGGCAGGATCTGGCCCCGCTGCCCCGGGCAGCTCCACTGGCAGGGTCCTGGCATAAGGGAGCGGGGGCAGAAGGTGCTGGGACGGTGTGTGGCAGCCCAGAAAAATGGTCTTTTTCCCATGCCCGCAGGCTGCCCTGCCTTCCTCCCACGCCCGCAGGCTGCCCTGCCTTCCTCCCACGCCTCCTCCTCCTCGCCAGCCCCTGGGGTCCTGCCCGCTCTCCCCAGCCCCGCTGCTCTGCGCGGAGCTTCCACTCCCGCATCCCTGGCAGATGCCATTAGCGGGCTCTCACCCCCCCCGCCTCCCCTTAATGAAGACATTAAGCGCCGCGGCTGCTCCCTCCAGCCCCCGCAGCTCCTCACCTCCTTCCACAGCTCCTTCTGGGGGGGGGGCGGGTGTTCCCCCGTTGTCCCCCCCCCACCTCTCTGTGGGGCCGCGAAGGCCCCTGTTCTGGGGCCATCTCCCCCTGCCCCCACAGCGGGCAGGGCTCGTCCCTCCTGGGGCTGGGGGTGTCCCCGCAGCGAGCCCCCCGCTCCCCGCCGCAGCCCGGGGCCCTGTGGCTGGTGCCCGCGCGGGGCCGGGCGCGCTGCTTTGTATGGATGGCGCAGCATTTTGGGTAATGAAATATTCACAGGTCAGTGATTCCTTGAGAAATGACGGGGATCAGTCAATCCCTTTTCAGGGAGTAATTTTCTTCCCCTTCACGGCCTCTGTTTCATGTTGACAGTCATTAGCATGAGCGAGCGGCTGGAGCGAAGGGGGGACGTTGGGGCTGTCACGCAGATGAGCCGCGGCCGGGCACGGCCCCGCGGTGACGGCACGGCCGTGTGACCCCTGGGCGCCTGGGGGGGGCACGGGGGGGTGCGGCCCATCTCTGCTGCCCGGCACATCACGTCGCTGCTCCGAGCCGCGGGCACGAGGGCGGACGGTCCCGGTGGGCTCCCGGGCTGTCCCCAGCGCCGCGTCCCACGGGGGGGCACAGCGGGGTCTCGTGTCACGACTGCCCCAGGTGCGCTCGGGGAACTGCTCGACGCCCTGGGCTGTCTCGCCGAGTGACAAGGGGACACCTGGGCAGCAGGCGAGCGAGCGGAGCCAGGCTGGGTCAGGGTAGTGCGCTCGCTGCCCGTGCTGCCCATGCTGCCCGCGCTGCCTGCGCTGCCTGCGCTGCCTGCGCTGCCCGCGCTGCCTGCGCTGCCTGCGCTGCCTGCGCTGCCTGTGCTGCCTGTGCTGCCCGCGCTGCCCATGCTGCCTGCACTGCCTGCGCTGCCTGCACTGCCTGCGCTGCCTGCGCTGCCCATGCTGCCTGCGCTGCCCGCGCTGCCTGTGCTGCCTGTGCTGCCTGCGCTGCCTGCGCTGCCCATGCTGCCTGCACTGCCTGCGCTGCCTGCACTGCCTGCGCTGCCTGCACTGCCTGCGCTGCCTGCGCTGCCCATGCTGCCTGCACTGCCTGCGCTGCCTGCACTGCCTGCGCTGCCCGCGCTGCCCATGCTGCCTGCACTGCCTGCGCTGCCTGCACTGCCTGCGCTGCCTGCGCTGCCCATGCTGCCTGCGCTGCCCGCGCTGCCTGTGCTGCCTGCACTGCCTGCACTGCCTGCGCTGCCCGCGCTGCCTGCGCTGCCTGCGCTGCCTGTGCTGCCCGCGCTGCCCGTGCTGCCTGCACTGCCTGCGCTGCCTGCGCTGCCTGCGCTGCCTGCTGGATGTGCTGCCCGCTGAGGCTTTGCAGCTTGGAGGAACATCTTGGTGGCTTCTTTGGATGCTGTGATGGGGTTTGGGCCCCGGCCCCTCACTGCTGGTTCCCGGTGGAAGGAGCAGGATGGACGCAGGCATCAGGGCCAAAGCTGGGCTGGCTGCCCATGCCTGCCTGCAGATCCATGCTGCCTGTACTGGGACCTGACCGTGCTGTACTGGGAGCTGGTGGTGCCGTGCTGCCCCGACACCTGCACCAGCAGCACTGGCCTGCGCTCAGCGTGCCGGGACATCACAGGCAGAGCTGGCCGGGGTGGGGTTGCCCTGGGCTGGAGACAAGAGCAGGGGGGGGCTGAGGCAGCGAGGTGGCCACCAGGCTTTTGGAGGAAACTGGGCACGTCTGCGGTGGCCACAGGCAAGGGGACCAGCCCCGGGTTGTAAATCGTAACTGTGTGTGCGAGCAGAGGCTCTGGCTGAGCCCAGGCACGGCTCACTGGCCTTGCGGGCCACCACGGGGCCACCGCGCTGCCGGTCGGTGGCCAGAGGCAGGTGGCAGCAGGTGACGGTTGCTGAGGAGTGGCCGATAACCGGGGGCAGCTCACGGCCGCCCGTCACGGGCGAGGTGTGGCGGCACGTTGCCGGGTGCCCCCTCGTTAGCGCAGGCGCTCTGCGCTTGGCTAATTGCTCAGACACGTCCTCTGCGTCCGGGGGCTCCCGGTGCGTTATTTTCTTTAAAAGGAGCAAATGTTAAAAATGGCGTCGTCAGCCCCGAGCTGACAGGCACAATCACCAAAGTGCGGCGTCGGCAGGAACCGGCCCCACGCGCCGACTGACTTGAAAGGAAATGGCCTGGATTGTGCTGAGGAGGCAGAGTGCGGTGGGGAGAAAGCAAGTGGAGCAAACAAAAAAACTTCATTAATTAAAGAAACTCGTTAATGAGGGACATTTAATCAGCTAAAGATGATATCCACCTCCTGCCTGCTGCGGCAGCCGCTGCGCAGGGCTGGTGGCCGGGGGCTGAGCCGCAGGCAGGGCTGGGGACACCGCGCAGGGGACACCGCGCAGGGGGCCTCGGGGTCCCCTCGGGGCTGGGGAGCGGCATCGCGCAGCCGGGTCCTGGGGGGCTCCCCCAGCCCCGGGGGCTCCCCCAAGCCCCTCAGCCTGGTGCTGTGCCGAGGCTCAGCAGGACGCAGCTGCATGTGCTGCGCCTCCTGTGATCGAGAAGGCCTCAGGTCCCCGTCCCAGCCCCGCTGCCGCCGTCCGGGGGGCTGAGGGTTTGGCCCAGGGCGGGGGTTTGGCCCAGGGCCGTGCCGCAGCCCTGCCGGCCTCCTGCCCAGACAAGCCACGCGGGTGGTGGGGAGCCGCTTTTGCCCCCCGTGTTGCGTTAGACGCCGCGGGCTTTGCTCTGCGCTCGGGCTCGGGTACCGCACTAATATCCTTCTCATTTAGTAAATGAGGGCCATGGGCTGTTAATAATCAGAATTTCTTTTGATGGAAATGCAGAAAGCTGCCCCACAAAGCGCCAGGCAGGAACGTCCCCCACGCCCCCGGGAGGGACATGCACGTGCAGGCGAGGGGCGCCCATCAGAGCCCCCCGGTCCGCGCTGCACCACGGGGCCCCTGCACAGCCGGGCACCCGAGCGGGGAGCACCCAGCTGCCCCCCCAGGGTGCTGCGGTAGGTCCCCAGGACCCCCCAGGCACTTGGCCCGGGGAAGGGGCTGATCCTGGAGCCGGCCCAGGGGCTGCCGGGGGTCAGAGCCCCATAACCCTTCCCGGAGGAGCCGGGGGCTGCCGGGGGACACGGGGCCCTTCCCGCGCCGCAGGCAGCCCCGGGGAGGGCGCAGGCAGCGCGGGGTGCGGAGCAGCAGCCGTTTCCCCGTGACGTCAACGAGCATCGCGCAGCCCAACCATCCCGCTCCCCGCGGGGTTCTCACCCCCTGCAGCCCCCCGCTGCCGGCCCGAGGAGCCCCGGGGACGGACGGGCAGCGCCGGCGGGAGGGACGCGCTGGGAGCCGTAGCTCTGCGCCTCTGCAGCACCGGCAGCCCCGGCAAGCGGCAAAACAGGGGAACCTAATGGTCCCTGAATGAAATAATGCCTGGGCTGACAAGCACTGCGACAGCCCTAATTAATAACAGACACGAACGTGGCTGTCGGGACAGGCTGGCAAAGAGCCCGGGGCCCAAGACCTGGGCAAGTGGGGACAGTCCCTGCCCCGGCCCCGTCTGCCTCCCCCTCCCCGCTGCCTCTTCCTGCCCGGGCAGCGGTGCCCGGCCCCGCTGTGACGGTGGCTGTCCTGGCTACGGTGACAGCAAGGACGAGTGTCCAGTGCAGAGCGAGCGGGAGGGCTGCAGCCTGCTCCTGCTGCTGGCTCCGGGCCCGCGGGCGGCCCGGGCCGGGTGCTGGGCAGCAGGGGCGCAGGCGGGGGGGTCAGACGCCGGCTGCGTGGCTGTTCCGTGTCTCCCCGCTCCCTGGAGCGGACTCGGGCGCTGGGGCTGGGCTGGGGGTGGGGTGGGGTTTGTACCCGCGGTGCAGGCAGCTGCCCAGCCCAGGGGCAGCACTGGGGGGGGCAGCTCCGCCGTCCTGCGGCGGGGCAGCCCCGTCCGCATCCCGCTGGCGCGTCCCCGAGCCGCTGCCCAACCTGCCCGGGCCTGGCAGCTCGGGAGCGGGGGGTTCCTGTGGGGTTTACGTGGGGTGCCCCCGGCGCGGGCACGACGGCCCCAGCGGCTGGTGGAGGGCAGCTGGCAGCGCGGCCCCCCCGCCCGCCCTCCGCACCGTAAATCGGCCTCACACACAATTAAGGAGCTTGTCTCCGCGGGCTGCGCCGGGGATGTATTTCATGGGCGAGAGGCTGCCGCGGCGGGTTGTAAAGCACCCGAGGGGCTGCCGGCTGCTGCCCTGCGCCGCGGCGGGCGCAGCACACGCGTGGGCAAGGGGGGGATGGCAGGGGGGTGAGTGTGTGGGAGCGCCCCACGCCGCCCCCCCGGCAGGCAACGGGCAGCCGCTCACCCCATTTGACCGGGGTGGCCCAAGCTAAAGACCTAATCAAATATTTAGCAGTTAATTGATCCCGGTCTGGTGTTTGCCAAGGAGCCGTCGACATGCCTCCCCGGCTGCCCCTCCCTGCCCCCGCGGCCCCGCACCCCTTCGCTGACCCCCCAACAGGGGATGCTGGGTTCGCTGCCAGCGGGTGCCGGTGCCGCGCAGCCCCCCCACAGCAATCCTGCCGGCCTGGCGTCGCTCGGCCCCGCGTTGGGCTCTGAGCCGGGGGCTGCCCTGGTTTCCCTCCCCGCAGCCGGGGATGCGTGGCCCCCCCCCGGCTGACCCCCGCCGGGGGCCCTGAGCCCCAGCACACCGGGCAGGGTCGGGCTCGGCTGTGGCAGCGTGACCCGAGAGCTGCCGCGGCGCAGGGGCAGGGTCTGGGGGGGACACGCCGCAGGCCGGGGTGTGATGGGGCAGGGGGGGGCCTGGGTCTGGCTGCAGGGACCAGAACCCCTCCCCGGGGCAGGACGCAGCCCAGGCACCCCGGGGACATCGGTGGGTAAGGGGGACGGTGCCGCTGTCTCGCCAGGGTAACCAGGACGCCACGGCTCCGCCGGACGCGATGGCTCAGCCCTACCCCCCGGCCCAGTACCCCCCGCCCCCCCAGAACGGGATCCCCGCAGAGTACGCGCCGCCGCACCCCCACCCCACGCAGGACTACTCGGGGCAAAGCACAGTACCGGAGCACGCCATGACCCTCTACACACCAGCACAGAGCCACGCCGAGCAGCCGGGCACCGACGCCAGCACACAGTCCATAGCAGGGACGCAGACGGTACCGGTAAGGCAGCGGGGGCCGGGGGGGGCTCCGGCGGGGGCCGGGGCGGCAGCGCTCGCCTGGCTGCGGTCCCTCGGGGTGCGGGGCTGGGTGTCCCCACCGCGGCCGCCGGCTCTCCCCCTCGCAGCCCCCCCCGTCATCTCTAATCATTCGTGATCTACCTGCTTGGCCGCTTTCCCACCAGATCGCTCCCATTACGGCGCTGTGATGCAGCGCCGGGAAGTGCTGACCAAGCACTTCCCAGCCCGGCCGCAGCAGCCCCCGCCTGCAGGGTCTGGCCCCCCCCGGCACCCCGAGCACCCCGTGTGCCACCGTCACGGCCCCCAGACACCATCACCGGGGTGAGGCCAGTGCGAGGCCGCTCGATGCTGGCCGGCTCTCCGCAGTGGGTCACCCCCCAGCCTCCTCCTCCGCGGGGTGCGCTCCCCGTGTCCCCCCCAGTCCCCAGCACTCGCTGACGGGGTGGGTGACACCCTGACCCCGCTGGCAGCACCGGCCGAGTGCAGGCAGGGCTGACAGCTGGCTCCCCAGGCTGGGCATTCCCCAACTCCCCGCAGGCAGAGATCCCCTCCGGCACCCCCCAACGCACCGGGCTGTGGGGAGACTCCCGGGGTGCTGCCCGGAGCTTGGGGACCGCGGGGTGTCCCTGGGGCAGGCAGGGCCAAGCGCAGAGGCGGGGGACAGGCCCCGATCCCCAGGGCTGATGGCCGGCGGTGCTTCCCGCAGCAGACAGACGAGGCGGCACAGACAGACAGCCAGCAGCTACACTCCTCAGACAACACAGACAAGCAGCAGCCCAAGAGGTTACACGTCTCCAACATCCCCTTCCGATTCCGGGACCCCGACCTGCGGCAAATGTTCGGGGTGAGTCCGGCCCCGCGTCCCTGCCCAGCCCGCGCCGTGCCTGGGAACCCCCCGCTCGCGGGATTTGCACCCTGGTTGGCGCTGGGCTGTCGGACCAAGGCCCGAGCGTGGAGGGCGCAGTGACGCAGAGCCCTTGTCCCCTCCCCTCGCCCCCTTCCCAGCCCTCATTAGGGTTCAGAGTGGCGCAGGCTAATGAGATTTTGGGTGGGAGTCCTCTACTGTCCCTGCGTGGCAGCGAGGGTCCCCAGGCTGGCCCCCGAGGCAGCCCCCTGCCCACCCCTGGCCCGGCGGGGCGCAGAGCCCTGTGCCAGCCCCCCCAGCTGCAGGCCTGGGCCGGGGTCTCTGTGGGCGCTCACCCCTCTGCTCTCTCCGCTTGCAGCAATTCGGGAAGATCCTGGACGTGGAGATCATTTTCAACGAGCGGGGCTCCAAGGTGGGTGCTGCCCGCAGCCGGCACCGTCACAGAGAGCCCCAGGGGGGGCCAGGCGGAGCTGGGGTGACCAGCAGCTCCTCTGCCCGCTCTCCCCTCCTCTCCTGCCCCGCGGGACCCGGGCCCGGGGTGCCCCATCTCGGTACCCGCCCCGGCTGCGGGGGCTGTGTGGGGCCCTGCACCCCGAGCACGGGAGGGAGGGGAGGGCTCGCTCTGCCCCCCCCGCACAGGCAGCTCTCGTTCCTCTGTGTGTGGATGTCTCTGTTGTATCTTCCCTGCTTTCTGTGCCCCTCTCCCAGACTCTTCTCCCAGCTCGTGGGCGATGCTGGGGCCTCAGCGGGGACCCCCGGACCCAGCGGGGGCCCCGGCCCGGGCTCTCCACTCTGTACTGCGGCAGTCTCATCTCCTGCGCCAGCTCTCCTGATTCACCCCCTCTCTCTCTCTGTCCCCGCACCCTCTCTCTGTCTCTCTCTGTCTCTTTCTTTCTCCTTTTCTCCTCTGCTCACAGGGTTTTGGGTTTGTAACTTTTGAAACTAGCACAGATGCCGACCGGGCACGGGAGAAGCTGAATGGCACCATCGTAGAGGGCCGGAAGATTGAGGTGCTCAGATAAGTGTGCTAGTGCCATGCCTGTGTGTGCGTGCGTCCCCCCGCCCTGCCTGGGGACCCTCTGCTGCCAGGGCTGCGGGCAGGGCAGAGCCGGGGCAGGGGACACTTTGGGGCAGCGCCGGGTCCCGCATGCCGCGGGGGAGGCCGGCCCGGCGGTGCATGTGTCCCTGAACGCGGCACGGGAGCATGTGTGCGGCTGCTGGAAGGTCGTCGCTTGGCACAAGGAGCGTCCGGCTGGAACGAACCTCCCGCAGGCGGGGAGAGCTGCGGCGCGGGGCTCTGGCTGCGTTTTGCCACGTACAGGGGGGTCTGGTGGACCCCAGCTGCCCGGAGGAGCGGGGCTCTGCCCCGTGCGCTGCACCCGCCGTGCAGGCAGCCGCCGTGCTGCCCAGCCCGGAGGCTTTTCTTCCTTTGAGCCAGGCAGAGGGATCAGGCTCTGCCCGCCCGCGGCAGCAGCGGCGAGCGGCGGGAAACGGGGCAGAGCGTGGCAGAGGGAGCGGGACGCAAAGGTCCCCGGCAGTGCTGGGCACAGGGAGGGGCGGCCTGGCCGGGCACGGCGATGCCCGTGGGAGGGGCCCTGCCTGTCGGAGAACGTGGTCTGACAAAGCCAGGCAGGAGCTTGCGGGAGCAACCAGGCTCCTGCTGCAAGCGCGTCCTTCCTGCAGGCTGGGTCGGGCGTGGGGTGGGGACAGGAGGTGGCCGAGCCTGGCGCCAGCACGTCAGGGCTCAGCCTGAGCACGGCACCGCAGCACTCGGCGCATCGGCCACCAGCCCAACCCACGCTGGTTGCCGGAGCTGGGAGGCCTGGGCTGGCCGGGGGTAGGGGCAGGACTACGGGGCAGCTGTGGGCAGAGCCTTGCCCCCTGTCTCCCCGCGGGCTGGCACCCCTCAGGCTGGCACCCTTCGCTCCGGCACCTGAAGCAGCAGCGACGCGCGCCGAGTGTGGCCGAGCGGGCCCTGGACCGCGGCCCCGCCAGCCCCGCTGCCCGCAGGCGCTGAGCTCCCCCCTCTCTCCGCAGGTGAACAACGCCACGGCCCGGGTCATGACGAACAAGAAGGCTGCCAACCCCTACACCAACGGTGAGGGCCAGCGCGGGGCAGCCGGAGCTGCGGCGGGCAGCGGCATCCCCGCAGCAAACGGGAGAGCGGCCGGTCCCTGCCCGATGTGGGGGTGCGGCCCCCGGGCGCCCCCCGGCCCACAGCTGCCCGGGGATGGGAGCTGTGGCCCCTCGGGGCCCAGCGGGGGGCGGGGGAGCACCGCAGGGAGGGGACCCCCGGCCTCACCGGCTCTCCCTGCCCGCAGGCTGGAAGCTGAACCCGGTGGTGGGAGCGGTCTACGGCCCCGAGTTCTATGCAGGTAACGCCGGGTGGGGGTCGGCCCTGCCGCGGGTCCCCCCTGAATGTCCGTGTCCGTTCCCACCGCTGCTCTGAGCAGCCCCCGGCCCCTCCAGCACCCCAGCGTGCACGGCCCCGCCGTGGGTCCCCACGAGCCCAGGGACTGGCACGGGGGTGCCCTGAGGTGGCTGCGGGGGTCCCAGCCGAGCGCTGTGGGGACCATCTGTGGGAATCCCACATTCGTCCCCTCCCTCCCGCAGTAACGGGGTTCCCGTACCCCGCCACGGGGACGGCCGTGGCCTACCGAGGGGCACACCTACGGGGACGAGGACGCGCCGTCTACAACACCTTCCGGGCTGCGCCGCCGCCGCCGCCCATCCCCACCTACGGCGCGTGAGTACCGGGGGGGCCGGGGGGCCGCGTCGGTCCCATCCCGCTGCCAGCGGCGGCGGCGCTGCCGGGCTCTCACGCTGCGGGGACGGGCTGCAGCTCCCCCAGCTCTGGGCACCTCCCCCAGCTGCCACCCCTCGGGGTGACCCAGGTGCTCGCCCACCCCCAGGCCCGAGCCGCTCTGCCACCCGCCGCGGTTGGTTTAGTGGGAATCCTCTCCCGGCGCACGCGGCCGCTGCGGTGTCGGGCCCGGCTGCGGGAATCTGCGGCCGCTCGTTGCTCCCGGCAGCGATCGTGGCCCCGATTCCTCCATCCCCATGGCTGCCCCTGCCCTTGGCCGTGGCCCCGCATCTGTCCCAGCCCGGGACGTGCCCTCAGGCTGCCGGGACGGCCAGTCCTGGCCCGTTGGCCGCGCTCCCCCCGCTCCCCGGCTTCACCCTGATCCTTCTGGGCCGGTGCCACGGGCGGGCTCTGACCCCTCCTCACCCTTTCCAGGGTCGTCTACCAGGACGGGTTCTACGGAGCCGAGATCTACGTAAGTGCGGGGCCTGGGCCTGGGCCAGGCAGGGGAGCTGTGCTGGGGCGGGGGGCGAGGGGCGGCTGCCCCCGGCCGGCCCCTTCCCCCGGGAAGCAGAGAGCGGAGGGGGTGGCACCGCGCAGGGCCCCGTCCCCCGGCGCTGAGCTGGATTTACAGCCCCGGCGAGCGCCGGCGCGCTGTCGTACACCGGCATTTAACCTCCATATTTAAGGAGCCATTGGCGATATTTCAGGCGGGCGGCTGAAGGATTTATCGAACGTGACACCTCATTAAAGCAATCAGGGAGGTGACATTCTCTCCTCTGGAAATTTAATTTTTTAAGGTTAATGTTTGTGAAGGCCCCTGGGGAATGGTAATGAGGCTGGTGTGCGCCTGGTGCCACGGGCACTGGCTCCCAGCAGGGTCCCACCGCAGCTCCATGGCAGCGCCCAGGGGGTGCCCGGCTGCCCCGGCCCCCCCGGCCTCCCCCGGCGGGTGCTGCCCCCCCTGACCACGGTCTCTCCTCCGCTGCAGGGGGGCTACGCTGCCTACAGATACGCCCAGCCCGCGGCGGCAGCGGCAGCGTACAGCGACAGGTAAGCGCCACCGCAGCGCAGGCATCGCTCCTGGGGATGGGGGGGCTCCCATTTCACCCCCCGCGCTGCCCCCCTCCGGCACACCCCAGCTTTTGTGCCCCTTTGGACGAGGAGGGTGTCCTGCAAACCCTTGGGCTCGCTCTGAGGAGGACTGACACCCCAGCAGGGAGACACGGGGAGATCCCGGGGCTGGGGGGGGTCCCAGGTGCCACGGGGGTGGGGGGGCAGCAGGCGGGCAGGGGGGCTGCTGAGGGCGGACGGGACCCCAGCCCCAGTCGCTAACGCCCGCCGCTGTGTTTGCTCCTAGTTACGGCAGAGTGTACGCAGCGGCAGACCCGTACCACCACACCATCGGCCCCGCCGCCACGTACAGCATCGGCACCATGGTAAGAGCAGCCCCCACCGCCTTTCTTTGCTTCCCGGCGCGAGCTGCGGCCAGCCGGGGCTGGGGGGGGGCCGGCACAGCACCCCAGAGCGCCTGCGGGGTGCGCGGGCAGGCGAGGGGCAGCCCCACGGGCGGAGGTTGGGGGGGGGGGGGGGGCAGGAGCTGGCAGGAGCAGCACAGCCCCTGCCTGGCTCTGTCCGCAGGCAGGCAGGAGAGGGGAAACCCCCCTGCACCCCACGCACCCCGTGACGCCCGGCCGTTGGCAGCCCTGCGCGCACACGCCGCCTCCCGGGGGCCCAGCTGCCCCCCAGAGCCCCGCCTGGGGTCCGGGACCCCCCTTTCTCCCCCCCAGGCCCACAGCCCACCCCCATGCCACAGCTCTCAGCTAGCTTCGCAACCAGCATCAAAGATGAAAAATCCCCCTCGTGGGCAGGATCTCAAAGCCAACCCGTTTTTTTCTTCCCTTTTTTTAACACCCCCCCCCCCCAACTCCCCCGGCTGGGGCCGGCTGCCCAGTGCCCCTCGGCCCCCCCAGCCCCGGGCAGCCGCCTGCGAGGGGCCGTGGCCCCTCGGTCCTGGGCAGGGTTGGCACCAGCCCGGCACTGCAGCGGGGACGGGGATGGGGACAGGGACAGGGACAGGGACAGGCTCCTCCGCAGTCACTGCAGGCGGGAGGAGGCCTGGCCACGGCGGTGCCACGCCGGGGGCACTGTGGCTCGGGGCACCCTGTGGCCCCTGGCCCACCCAAAGCAGCGCCCGTGGCCGTCCCAGAGCCTGGGCAGCACTGGGCACCCTCGGCCCTGCCCGCCCCTTGTGTCCCAAGGACAGAAGCTATTTGGTGTCATTTTAAAGAGAGGAAAAAAAAAAAAAAAAAAAAAAAGGGAAGAACTGGGCTTTGCCTCTCTCTCGAATACTGATTGGCTTTTTTTTCATCTTTGATGTTGCAGGCTAGTCTATACCGAGGAGGGTACAGCCGCTTCACTCCCTACTAGCAAGACAGACCCAGCCCCTCCCACCACTAACACTGACCGCTCACTAGCGCCAAACCAAGCCAGGCAGCCAGAGCCGCGGCCGGGCGCTGGAGGAACCGCGGCCTGCCCGGGCAGGCTGGGGCTGGGGCTCAGGCCGGGCTTAGGCCGGGCTCAGGGCTCAGGCCGGGCTCAGGGCTCAGGCCAGGCTCAGGCTGGGCTCGGGCCTCAGACCAGGCTTAGGCCGGACTCAGGGCTCAGGCCAGGCTCAGGCTCAGGTTGGGCTCAGGCCGGACTCGGGGCTCAGGCCGGGCTCGGGGCTCAGGCCAGGCTCTGCTGAGCCGCAGCGGCCCCCACCCGCAGGGTCACCTCAAGCCGCTCCGTCCCGCCGCCCGCTCGCGTCTCCTGCAGCGTCCACCCGCCCCGGCACAGCCCCGCGCCTCGGCCGGGCCGGGGGGCTCCTGCCCCGGCACCCCGGGGGACGGTGGGGAGCGGGGCCAGCGCTCGGCCCCAGCAGCTCCCCGTTCCCAGAGCCGGCTCGCGGGGTCCCCGCGCAGCTCCACCCCGAGCCCCCGGCAGGCGCTGCCCTGGCTGGGGGTGCCAGGGGCTCGTCCCCCTGCCCGGCGGCGAGGGGCCGCTCCGGGGACTGGCGGGGGGGGCACGGCGGTGCCGGCACCCCCGGGGCAGCCCCTTGTGCCCCAGAGGAGAGGCAGGAGCTGGCGGGGGCTGCTGCAGGCTCCGGGGATGGAGCTGGGCTGGGGTGGGTGCGGGACCCCGGGGACAGACCCCCGGGGCAGCTCCCCCTGGGCGTCTCTGGGACGGGCTGCGCAGGCGTGAGGTGCGGTGTGGGGCTCGGGGCTCCGGGCTGGTGGCCACGTCCCCACCGGCCCACGGCTCGGCCCCCCCGCGCCGCTCCAGCAAAACACCTGCCTCTCTGTTTCTGTTGTAGTGAAACCGCGGCCGTTTCCTTCTGGGACATGGAAGGGCAAAAAAATCCACACACACACACGCACGCACGCACACACACACACACATACAAAAAAAAAAAAATCAAAACTAAAAAAATCAAAAGCAAAGCAACAAAACAACAACGACGACAAAAAGCGAAGCGGTAACAGCCAAGTGAAAGTCCCATACTGTCCACACACGCACCGAGCGAGCGAGTCCCGGAGGAGCGCCGCGGCGAGCACGGACCGGCCGGACGTGCCCGAGGGGCCCCTCTCCGCCCCGGCCCCGCAGCCCGCGGCAGGGAGGGAGAACCGGCCCCCGCCGAGCGCGGGGGTGTCCGGAGGGGCCCCCGCCGCCCGGGCGCAGGGCCTGGGCTCCACGTCTTCCTTTCAGCCCCGGCGCGGCGTTGCTGGGGGTCCCGGCGGAGAGCTGCGGCAGCCGCCCCTTCCCCGGCTCTGGGGACCGGGCGCCGGCGGGGGGAACCCGGCTTCGTGTTTCCCGAGCTCCGGCGCTTGCCGGTCATCAGCGTGTCGAGTGTGCGAGGCCTCGGCTCCCGCGCGGAGCTGGGGCGGCGGCGCAGCCGCTTTGCTGAGGCGCTGGGCGTTGCAGGGGACGAGCCTCTGCCTTTTAAAGGGAATTTTTGTTAAGAGGAGCTTGCAACTCGCTTGCGATCCCTTTCCCCTGCCTCCCTCCCACTCCGTCCCCTGACGCACCCGGGGGTCCCGCGCTGCGGCGCTGCCCCGATCCTGCTCTGCGGGACCCCGCCAGCCCCATTGCACCGCCCAGGCCCGGGGCCCGGCGGGGCCCAGCCCGAGCCCGGGGTGGCTCTGCGGCAGCCGGCACAGCGGGCCCGGTGCCCGGCGGCGCGGGGCTCTGCGGAGCCCACCCCGGGTGCAGCCCCGTCCCGCAGGGCGGCCCGCGCTCAGCCCCCCGCCCCGCGTGGCCTCGCCACTCCGCAAACCTCACTTTATAGTCTGCAGACGCCCCCGACGCTCCAGCGACGAGCTCCCCCTTTTCTATTCCCGGTGTACATAGCCCCGGCCGCCCCGGCCCCGCGCCCCCGCCCTGTACAAAGCTCCCTCCATCGCTGTACTGGCTTCTTCCTTACAGCAAACCCCTGCGCCGGCCGCCGGCGCGCAGGCTGGCGCCGGCCCGTCCTGTATGCTTCAAAGGTGTGACCATTCTAATAAACAGTATTATTATTATTATTATTATTATTATTATTATTATTATTATTATTATTACAAGGATTATTATTATTATTATTATTGAAATTATTAATAAAGATTTCTTTCTTCAACCAGGGCGACTCAGGTTTTGACTGGGGCGCTGGCGCGGGGCCGTGGCTGCACGGCGGGCAGGGGGGGAACCCGCCAGGCCCCCGGCCTCGCCATAGCGGGGGTGTGAGGTGCCGGCACGGCAGGAGCCCTCCCCTGGCTGCGCCGAGCCCTTCATTTTTCAAGCCGTCAGATAATTCGTTTCAGAGCGAGTCCCTCACCAGAGGAGCAGCAGCTTAACTGCTGACATATTAATTTTCCTGACCGGGAGCCAGCATTGTTTGTGGGACCGGGGCTGGCGCTCGGAGGGAGCTGGGGCTGGGCGACCCCGCTGCGCGGCGCGCTTGCCTGCCTCCCTGCCTGCTAATTGCTTGCTCACCAGACTGTAAGAAAATAATTGCTGCTATAAATTTTCTCTCTTTCTCCGCATAAGCTATCCAGGGGAGGCAGCACGGGCGCAGCCTGGGTGCCTGCAGATCGCAGGCGGTGGGGGTTGTGGGAGCTGGGGGGGTCCCTGGGCAGCACCCAGCAGCCCCCCATGGTGCGGAGGGACCCACCGAACCAGGGTAACGGGGTGCAGCCCCCCCTGAACCCGCCCGCCAGCACAGAGGAGACACGGACGCGGGGCTGCACCACGATCGCCTTTAATGCCCGTCGGGGCTGGTGCCGCTGGCCGGCTTGGAGTAGACCAGCACCAGCCGCCCCCAGCGTTCCGGGTCCACGGGCAGCTGGTCGCGCAGCACCGGCTCCACCAGCAGCTCCAGCTGGCAGGACTGCCCGGCTGCCGGCCGCGGCACCGCCAGCCCCACGGCGCGGTACAGGCAGGCGTGCGCCAGCCCCACCAGCTGCGGCGGCGGCGGCTGTTGGCCCCGGAGGCAACCGGTGCCCCGGCGGAGGACGCGGAAGCAGCCGGCGTGGCCGGGCGGGAAGGTCCAGCGCAGGGTGAGGCTGAGCAGGAGCTGCTGCGGGTCGGGCCCCTCCTGCCACCAGAGCTGCGAGGCCGCCAGGTCCTGCACCTGCGGCGGGGAGGCCACCGCGCTGGCCGCGTCCAGCACCTGCCGAGGGAACCACGGGACTGCTGGGGCCGGGAGCACCAGGCACCCACCCACCCACCCGCGTCCTGGGTGCGCAGCGGGGGGCTCCCAGTGGCGGGTGCTCACCCGGATCTCCCCGAGGAGGCAGGTGAAGGGGGTCTCCTGCGAGCTGGGCTGGTGGCGGGACACGAGCAGGAAGAGGTCTCGCAGGCTGCAGTCCTGCAGGTCCAGCTCGTAGCACCTGAGGGGGCAGAGCGGGCACGGTGCCGGGGGCGGCCGCGGGGTGCCCACACCTGCCCACGGGCACGGGGTGCTGGCAGGGCACTCACCGGCTGGTCCAGCCGTGGGAGCCGCCGTCGCAGGCAGCGAGCAGCTTGGCGAGGCCGGGGGGGGGTGCCGGGAGGAACCGGGGGTGGTGCCGGCCGTTGGGCTCTGCCGGAGGGAGCAGGGTCGTGTTGGGGGGTGGGGGTGTGGAGCTGGTCCCGTGTCCCGCAGCGGGTGCTCCATGGGGGCGGGGATGAGCAGTGTCCTCACCGGGCAGGGAGGTGACGTTGCCTTCGTGGCAGGTCCCCGAGTTCCGGGTGGTGAGCTCCAGCGCAACCGTGAACTCATCGGGGTGTGGCCCCTCCAGCTTGTAGAGGAGGGTCAGGAAGAGCTTGGGGGGCGCCGGCATCTGCAAGGAGAAAAGGCTGATGACCCCAAATCCACCCAGAGAGAGAAAGAGAGAGAGAGAGAGAGAAGATGCATCGGGTTAGGTCTGTGCGGGCCAAGCCGTGGCACGCTCACCGCAAGGCGCCGGGGCCGCGCAGCCTTGCCCAGGCCATGCTGTGCCAGCCCGGTGCTGGGGGGGGGTGAGGGGGCCTTTTCCCCGACTCACCGGACGGCCACGCGCTCCTCGCCGGGGGGGATGGTCCCCTGCAGCTGCAGGGAGCTGCCCCCGCACCAGGCGTCCCGCAGGCAGCAGCCGGTGCTGAGCCTGCCCTCGCGCTCCGGGTAGAGGGGTTGGATCTCCTGCGCGCTCAGGTCGTACCAGGGCCCGGCCTCTTCCTCCTGCGGGACAGGGCGAGCTGGGCTGGGCAGGGAGCCAGGAGCAGGGACCCCCCAGCCCAGCCTGGACCAGCCCGGACCAGCCCAGTCCAGCCCAGTCCAGTCCAGCCCAGCCCAGCCCAGCCCAGTCCAGCCCAGTCCAGTCCAGTCCAGCCCAGCCCAGTCCAGCCCAGCCCAGCCCAGCCCAGTCCAGCCCAGTCCAGTCCAGTCCAGTCCAGCCCAGCCCAGTCCAGCCCAGTCCAGCCCAGTCCAGCCCAGCCTGGCCCAGCCGTCACCCCACACCCACCTTGCCGGCCAGGAACCTGCTGGTGCCCATGCCCAGGCTGAAGGAGGTGGCGAGCGGCAGCGTGCAGATGCTGTGTGTGGGCAGGTACTCGGCCAGCGAGGCCCAGAACCTGCAGGGAAAGGCAGAGCAGAGCCCTGGCATGGCCTCGGCTGGGGCAGAGCGGGGCCAGGCTAGTCCTGGCTGGTAGCCCCAGTCTCCCAGAGGCCCAGTCCCACCACCCAGCAGCCCCCCAGGCCCTGTCTCTTCCCAGCCCCTGCCCTGCTGATCCCCCTCCTCACTTGTTCTCGTTCTCCAGGAAGTTTTCCTCCCCCAGGTGCTCGTAGACCCAGCCGGGAGCAAAGATGGCTGCCGAGAGGCCGTGCTGGCGGATCAGGTGCAGGGACTGCAGAGACGAGCGGTGAGTGGCACGGCGCGGCCATCGGCGGGAGCTCAGAGCCCTGCACCAGGGGAGGCCCAGGGTCCTGCGCGGGCCCAGCCCTGGCACACCCACCTTGCCAGTGTCAAAGCCGCCACCGACCACGTCCCCACGGGCAAAGACATCGACGCCGACGTAGACGTCGGTGCGGCGCGGCCCGGCCAGCCCGCGCGTGCGCTCCAGGTGCTCCTCCTTCCAGTTGTAGTTGGTGAACAGCCCGTCACAGGCGTCGAAGAACACCCTGGGGATGGGGGGCAGGGTGGGCCCTGCGGCTGTGCCCCACCGAGGGCTGTGCAGGCAGTGTCCTGACCCCCCCAGGTTTGGGGTGGGCTCCTGCCCCCCACCCGAGGCCGGTTTTGCCTGGGCAGGGTGGCGGGGCAGGGCCTGGCCTCACCTATTCTCCTCATTCAGCTCGTTCTGCCATTTCAACGCGCCGTTCTGCAGGACGCTGTCGTACCAGATCACCAGCCCCCCCGGCACGGCGTCGTGCACCCGCGCCGTCAAGTGCCGCAGGAAGGGGAGCAGGTTCCCCACGGCAGCCGCCTGGCGGGGAGAGCAGGGAGGGGTCGGCACGGGGCGGGCGTGAGGGCAGGGGGGAGGCAGGGGGGAGGCAGGGGGGTGGCAGGGGGGCGGGCAGGGCGCGACCGCATCTCACGCTGAGCGTGTTCTCGATGTTGAGCAGCCAGCCGTCGAAGCCGTAGTGCTGGGCGATGCGGGCCAGCTGCTCGCCCACGGCGCCGTACGCCTCCTCCCCGCCGGCCAGGAACGCCTCGCACAGCCTCTGCCCCTCCGTCCACTCCGTGATGAACGTGCCTGGGGAGGCGGCGACAGCGGCGTCAGCCGCGCGCCCCAGTAAACCCCCCCGTGTGCCTGGGGGCTCCCCCGGGGCCCGGCCCTGCAGTCGCCGGCCCCGCAGCCCTCACCCAGCACCGGGACGCCGTTCCTGTGCGCCGCGTTGGTCCAGCACACGGGCGGGATGGTGACGGCGCGGTGGCTGAAGTAGACGAAGACGTCGATGTAGCGCCAGTGGTAGAAGACGTAGGGGTTGCGCGTGGATGAGCCCTGGATGAACCTGCAGCGGCGGAGCGGGACAGGGTTGGGACACGCGGGAAGGCCGCCGGGAGACGCTGCGGGGCTGGGCAGGAGCCTGACTCACGGCCCGGGAGCGGGGCAGAGCTGTGGCACCGAGCCACCCCGGCGGACCCGGCCCCGAGCAAGGTCACCGCGCCCCGGCACCGAGAGCTGAACCCTTCCAGCCCTGCCCGCCTGCGGCCGCCGGCAGGAACCAAAGCGGGCAGAAATGGAAGAGCTTCGGGCTCTGAGGTGCTGAGCCCCGGCGCTGCGTCCCCCCTCCACACAGCACGTACCTGTCCTCCAGGTACCCCCCGCGCATGTCGTGGCACACGAGCGTCCGGGGCCTCTCGCCGCGGAGCGGGGGCTGGCGCTGGGCCAGCGGCACGGCGGACACGTTGAAGTCGTCGTTGCCGTCGGGCTGCCAGGCCAGCAGCTCCTCCAGGCTGGACAAGAAGAAGCTGACGGGCTCCGTCGTCTTGGTGTCGAAGTGCCTCGCTGGGGCAGGTCGGGAGAGGGGACGGGGTCAGCGGGGAGCACCGGCACCGGCGGTGGGGACACGGTGGGGCCACGGCGGGGTCACAGGGGGGACACGGCGGGGTCACGGTGCCTCACCTGGCAGGGGCTGCGGGCGGGTGCTGACGGTGTCGTGCAGGACGGTGGTTCCCCGGGGCTCCGCCGCCGGCTGGAAGCTGCCCGGGGAGGGGGGTGAGGGCCGGGACAGGTCTCGGGGCTTGTCCGGCACCCACCGCCGGGCCGGACCGGGCCGGGCCGGGCCAGCACCCGCCGAGCCCCGATCCCGGTCCCGGTCCCGGTCCCGATCCCGATCCCGGTGCCGGTCCCAGTCCCCATCCCGATCCGATCCCGATCCCGATCCCGGTCGCGGTTCCGGTCCCGGCCCGTCGCCCACCTCCGCCGCCGGCCGCCCCGCTCGGCCTCCGCCGGCTCCTCGGCCCCGGGCCTCTTCCCGCGCCGCCCGGGCCCCTCCCGCGGCTCCGCCATGGCGCTGCCGCCTCTGACGGCGCCGCCGGCCCCGGCCTGGCCCCGCGATCCCGGGGGCGCGGCCCGCGGAGCTCCGCCCCCCCGAGCCCCGCCCCGCCCGGCCCCGCCCCCGCCGGGCCGTGTCCCGGGCTGTCCCTCAGCCCCGCTGCGCTGGGTGACCCCGACGGGCCACGAACCCGGCCCCACCCCCAGCCGCCCAGGGCCGTTCCCGTGCGGCTCCCGGGGCCCGGCGGAGCCCGGCTCGGCTCCCGCTGCCCCCCGGACCACCGGCCCTTCCCGCAGGTCGCTGCCCCGGGGCTCCCAGGTGCCACCCCGGGGCTCCCAGGTGCCACCCCAGGGCTCTCAGGTGCCATCCCAGGGGTCCCAGATGCCACCCCAGGGCTCCCAGGTGCCATCCCAGGGCTCCCAGATGCCAACCCAGGGCACTCAGGTGCCACCCCGGGGCTCCCAGGTGCCACCCCAGGGCTCTCAGGTGCCATCCCAGGGGTCCCAGGTGCCATCCCAGGGCTCCCAGGTGCCATCCCAGGGCTCTCAGGTGCCCCCACGCCCTGGGAGCAGGACCCTGCCCTGAGCCGCTCGGAGCTTCTGCACACACAAAGCAGGAGGATGCGCTGGAAGCGTGAGTAGGCCTCGAAATCGTGGGGTGTTTAATGTGGTCACAAGCTGTACAGAGGGCGGGGGGCAGCTGCCCTGGGCCCCGCTCTGCTGTTGCATCTACAGAAACCCAAAGCCTGCCCAGCAGATAATCTGAGGGGGAAGCGGCTGAGGCCAAAGGCCCCGCGCCCGCGCCAGCCCCTCCTCGGCAGCGCCGGCACCGAGCAGAGGCTGCGGCGGGGAAACTGCGGCAGGGACCGGCAGAGGGGAACCGATTGAACCCGCTGCCCCGCGGGAGAAGGGTCAGCCCCGAGGGTACCCAGCACCGTGCTGCACCCTCTGTGCTCTGCGGGAGGGAAGAGGGGCCCTGAGTGGTTTTATTGCTTTTCCTGCTGGGTGCTGAGCACCCTCTGCCCCTTGTCAGGAGGAGCTGGCAGAGCGTGGCCCAGCGCCGGCGGGGCAGGGCAGGAGCAGAGCGTGTGTGCTCGCAGCGGCCCTCGGCTCGGTGCCAGCTCCCAGGCAGAGCCCCGAGCGCCTGTGCCCTGCGAACCCAGCTCCGACGCGGGCACAGGGCGGGGGGACACGAGCTCCCGGCCTGCCCCAAGCCAGCAGCCGCTTCCCGGCACACAAAAGGCAGCAGAGGCTGGAAACGGCTCCGACTCCTCCAGACGCAGCCGATGGGCCTCGAGGAGCTGGGGGTTGGGGCGTGCAGGGGCTTGCGCGGCTGCGGGGGGTCGCGGCACCTGGGTGGGCTGACAGCGTAACGGCAGGCGGCGGCCCGGGGCGGGAGGGCCGCAGGGGCTCCCCGGTCCCCCGCCGCGGGGCAGGAGGAGCGGGGCGGGGCAGGGCTCAGGGGTCCCCGCTGTACTTGATGAGGTGGCCGCTGAAGGTGATGTAAGTGTCATACTCGTCGCTGAAGATGGCGTTCTCCCGCTCGCCCTTGTAGAGCCGCACCCAGACCTCGTCCTGCTCCCGCAGCTCCAGCATGACGCTCTGGCTCTGCATGATGCTGCGGTCGCTCACCTGGGCGTAGAGGATCACCACCTCCGCCCCGTTGCGCATGATGTGCAGGTACGTCTCCTTCTGGTTCCAGGTGTGCACGTTGAGGCTGAAGTAGTAGATCCCGGGGACGTAGCAGTAAAACTTGCCCGTGAACATGTTGAAGTGGTCGTAGAGGTTGACAAACTCCGTGTCGAAGATGAGGGTCTGGTAGTAGTCGTTGCTGTGCAGGGGTTTCTTGCGGCCCACCGAGAAGGCGGCGTAGTGGCTCTTGCAGCGCTCCCCTGGGGCGCCCACGCTGCCCTTCTGTCCCTTGGGCCCCGCGTGGCCCCTGCTGCCGGCCACCCCCATCTTGCCGAACTTGCCCTGCATGCCTCGCTCGCCGCGGTCCCCCTTCTCGCCTGGGCAAAGCAGGGGGGGCAGTGGTGCTGTCAGAGGCGGGTGCCATCTTTAAACCCTGGAAGCCCCTTTGCCCCTCCCGGGGCTCCGACACTGCCTCCAAAGTTGTGCCCAGAGGCCACCAGAGCAGGAGCAGCTCCTGCCCCGAGTGTCTCCCGACACCCCCCTCTGCCTCTTCAGGCACCAGCCCCAGCCTCTCGCCCCCAGTTTGTGGCAGACTGGGAGCCCAGCTTTGCGCTGGCCCTGGGGTGATGCCGGCAGGTGCCCGGGCCGCAGGTTTGGCCGCGGGCAGCGCGGGGTCCCGCCAGCCCTCACCTTTGAGGATGGTCATGTTGATCTGAGGCAGGGGCTGGTACTGGGGGTAGGAGAAGCGCGGCTCGGGGGGCTCACAGCAGCGAACGCAGCGGGGCCGCGGGGGCAGCCCCTCCTGGGTGCCGCCGCCCTTCTGCTCCCGCGTGGGCCTGGGGAGGGCAGAAAGCAAAGCGCAACAGGGAGCTACAGGTGGGGGCCAGGGCCCTTCGCGGTGCCAGGGCTGCCTCGGCCCCCGCTGCAAAACGCCCTGGCCCCGGCGTCCCCTCACCTGGCAGCGTGGTGCTGGGCCGGTGACTCCTCGGGGTCCGTCTGCAAGCGCCGGTCGGGGCTGGGCTGGCTCCCCGCGGGGCCGGGGAGCAGCAGGCAGGAAAGCAGCAGGACACCGAGCGCCCGAAGCCCCTCCATGCTGTGGCGGTGCCCTGTGAGGTGCCAGGGACGGCTGAGGGGGCACAGCAGGACCGGGCAGAGCCAGGAGCCGCCGAGCTGTGCGGCCCAGCTGTGCCCAGGACAGGACCCGCTGCGCCACGCGGCCCCAGGCAGGTCACAGTGGCGTTTCCAGCCCCAAAAAGCTGCTCTTGCAGCCCTCTCCCAGCAGAGCTCGTGGCGTGGGCACACGCGTCCCCTGCAGCTGCAGGGACTGTCTGTACTTAAATACTTTTAGCCAGGCCATGCGCCTTGGGGACGCTCCAGTGAGCGCCGGGAGAGACCCACGTTTGGGGCAGGGCAGGGGGTCTGGGCTCGCCAACAACCTGGGGGCCGGGGCCACGCAGCCCCCAGAGCCCTGGCGCGCAGGGAAGGGAATTACCTGGGGAGCCAAGGGTGGAACAGAGCAGCAGCCTCCGGCTGCCGGGCCAAGCCCTGGGCCAAGCGCTGCGGCTCCTGCTCAGCTGGGCTTCAGCTGCCTCCCATGGCTGCCCAAGAGCCGCAACCGGGGGGGGTCAGCACCTGAAAAAATTACAGGCAGCTCTAGATACCATGGGGCAAATGTTGGGAGGCAGCCCTGCCTGTTGTGGGGGACCCCAGCCCTGCCTGGGGAGGGTGTCTGCATCCCCCCAGGGCGTGAAGGATGGAGCAGCACAGGCTGTACCCCCCCACTCGGTGAAAGGGGCTTCTCTGCCCCGAGAGCTGCCACCCCTCGGCCCCCACCCCTGCACCCGGGCCCTCGGCCCTCGGGTTTGAAAGGAGACAAGACCCACTTCTCTGGAGACGTGGATGTGGGCTCGTAGCCCCAACTGGGAGTTGGCCACCACAGGGAGAAACCTTCCTGGGTGCCCACACCCTGTGTGGGGCCAGAGCTAATATTTGCAGTAGCCGGTGGCGCCACGGCCCATCCCGGGCAGCCCCGCTGGCCCTCCCTCCCTTATCAGGGAGCCGTGGGGCCGGGCACACCGCTCCTCGCCCGCACCCCGGGGCACGACGGGCCGGGCAGGGGGCTGCAGGCTGGGGCTGCTGGTCCCACACGCTGCCGTGCTGGGGCTCTGCAGCGCCGGGCTGGGGGTGGCTGCTCGCCTTTGCCCCACGCAGCCTCCCCCTGTGCTGGCACAGGCTCTGCCGCCACCCTGGAGCACCTGCCCCAAGGGGCACAGCACGGCCCCGTGTCCGGGGGGGTGGGCCAGCCACGGGGAAGGATTCTAGGGCAGAATCCTCTTGTTTTGGTGAACAGCTGCTCTCTGAGCATGAGGATCCTCCATCAGTGACCGCCGGGATGGGCCAGCTGGTGTCGCCCCCAAAAGTGGGGGTGGTGGGGCCGGGGACTGGGCATGTGCTGGCAGCGGGTGCAGAGGGCATCCGGGGCCAGGGTGGATGCCAGGCCCGTGAGTCACCTTGGCTGGGGCCGGGAAGGGGTGGAAGGGTGGGGAAAGGCTCTAACGGGCTTTTCCACTGCACCCTCCGCAAAGGGCCTGTCCCCTCACCCGCTTCCAGGGTGCTCGTGTGTGTCCCCCCCGCCTCTCGCCCCGTTATCTCAGCCCGTGTCCCGCCGGGTGCAGGGAGAGGCAGGGCCGGGGCAGCGTGTGCGGGCAGCCCGGCGCCGCAGCCTCCCAGCCCGTGCCCATGCCCTGGCCTGGGCCCTGCCCACGCTCTGCTCCGCGGGCAGAAGCACAGAGGCGGCCAGCGAGGGGCTGGTGAGCGGGGACCGTCCCCGGGAGCCTCGGCCCCGGCTCTCCCTCCGCACCCTGCTCGGCTCCCGCCGGCGGGCACAGCACGTAGCCCACTGGGGTTTTGGGAAGCCGGTGGCTTTCCCTCAGCTCTGGGACCATCAGACCAGACATTCCCCCGAGACCCGAAGCAGGCTCGGCCCTGGGGAAAACGCAGCTTTGCGGGGAACTGCTCCACAAGGAGGAGAAATCCTTCCCCAGGAAATTCCCGCCGGGAAAGGCAGCGCGCTTCCCCGGCCGTGCGAGGGCTGGAAATGGAGGGGAGCGGGCTGGGCCCCGAGCCCGCGGCTCCCCCTGACCCGCAGGGGCCGGGCGGGAGGCGCCTGTGGCCGCTCGGGCACGTCCCGCCCTGCCGAGGGCCGCTGCCTTTTCCTGTCGGGGTTGGATGCTCTCCAGGAGCATTTTGGAGATTTAAATCCAGTGGCTGCTCAAGCCTTGGGACTGCAAGTCAAAACATCCTGCAGTACATTCCAGGCAGCAATAAAGACCGTGAGGAAACAAGAGCAAACGCCGGGGGCGGGATGAGGGGCTCAGAGCGGGGGAGTTGTGGGGAGGCGGCAGGACCCCCGCGCCCACCCCGCGCAGGGCGGTGGGTACAGCCCCCCCCGAGGCGCGGCAGCCGGAGCTGCGATGCCCCTGGGGTCCTGCTGCTGGGATGGCTCCCAGCTGCCGCAGCTGGGGGGGTCTCCGAGCCGTCTGCACCCCCGCAGAGGCGGTGGGCAGCAGGACGGGGGCTGCGGTGGTGAGGGAGCAGCGGGGTGGTCGCAGCCCCCGCAGCAGACGCGGTGCTGGGGACCCCAGCAGCCACCACGTCCCCCCCGCCGTGCCGGGGGTGGCCCAGCCCTGGGTTTGACGTGCTCGTGGGGTCTGGCTCTGTGGGGTCTGGCTCTGTGGGGTCTGGCTCTGTGGGCGCAGGGCTGGGGGGCAGCGGTGGATCCGCGCAGGGCCGAGCCCGCGCTGCAGGCTCCAGCAGTACCCCCCCCCCACGCAGCGCCTGCCTGCCGGGGGCTGCTGGGGGCCGGGCTGGGCCCTCGGGACCGTGAGGCTCAGCCCTGGGGCCGCCCCGCGGGCAGGGCCCTCCCTCACTGACCCGGCCGGGGTCCCCCCCGCTGGCCGCACCCCAGGGCACCCGGGGCAGAGCCGCCTCCCGGGTGAGGCCGCAGCGGCGGTCGCCAGTGGCACCCACAGACGGGCCCGCAGGGGCCCCCCCAAACCCGCCCCCCCACCTACCTCTGGGGCAGGGCTGCTGCCTCTAGAGCACCCCCCGGTGCCGCCCCGGAGTCCCGGGGCCCAGGGCAGCGCCTGCCCGCGGCGGATCGGCTGCCTCCCGCCCCGACGGCCTCTCCTCCCTCGGCCCGGGCGGAAACGCACTTTCTAGAAAGTGAAGCAGGCAGCGGAGGAGCGGGACGAGGCGCAGCCCTCCCCCTGCCAGATGGGAGCCCAGAGCGCGGCCGTTAACCGTCTGTGCTCCCAGTGCCGCCCAGCACTGTGCCCGCGGCTGTCACCGGCGCCGGCCCGAGGCCGGGGAACGGGGGTGGCACATGCTGGGGGCTTCGATGGGCTCCGCACGGGGCAAGGGGGGCGCTGGGACCCCGGCGGCGGCAGCTGCGCCCCGGAGCAGGACCCGGCCCTGCGCCCGGAGAGCCGCTGCCCGTTCCCCAGCCCTGGGGGCACCAGAGCCTGCGCGGCCCCGGCCGGGAACGGGCCTTCGGCGGGCAGCCGGACACAGACGGGGTCTGTCCCCGTGCCCCGCACCCCAAGTGACCTGGGGGGGGGGGGGTAATACGACACGGGGCGCGTCCGCGCCAGCGCTGCGGTGGCAGAAGGAGCCGCGGGGCTGGGGCCAGCCCGCACCGGGGGCCGCACCGGGGTCGTACCCGCCGGGGCTGCAGGGCTGAGCCCACCCGGGACAGCGACACCGCCCCGCAGGGCCGGCTCCGGGCCCCGCACGGCGGCTGCCCCCCGCCGGGCTCCAACCGCCCGGGCGCTGGGGCGGGGCGGGGTGCGGGGCCGGCTCCGGTCGGGCCCTTCCCGCCGGGCCCGGCCCGGTTCGGCCGCGGGGCGGACTACAGCTCCCATCAGCCCCCGCGGCGGGCGAGGCGGGGCGGTGGATGCGCGGGGGCTGACGGGAATCGTGGTTCCGGCCGCGGGGATTGGCCGCTGCCGGCCGCCGTAGCGGCGCGCGGGGGCTGCCGGGAGCTGTAGGCGGTCGCGGCGGCTGCGCGCGGCGGCGGCGGGGGAGGAGGCGGGCGGCTGCGCTCGGGCGGCGCCGCGGTGAGCGGGGACACCGGGACACCGGGCGGGGGGCGCCGTGGGGTCCTAAGGCCGGGCCGGGCCGGCGGCACGGGGGTCCCCGCCGGGCTGCGGCGGTAGCACCGCGAGCCTCGAGCACCGGGCTCGGGCGGGAGTATCGGGGTCCCCGAGGCCGTCCCCCCCCCCAGGCGGAGGGTCCCCGGGAGGGCGGTGGAGGCCCTCAGGGCCCCGCTCAGGTCGGGCCGTTCGCCGCCTTCCCGGCAGGTCGCTCGCGGAAGGGGCTCGGGGGTCCCCAGGGAGGTAAAAATCGGGAGGGCCCCGGGGCCGGGGTCCCTGTGTCCGGCACCGGGGAGACCCCGTACCCATGCCGGCGGGTCCCCGTGTCTCTCCGGGAGCACCCTGTGTCATTCCCTGGGGTGCCCGGGGGGTCCCTGCAGCCGCGGTGCTGGGAGTGGGGTCCCCGGGGCCCTGCGAGGGCGATGCTCTGGGGTCTCTGCCGGACAGGGGGTGCTCCCTCCCCGCGGGGTCTGTCCCCCGCAGCAGCGGGGCCCCGGGCGAGCGGCCGTCCCTCACGGGCTCTCCGGCATCCCAGGCGCCGCCACCGCCGGCAGCGCTCCCCCCTGCCCGGGGCTCGGCCCCCCACGCTCAATGCAGCCTCTGTTCGCCCCTCGGGCTGCTGAAAGGCACATTGAGGGCCCCGCGGCACGGCCGCCTGCGGGGAGCGTGGCCGGTGCCCAGCGCTGGGCCCGCAGCCCCACCGCGGCCAGTGACGGGCCCTTTGGGGACATCCCTGGGCTGGCGGCTGGGGACCCTCTGCCCGCCCCCGGCCTGGGGGTCCTTGCCCCAGTGCGGTGCGTGGCGGGAGGTGCTGGGGCAGCCTCCGGTCCTGGGGGGCTGCTTGCCCCCTGCCCAGCCCGCAGTGCCCGTCTGCAGGAGCTGCCACGTCCCTGGTGCTGCACAGAGGGAGGTGACGGCCAGAGGTGGCAGCGCCCCGGCCCCGCGGGTGGGCGCAGCCCGGGCTGGCCTGAAGGTGCCCACGGGCGAGTCCTGCCCGGAGGAGACGCTGTGACCCAGGGCAGGCCTGGCGGGGTGGGGAGGGGGGGCTGCTGCGGCTTTAAGGCTGGGCAGGTCGGGGTGTTTGTCCCTTGGACCCGGGCGCTCCGTTTCCTGCTCAGGCGTTGGCATCCTGCTCGGGCGGAGCTGCCACGTGTCTCCCGGTGTCCCCGTGGGGCTTGGGGACACGCTCACCACTCACCTGCAGGGCTGGTTCCTGGGGGCCGGGGCAGCTGGGCCGGGCCGGGCACTCCAGAGGCACCGAGGGTTGTCCCCATCTGCCGGAGAGGAACCCCCTTCCCCCTGGGGCTGTGCAGGGACACGGGGACGCTGCCCAGCAGGACGCCCCAAGACGGGGCGCGGGGGCTCGCCCTAGGCCGCGGTGCCTCAGCTCCCCGCCTCGGCTGCTGCGGCCCCCGGGGCAGGCAGAGGTGCAGAGCAGGTCGTGCGGGGGCTGCCGGCTGGTCTGGGCGTGCAGAGGGGGGTGAGGAGGAGCTGAGGGTGGCTCCAGCAGCACAGCAGCCCCCTCGGTGCGAGGCGCAGAGGGGACGGGGCCCCTCGCCTCTCCCTCCTGGCCGCCCCCGAGCTCGGCGCAGCGCTGGGCTCCAGCTCTCTGACCCGTTTCCCCCCCTTTTTCCACCAGGTTCTCCTCGCCCCCAGGCTGATGCCCGGCCCGCCCTGCCATGAGTCTATGAGCCCCCTGCGGATCAGCGTGGGTGGCCTGCCCGTCCTGGCGTCCATGACCAAGGGTGCTGACCCCCGCTTCCGACTGCGCTGGAGGGCCATCGTGCTGTCGTCGGCCTGCGTGGGGTTTGTGCTGCTGCTCTTCTGCCTGCACCGCTCCTCCCCGGCACGGCCCGTCCCACCCAACCCTCGCAACTGGCAGCTCGGCCTGCGGGCAGGGGACCGCTACAATGACACCTACCCCCTGTCCCCACCCCAGAGAAACCCCGAGGGTGTGCGCTACCGCATCGGAGTCATCGCGGACCTGGACACGCGGTCCCAGGGCTCTGAGGAGCACACCTGGTTCAGTTACCTGAAGAAGGGCTACCTGGTGCTGTCGGACAGCGGGGACAGCGTGATGGTGGAGTGGGACAAAGACGAGAGCGTGCTGCAGTCCCACCTGGCCGAGAAGGGCCGGGGCATGGAGCTCTCCGAGCTGGTCGTCTTCAACGGGAAGCTCTATGCCGTGGATGACCGGACGGGGGTGGTTTACCAGGTTGAGGGCAACAAGGTGGTGCCCTGGGTGATCCTGGCAGACGGGGATGGCACGGTGGGGAAAGGTGAGCTCCCCTGGGAGCCACTGGGGCCCTTGGCTCTTTGTGGCTCACTGGGGAGGGGGGTGCACCTTTTCTGTGACCCTGTAAACCCAGCCGGGACGGGCGAAATTCCTGCCCGGGGACCGGCTGCCTGCGTGGGGGAGGCTGTGCCCAGCAGCGGGGGCCGGGCCGGTGCCTGTGCGCTGGCCGAGCCCCGGCTCACGGCATTTTCTCCGCTGCAGGCTTCAAGGCGGAGTGGCTGGCGGTGAAGGACGAGCACCTCTACGTGGGGGGGCTGGGCAAGGAGTGGACCACGACGACGGGGGAGGTGGTGAACGAGAACCCCGAGTGGGTGAAGGTCGTCGGCTACAAGGGCGACGTGGGCCACGAGAACTGGGTGGCCAACTACAACGCGCTGAGGGCTGCGGCCGGGATCCGGCCCCCAGGTACCGAGCGAGGCTCCCACCTGCCACCCCTTGCCCCGCACCCCCCGCGGGGGTTTTCCCTCCCCGTAGATACTGGGACTGGGGTGAGATTTAAAGATGCTGGAGGGCAGAGACCTCCCCCTGTCCCGGCGGGGAGGCCGGAGCCGTGCCTGGCTGGTTCTCCCCACTCTGTGCCACGAGCCTCTGGAGGGTGGCTCGGCCGGCGCTGTGCCTGCAGCCAGGCCCCCGGCAGGGCTGGCAGTGCCGGGAGGGACTGGGGGGGGCCGCTGCGCGGGCAGCGGGACAGGAGGCGTCAGGAGCGCTGGCAGCGGTCGCCTCGAGGGGCTGCGGGGTGTTTGGGAGGGCGCAGGGTCCCCCCGCGGGCGGGCGGGTGGGTCCCTGCTTGCCCGGTGCCGTCAGAGGCCGCTCCCCGCCGCAGGGTACCTGATCCACGAGTCGGCCTCCTGGAGCGACACGCTGCAGCGCTGGTTCTTCCTGCCGCGCCGCGCCAGCCACGAGCGCTACAGCGAGAAGGCGGACGAGCGGCGAGGCACCAACCTGCTGCTGAGCTCCACCCAGGACTTCGGGGACGTGACGGTGGGACGCGTGGGCGAGGTGGTCCCCACCCATGGCTTCTCCTCCTTCAAGTTCATCCCGAACACGGACGACCAGATCATCGTGGCGCTGAAATCGGAAGAGGACAACGGCAAGATCGCCAGCTACATCATGGCCTTCACGCTGGACGGGCGCTTCCTCCTGCCCGAGACCAGGATCGGGAGCGTGAAATACGAGGGCATTGAGTTTATTTAAGCGACTTTTGCGCTGGACCAGAGGGGTGAGGGAGGCCGAGGGGCGCTGGGGCCGGCCCTGCCGGTGGCTCCTAGCCAGGCACACGCCCCGGGCTCGGCCGGGGACACCGGGCAGCGCTCCCAGCTCTGTAGTTGGCCTTGACCTCTCCTGTAAAGCGTTGGCTCTGCTGCAGCAGGCGTGGTGCGAGTGTTTCGGCAGTGGCACCTGGTGGCAAGGGATTGCCACCACAGGGTGCTGCGAGCCCCAGCAGGCCCCCACGCTGCAGCCGTTAGTGCCAGCCTCTAATTGCGACAGGCACCCTCTGCGGCGGGTCGGTGGCTCTGGTGACGTCCGGGCCCTGGGTCTGCAGCCGAGGGGGGCCTGAGCCCCAGCTCTGCTGCATTTTGCGTGCCCCGCCATGCTCCCTGGGTGGAGGGGGGTGTCCCCGGGGCACCGGGCCCATCCCGGTACGTAGGGGAGTTGGTGTGAGCTGTCCCTGGAGCCCAGCCTGTCCTGGGGTCACTGCAGGAGAACCCCTGCCCCGTGTCCCCGGCAGGTACCGGTGCCGTGGGGACAAGTGTCCCTGGGGGAGGAGCATCCTCGAGGGTGCGATTGGCCGGATCCTGCCCCGTCCCTGCCCCTCACAGCGTCAGGGTGACGTGGGGGGACGGGGCCACGGCCAGGGCTGACAAGGGTTGTCAGAGATGCCACAGCCGTGGGGCATTTCATCAGGTTTTTTCCCCCAGAAGCTGGTTTTCCTTCCCTTTTCCTGTAAGCTGGGTGAGGTGACAGCCGGGGTGACGCACGGCCCCGAGCGCTGTTTTCTGGGAAGTCTCACGTGGGGGGGGACTGAGCAGCGTCCCTCTGCCCCTGTCGCCGGGGGGGACGCAGCAGTTCCCACGTTGCCGGTAGCACCGGGGAAGGGGCTTTTAGCGGCCTCAAGCCCCAGCAGCCGAGGCCGGGGCTGCTCCTGGTGCTGCTGTACCGGCACGCTGGGGCTGGGGTGGGCAAGTGTGGCCCCAAAGCCACGGATGGGGCCAGTGGTCGTGGCTGGGTACAACGTGGGCGCGTCCCTGCGCCTGGCCCCCGCCGTTCCCAACCTGCACCCCAAGGTTTGCTGGCCCCGTGTCCACAGCTCAGGTCCCTGAGGTGTCTCCAGACCTGGAGCCGTTGGCTCCGGGAAGGGCCGGGACCCGGAGGGAGGTGGCCGGGAGCTGGCAGGCGGCGTGGCCGTGGCTGCTGCCCGGGCGGCCGTGCCCAGCGCAGCGAGGGAGAGCCAGAAGCAGCAGCTCAGCTCCCCGGGGCTGGCAGCGACCCCGACGCCTTCGCAGCAGCCCCGGGCTTTGCTGGCCGGGGAGCCCTCCCGAGCTCGCCGGCAGTGTTGTGAAATCGCCCCTCAGGAGGAACTTGCACAGGGCTCGGGAGCCAGAAGTGCGAAACGCAGGCCACCACAGGCCACCACAGGCCCCCGGGGCCTCCTTCCCTCCCCAGTAACGCCGGGGCTGCAGCTCCGCGGTGCCCCCCCCCGTTTGGCAGGGGAGAGCTGGCGGGGTACGGGGTCACTGCGGTGCCAGGACCCCCCACAACCCGGACAGCTTCTCCCAGAGCTGGGCTGCGGTCTAGGGCCCCCCAAGAACAAATCCAGGGCGATGTTGGGGTGACCTCGGGTGCCTGTGGGTACGCTGCTGGTGGAGCTGCTGTTGAGGGGTCCCGGTGCCGGGACAGGGGGGCAGAGGCACAGTTTGGTAGCAGCTGCCCTGTAGCTCTGGGCACGAGCCCCCAGCTGACACCAACCCCTGCTGGGGCTGTCGGGGTGTCTCCCAGCGGTTTGGGGGGGCCTTGGGCTGCCCCCCCTGCCTGCTGCGGGGACTGGCCACGCTCAGGGGAGGAAGGGGGCCTGCAGATGCGGTGGCTGGGCTGCGCTTGGGTGGGAGGACCCACGGCGCAGGGAGCTGGCGGGGATGGCCCCCCCCCGAGAGCCCCGCCAGGCTGGGCCCCCCCTGCTGCTGTTTACAGTGTCCGGCATCGGCGAGCGGAGCAGCAGCTCGAGGACACGTGTTTTCGTTTAGCCCAGACAATGACTCAGGCCGGCGCTGGGCTGCGAGCAGCCGCGCTCAGCCCCTCAGCTCGGGCCCGGCCGCGGCGCTGCGGGCAGAGCCGGCCCCGGGCCCTGCACGTGGCCTCTGGGACCGCGCAGCACCCGGCCCGGGGCACCCACGGCGCGTCCCCAGCCCACGCCGGGTGCCAGCTGGCCACGGGCCACGTCGGCCACTCGGCCTTCGCCTGCGCTTCACTTGGCACAGCCTCTCCTGGCCTCGCTCACCCGCCTGGCCCCGGGCCGGCGGCTCCGCAGCACCTGTCTTGGCTCGGTGGCTGGCCCGGTGGCCGGCCCTGCCCTGTGACCCCTCCTCGTCCCCTGGGCTCAGCCAGGGAGCTCTGCGCCCTGCAGGAAGGGGGGGCTCCCCTACCACATCCCCCTGTGCCCCCAGACCATCCCACGGCTGCGCTGCCCTCCCCGTGCCGGCAGGATATCGGGGGCCAGGGCGGCTGCAGGGGCAGCGGCGTGACGAGGGGACGGGCAGCGGTGTGACGAGGGGACGGGCAGCCCCTGCCTTGCTGCGAACGGGACCAGGCTGCAGTGGCCCTGAGCCCGCGGCCCCTCGGGCCCTGTGGTGACGCATCTGCAGGCCGCGTGCCGCGCCGCAGGGCCGGGGGCTGGAGCCCCCTTTCCAGGTTCCCTTTCCAGGTTCCCTCCAGCATCCCAGCGCCGCGGGGGCAGAGTCACCTCCCGCGGGTTCCTGCGGCCCCGAGCGGGGCTGGACCGGGCTCTGCTGCCATTTCTGCTCTCGCTTCTCATCCTCAAGGGCAGCAGCTCTGGCACCTCCCTCAAAGGCGAGTGGCCCTGGCAGGGCGGCTCTGTGGCGAGCGGCTGGCTCCGGAGTGGGTTTTGTGGCCGCGGCGCCCGGCTCGGCCGTGCCCGGAGGCCGTGGCTGTGGCCAGGGGCCACGCTGGGCTCCTTGCCCACTTCGCAGGGACCAAGGCGCCGCTGGAGAGACGGAGCAGGGTGGTGCGGCCGCTGGGCCCGGGGCTGCAGGTGCAGCCACACCGGCAGCACCCCGACACCCTCCGCAGGGACACAGCCAGGACAGGGCCGGGGGCGTTTGGGGGTGCGCGTCAGGGTAGGGGGGCTGCTGGCCCGGGGGGAGCAGCCCCGGAGTCCGCGGGCAGGTCACGGCAGGGGACCCGCGGGCGAACGCGGCCGGGGTGGGAGAGGGCGAGGGGGCACGGAGGGGTGGGATGAGAGGGAAAGTGGGGGCACAGGCCTGAGCGCAGCCCCCCCCCCCCCCCGGCAATTTACAGCCGGGCGCCAGGTCTGAGAGCCGGGACCGGGCTCCGGTGCCCCCCCCTCCCGCCCGGGCGGCGGGTCCCGGGGCCGCGGAGGGTGGGCGGGATGCGCGGGGCTCGCCCCGGGGGCGGGAGGGGGTGGCCGGGGGGGGGCGGCGAGCGCGGCCGCGGAGCCGCATCCTGCGGAGGGGCGGGAGCAGCCGGGCTGGCCCCGCGCCACGCAGAGGAGGAGCAGCAAATCCCCGGAGCACGTTAAAAAGCGAGGCCGAGCGGCGGCGGGGGGAGGCAGGAAGAAAACACCCTCCGGAGAAAAGCAGCGCAGGGGCCGCGGCTGCCGGACCCCAAAACTTCCCGGCGGCGGCTCGGCCGGGCCCGGCGGTGGATGCGGTTCGTGGGCCGGGTGGCCGAGCCCGCAGCCCCCCCGCACGATGCCCGCCGCGCTGCCCAGCCTGCTGGCCTGGCTGGCGGTGCTGCTGCTCGGCAGGGCCCGCCCCGCCGACGCCTGCAGCTGCTCGCCCATCCACCCGCAACAGGCCTTCTGCAACGCCGACATAGGTGAGCGCCCCCCGCCGCGGGGCCCCGCAGCCCCCGCCAGGGACCCCGGTAGCAGCTTCGGAACCGCCCCCCCCCCGCCCCGGTAGCAGCCCCGGAGCCCCGGCCCGGCCCGCGCGAACTTCCCGGCGGGGGAAGGGGCGGAAAGTTGGAGCGGAGCGGGCAGGGAACGGGCAGAGCCGCCCCCGGCACCTGCCCGCAGCCCCGCACCGGTGCGGGCTCCGCGCCCCGGCCGGCCCCGGGGGTGTGTCGGCGGGAGCCGATGCTCGGGCGGGCGCGGTCCGTCCGTCTGTCCGCCCGGGGTGTGTCCGTCCCTCCCCGCGCGTCTCGCCGTCTCCGGGGCTTGGGGGGGGGGGGGGGGCCGGTGGGGGGGGGACCGTCGCGGCCGCGCCCGGCATCGCTCCCCGGGGCGTCCCCGGGCGATGCGAGGAGCCGCCGGAACGCGGCTCTGCCCCGGGCCCGGGCCGGGGTCCCCGCGGCGCAGCCCCGGTGAGACGGGCGAGCCCGGCCTCCTCCAACTTCGATCACACCGCGATGGTACGTGGCAGCGCGGGGAGCTGGTGGCCCCGGGGGAGGCCGAGAGCCGCCGCCTCTCGCACGGCCCCGGCCCGGGAGAACGGAGCCGGCACCGGCCCGGGAGAGGCAGCGCCGGGCTCGGTCACCTCCCGTCTGTTCCTTATTTCCAGGCATTTCCTCTCCCCCGTCCCACTTTGTTCGGCTTGGATGCTGCTGAAAGGGAGGGCTTGGCAGCGCCGGGATCTGGATTCCTCTTTCTATGAATAATGCCCTTATTAAATTTTAACATATTAAACAAACAGACCAGCCCCAGGTCCTGACGCTCTCTTTCGCGGGGCCGTCCCCGGGCTCAGCTGGAGAGGTAACATTCCCAAACACTTAGGCAGCCCCAACCTCTGGCCGGCCCTGCCCCGTCCCCCGCTCCTGAGCCGGGATGCTCCCGGTGGGCTCCCGGGCTGCCCCGGCCGCTTCCAGACCCCGCTCCCGGCCCTTCTGCCCCGGGACGCAGCTCCCGGCCGCTGCCCCGCGTGCCCCGGCCCTGCCGCGAAGCATGTTGGGGACAGGGAAGTTTCTAGACAAAATGGAGCGCTGAATTTCTGGAGCTGCCGCTCGCTCGAGCCGGTGCGGCCGGGCTGCGGGATTCCCCACGCCCACTCGGGGAGCGGGGCCGCGGCTTCCCGTCACGCTCCCGTCGGGCTCAGCTTTCTGGGCCACTCGTGACTCACTGCCCGTCCTGGGGTGCTGGCTCAGCCCTGACTCAGCTGCTGAGTCACCGGCTGTCTCGGCAGCCCCGGCGTCTCGCTGGCCCCCGGGAGGGCCCGGCGTGGCCTGGCAGCGCCCTGCTGCGGGCCGGGCTGCCCCGCTGCCCTCGGCAGGTGCCTGTCCTGCGCCCGCCGGAGCCCGTCCTGCCTCGGCAGCCTCCTCCCGGGCCACGCTGGCACCGCCCGGCTCCCGGCCCGAGTCCCCTCTGCAGCTCGTCTGGTCACTCTTGCCTTGGCTGATCTGGGGGGACAGTGCTGGGCTGGAGGGGGCAGCGTTTGTCCCGGGATGAGCTCCCCAGCCTCTTCCCACATGACACGGGTCTGTCTCCTGCAGCCGGTGATCCTTGGCCTCCTTCCTGCTTCTCCTCCTCCCCTGGGTGCTCTCTGGAGCTGGGAGGCTCCTCAGCCGGCTCCGTCCCCGCGGGTGCACAGAGCCCAGGGGTGCTGGGTGTTGCCGGGACCTTCCCTGGCTGCTGTGGATGCAGCGGCCCGCGCCCAGGCTGGGCCCTGGGGGGAGATGCGGGGGGGTGGGGGTGCGGTGCGGGGTGCGCCCGGGGTGGCCGATGAGCCCCAAGGCTCGCGCCCAGCCCTTGGTAGTGGGGAGCTGGGGGAGCGCGGTGCAAGACCCTGGCCCCGTGGGGCTGGGACCCCCCCTCTGTAGTGTGGAGGGTGCCTGCCACATCCATCCGTGCCTCCCCACGGCCCCCCGGCCCTCGCTCGTGCCCCTGCAGCCGTATCTCCAGGGAGCGGGGCCAGGGCCCGGGGCTGCGTTTCTCTGCGGTGGGCATGGGGTGCCCGAGGGGCTGGGAGTCGCCTCACCAGAGCTGGTGACTCGGCGGAGCCAGCGACCCGGCCCGCCGGCGCTCGAGCTCCCTGCCCCCGGGACGGGCAGCGGGTTTCTCTAGGGCCTGAGGGCTCGGGGCTGCCCCGTTCCTCACCGGGGCCATTCCGGGGCGGCCGGGGCTGGTGGCTGCTCTCTGCCTGCCCGGGGGGCGGCTCTGCTGGGTCCCTTCTGGTCTCCTCCGGAGCAGCGGGGGTGTGTGTGTGTGTGATGCTCAGCCCCTCTGGCCATGGCCGTGGCTTTGGCCTTGTGTGGCACCAGGAGGGGTCAGTGGGGCTCGAGGTGCCACCAGGGACGGGGGGGACCTTGGGGGCAGCCCCTGGCAGCTTTGTGCCGATCCCAGTTGTCCCAGCACTTGGTTCCTCGGGATGGGGCGCAGGCAGCGTGCAGCCAAGGGGGGAAAAGCGGGGGCTGCCACAGGGCCCAGGCGGAGGGGGGGGTGGGGGGAGCGGCAGGGAGCGCTCCCTGCCCGAGGGCTGCCGGGGGGAGCGCAGCTGACCGGCCGGCCCTGCCGAGCTCTGCTGGAGCCGGGGGGCTGCCGGTCCCCGGTGCCGCCTCGGTGAGCTCCGAGCCCTTCCCGTGCGGCTGGCGCAGAGGGGCCGTGGGCTGACTGCCGGGGCCGCCGCTGATTGGGCTCCATCCCGCTCCCGTCAGAGGGCCGGGATGACGCACGCGGCCATGGCAGCGCAGAGCCCGTGGCTCCCGCGCAGGCCGGCGGGCGAGCGGGGCCTGGTGCCCCCCGCGTCCCCCTGGGCGCTGCCAGGCACCAGCGGAGCCCCCGTGGCCACTGCTCAGCCCCCTCCCTCAGCTCCGCATCCCTCCTGCCTCCCCATCCCCAAAACCGCCGTGCCGGGGCGGGGGGTGACCCCCTCCGCTGCCTCCGGGGTGCAGGCGGGATCCTGGGGGCTGGTTGCTGCCCGTGTGCCAGGCAGGGCTGGCGCCGAGTCTCTCCCGGGGGTGGTTTGGTGGCTCCCCCACCTCTGCTGGCCTCAGGCGGGGCTGGAGTGGCCCTGGGGCTGCCCCCGCTGCGGGGAGGGGTGCCCGGGCCGGGTGGGCAGTGCCGGCTGCCAGCCCCCCCGCAGAAGGGAGCTTTGCTCCCCGTGGCACCGGCGCTTCCCGGGCGGGTGCTGGTGGGGCCGCACCGCGGGGTCCGGGGTGGGATGGCGGAGGAAGGGGCGGCCATTTGGCACGTCCCGGGGCAGAGGCTCCTGGTGCTGCTTCCCCCCCTTGGCAGGTCACCGCTTCCCAACCCCATTTTCTCCTTCCCCAGGGAGAACCGGGGGCTGCTGCATCTCCCCACCACCTGCCCACGGTGGCTCCTGCTGTGACGGCAACTGTCCGTGGCAGGAACCCTCCGCTCAGCAGCCAGAAACACGGGGTGCAGCCCCCCGGCTGGGGCAGCGTGTGGCGGGGGCCGGGGAGGACAGCATCGCCCCGGCTGGCAAGCCCAGGGGGCATCCCGGTGGGGTTGTGGCACTGGGTGACTCTATCTGCACCCAGCTTTGCTCCTGGAGCTGCAGCGCGGCCCCAGTCTGAACCAGTTGTGACGGGGGGAGCGGTGCGGGGTCGGCTGGGCCCCAATGCGGGGGCCTTCCTCGTGGCCTGGGGACCGCTCTGCCGCAGGATGCCCGGACTCTCGGCCCCAGGCAGCCCCCAGCTGCCCACAGACCCCCCCTCTGCCTGCCCTTGTGCCCGTTACCGCTTCCCGCTGTGGGCAGCGGTGCTGGGCGGCAGCCGCGGGCCGTGCGGGGGCAACTGCAGCGAGGTGGGGGGGGATTATTGAAACCCCTCGGAAAGGGCCCCAGCCCTGAGTCCCCGAGGCAGTGGGCAGGGGGAGGCAGGAGCTGGGGGGCTCCAGAGGCCCCAGCTGCCAGCGCGGCTCTGCTCGTGCAGCAGCTTCTGTGCGGAGTTAGAGGCGAATTCTCCGGGTGCGGAGGTGCCGTGGTGGGACCCCTGGGGGTGGAGGGCAGCGAGGGGACCCCCGTCTGTCCCCGGGGGGCTCCAGGTCCTCACTGCGGGGTGGTTGTGGCTCGCAGCCCTGGGGGCCAGCACAGGGGGTGTCACCAGCGGGGTCGCCCCATGGTGCGTCTTCTTGCCGCGGCTCGTCCTGCCTGGGGAAGGAGCGGCGCTGCCCTGGGCGGACGCTGCTGCGCCGGCCCGGGGCCTCGGCTCAGCCGGCGGCCGGTGGCTGCCCAGGCCGGTGGCAGGAGCCGTGACGGCAGCGTTGGCGCTTGGGGAGGTCTGACTGCCGGCCTCTGCGCCCCCGGGGGTTCCCTCCACCCCTCGGCCCTGCCTCCTCGTCCCGGGGACCTCAGCCGGGCTCTCCTCCGGGGCTCCCCGCCACGATCCCTGCGGCTTCGCCCTCCTCGCCGCTCCGGTTCCTGGCTGGCGCGGAGCAGCTTGGCTGCGCTGCTGGGGTCTTGGCGGGGAAAGCGCAGCACAGCCGTCCCCTCCACAAAGCCGCACTGTTCAGAACAAATCCGCCTAGAATTGGGCTGCATTTTTGTCAAGTGATTCATCAGCACGTGAATGGAAAAGGCTGGAGCCCACTGAACCAGTAACCGTTCCTCCGCGCCTGGAGCCACGGGGCCGGAGCCGGCTCCCCGGCTCGCTCGCCCCCAGGTTACGCCGCAGACGCGCCGGAGCAGCGAAGGGCCCGGCGGGACGCGGCAGCGGCTGGGTCGGGGGGCGAGGGGCGGCCCAGGCCTGCGGCGACCCCGGTGCGCTGGAGCGGGCGCAGGCAGCGGGCAGGGGCCGTGTCCCCGGGTGCCAAGCAAAGCCCCTCCAGCCGGGGCGGGGAGCGGGGCGGGGGCTGCCCCAGGGGAGGGGGGCACGGCCGGGAAAGGCCCCGGGGCAGCCCCGGTACCGGCAGGTTGTGTCTGCGAGCGCCTGCGTTGACCTGGGGCGGCTGCTCTGGGAAGTCTCTTCCCCGGCCCCTGCCCGGGCTGGTGGCCGCCCTCTCCTTTCCAGAGCAAACTCAGCTGGCGCTTACCGGTACCCACGTGGGGCCGTGTCCCCCCGACCTTCAGCTCAAATAGCCCGTCCGCATGCCCCCGCGCCCCCCGGTATTTATAGAGCGCGCTCAGATTCCCTCTCCTTGCTGTGCCAGAGGAAAGGAGAGTGTCTCTGTGCCGGGCTGGCGGGCAGCCCCCGGCACGTCCCCGGCTGCTCCCACCTTCCAGTGGGGGACACGAGAGCGGTCCCCAGCTCGGCTGGCGTTTGTCCTCCTGCCGCCCCGGCCATCCTGTGGGTCCCTGCTCCCAGCACGCACGAGGGACGGGGTGCTGGCCTCCGGGTGGGATGGGGTACCCCCAGCAGAGGGGGAGCCCCTGCCCTGCAGCCAGGCCCCCTCCCCAGCTCTGAGGGTGCCGGGCAGGAGCTGCGGCCGCTGCCCTCGTGCCATCAGCGTCCCCGGTGCTGCCCGGGGCGGCCGGGAGGGAGCCGGGCAGGGAGCTGCAGGTCTCGGTGCAGGGACCAGGCCCCACGTGCTTGAGCGGCTGCGTCCACCACACGGCGCAGCCCCGAGCCGGCCGCTCTGTCCCGAGCCGGTGAGTCAGGGTGAGCTGCCTGCTCGCTGCCTGCCCTGCCCGCTGCCTGCCCTGCCTGCAGGTCACTGCCACGTGCCGAGCGCTCACATGCCGGTTTGGGTGTCCCTGAGCCGTGCTGGCAGCGTGACCGCAGGGACCCTTCCATGGCAGAGTTGGCTCCAGGGTGCCGCGTCCTCGCCGGTGCGGGGGCACCCGGCCTTATCCCCCAGCACTGAGCGCCGGGACCCCCCCGGGGCCGTGGCCTTGTTGTCCTTGGCCGAGCTGCTTGGGGCTGCCAGCTGGGGAGCTCCCCGCTGCCTCCCCTCAGCGGGTGTTCTGCACCGCCCGGCCCTCGGCGCCCCAGGTCGGTTTTGCAGCGGCGAGGGCAGGACGTGACCCCCCCCGGCGGATGCGGTTTCTGCGCCCGCACGGCGTGCGGCTCGGCGCGGCAGCAGCAGGTGTCTGGCAGGGAGCCGGCAGCCAGAGCACCGTCCCAGGACCCCTCCGTGGTGGGTGGGACGGGGACCCCCCGCTCGGCTGTGTGGGGTGCAGACGCAGCCTGGCCCCAGGGCCCCCACGCACCCCGTGTGGGGACGCAGAGGGGCTGGCAGGGGACCCTGGCACGAGCTGCCTGTGCTGGCACTCCGAGGGCAGCGCCGGTGCCTGCACTGGCTGCAGCGAGCAGCCGGGACAGGGACGTGACTCCCACCTCCCTCTGCACCCACAGGTGACCCTGCAAATAACTCCCTCTGCCCTTTCCTCCCCCGGCCCGGCCACGCGGGCATTTGGCTGGGCCCCTCGTCAGAGACCGGTTTAATTAATGACACTGGGACAAATACCACAGTGCTCCCAGGGTGCTGCCGGCGGGTTTTAGCTGTCCTGGTGCCATCTGGGTGACGGGCACGAGCCCGGGCAGGGTCTGGGCAGAGACCGGGCCAGCGCTGGCCAAGGCCAACCGGTGTCGCACGGCTGGTGGCAGCGGGGCCGGGCGGTCCTGGGGTGACCTGCCCGTACCACCTGCCAGGAGGGTGCTGCTGCCACGCTGCCCGTCCCCTGCCTGCCGGAGCCCCTTTGTCCCCTGTCCCAGGGCAGCTGGGCTGCGAGGGCGGGAGCTGCCGTGGGGTGGAGGGGCTGAGCGGGACCGTCCCGCCGGGGGGGGCACCTGGGGTCCCCGGGCGCCCCTGCTGACCTCGACACCTCTCCGTTGCAGTGATCCGAGCAAAGGCCGTCTCTGCGAAAGAGGTGGATTCGGGGAACGATATATACGGGAATCCGATCAAACGAATCCAGTATGAGATCAAGCAGATCAAGGTAACGGGGCACACGGGGGCTGGGGGGGCCAGGGCAGCCTCTGTGCCGGCCGCTCACCCCCGCTCCTTCTCCCCAGATGTTTAAGGGCCCCGACCAGGACATCGAGTTCATCTACACGGCCCCGTCCACCGCCGTGTGCGGCCGGCTGCTGGACACCGGCGGGAAGAAGGAGTATCTCATCGCAGGTGGGCGGCTCGAGGGAGGGCTCTCGGGGACGCGGGTGGCCCTGCTGCCTCATGGCCCCCCCACTCCTCCTGCTCCCACCCCAGCCCCCGGTGGACCCCCCCGCTGTGTCCTGGCAGCGCTCGGCAGCCCCGGGCTGTGGCAGGGCAGCTTCAGGGGGGATGAGCCTCTGCTCCCCGGGGTTCACCGGTGGACGGCGGGAGGGGCTGAACTGAGGCCCCGGCACCCCGAGTCAGCGTCGGGCCCTGGGGCACCTGGGGGGACCCTCTGAGCCCTCTGTCTGGCCCCTCCCCAGGCAAGTCAGAGGGCAACGGCAAGATGCACATCACACTCTGCGACTTGGTTTCCACCTGGGACTCGCTGAGCCCGACCCAGAAGAAGAGCCTAAACCAGCGGTATCAGATGGGCTGCGAGTGCAAGGTGAGTAGCCGGGCGGCCCCCCCGAGCTCGGGCTGGGCCCCCTCCCCGTGCTGGTGGGTTCCACGGCCCCAGGGGGTCCACGGGGAGAGGCTCTTCCCTGTCCTTCGAGGATGACGCTGTGTGGGGGGCAGCGGGGAGCCGAGTCCAGCCCCAGGACCCGCACCCAGGGGTTCCCTCGGTCCCCCCACCCCAGGGCAGCATCCCCGCCTGCAGAGCTGGGGGGCAGCTGAGACAGAGCTGCGGAGGGGTCGCTGCTTCCTCCCACCCCAGCGTCCCCCCTCGGGGCGGTCGGTGACGCGGTGTCTGTTGTGCGCAGATCTCGCGCTGCCTCTCCATCCCCTGCTTCGTCTCCTCCTCGGACGAGTGTCTCTGGACAGACTGGGCGATGGAGAAGAACAACGTGGACGGGCGGCAGGCGAAGCACTACGCCTGCATCAAGAGGAGCGACGGCTCGTGCGCCTGGTACCGCGGCATGGCCCCCCCCAAGCAAGAGTTTCTCGACATCGAGGACCCCTAAGCCAAACGAGCGCATTCCAGTAGCCAGTAGAAAAAAACCTGCGAGATGTTAGACTGGTCCACGCTGATATCAATTCCTGGAGACAGCATGAAAATCCGCTCGGCCGCGGGGGTCCCCGGGCTGCGGCGGCTGCCGCGCGCGGGCAGGGGGCTGGGACAGGGACCCGCAGGGCTGAGCGGGGTGCGGGGGGACCCCGCGGCCGGGGCCGCTCTCAGCCCTGGTGCCCTGGCAGCTGTGAAGGAACCGAACCCTCGGGAGTGGCGGGAGCTGCCCCGGCTGCGTAGCAGGTCTACCAGTGCCCCCGCCGCGGGGGAGCCGCCCCAGCAGCTCTTGCCAGGCAGCGCTCCCCCCCGCAGCGTCCCCGGCTGCCCTCCAGCACCGGGGACCACTCTGTCCCCCTCCTCACCCACCGCCCGTCCCTCCCTTTGGGGTGCAGGAAGGGTACAGCCAAGGGCTCTTGGGTGGGGGGTACCATGTGGCAGAGCAACCGGCTGAGCGCGAGGGGCTCTGGGCTTCTCGCGGGGCCGGGCGGCTCCCGCGCAGCTGCTTGTCCTGAAGAGCTGGAGGGACACGTTAGCATGGCTGGGGTGACCCCCCCATCCCTGCGTGCACCCGGGCACTGCTGCCCCTCTCCCCACGGGGACATGGAGGTGAGTGTGGGGCTCGCTGCCCTCCCCGGCATCACGGAGCGGGGGGTCTGCTCCCCCTACAACCCCCTGCACGGGCAGAGAGCTGCTGCCAGACCCTTCGGCTGCCCTTGGACGGGCTGAGACCCACCGGCCTTGGCAGGCAGAGCGCAGGGCAGGCGGGCAGGGAGCAGGGCAGGCAGGGAGCTGCCCCTCGACAGGGCACCAGGGGCAGGAGCTCCAGCTGCGTGGGAGCAGAGCGTTTCCATCATGGCCTCGTGCAGCTGCTGGCTGAGCCGGGCCACGGCCTTCGGCGGCACCGGCCGAGCTCCCTCCTCGGCGGCAACGGGAAGATGGATCCCGGCACCCGGCCGGGCGCGGGCAGCGACGCAGCCGCAGGAAAACCCGTCCCCTCCGGCGAACCCTCCCGCACCCCTCGGGTCCCGCTTTTGTCTGAGCCATTCCCACGCCGCGCGGTGCCGGCCGCGGGGCCGCCCGTCCGCGACGCCGGCGGCACCGGCACGTGCCCCCCGGGAATCCCCCCGCAGCCCTGCTCCGGGGACGTTTTCATGCTGCGCGTCCCCGTCAGGTTTGAGATGTCGTACTGGACCAGTCTGGGCAATTCCAACCTATTAAAGAGAAAAATTAAAAAGAAAGAAAAAGAAAAAAAAAAACCCCAACCTCTAATCACTCCCATATACGAGGCCCGTTCGCTTACTGTATGGTTGTATCATATGTGCCATTTACTCCTGTCTCTGCTCTAGTCTGTCTCTGAGTTTATTAATTTCCACTTGTTTTGCCACCGGCTCCGTGGTCCCTGTGCTGTAATTTCGGTTCCGACGGGGCCGCGCCGGCAGCTCCCGGGCGCTGGAGAGCGGCGGGGCCGCTCCTCGGGCCCGGCCCGGCCCGGCCCCCGGGTCCCGCCCAGGGTTTGGTCGGTCCCGGCGCGGCCGCTGCCGGTAACGGCGATCGCGGGGGGGGACGGGGCCTCGCTTACGTGTAAGGGACGCGACAGCGCCCCCGCCCGGCGGCCGGTTGCCGCGACCCCCGCGGGGTCTGTCGGCGGCGGGAGCGGCCCCGGCCCCGGTCAGCGGCGGGAGAGGGACGGAGGGGAGAGGGGAGGGGGGAGAGCGACCGACAGCGGGAGCGCGGGAGCGGGCGGGGCGGGCCCGGACCGGCGCCGCCCCCCCGGGGACCGGCGCGGAAGCTGCGTGTGGCGGCGGCGACAGGAGGCGGTTCCTCTGCGCTACACGTGCGCGCCGAGGCGGCGGGGACCCGGATGGTGAGTGCGGCTGGGGACGGCGGGGACGGGAGTTGTCGGGACCGGGACCGGGAGGTGCCGGGATCGCGACCGAGACCGGGACGGGAGTTATCGGCACCGGGAGCGGGAGGTGTCGGGACTGGGACCGGGACCGGGGCTGGGGATGGGACGAGATCGGCACCGGGGCTGGGGACGGGACGGGACGTGTCGGGAGCGGGACCGTGACCGGGAGGTGTCGGGACCGGGGCTGGGGACGGGACGGGACGTGTCGGGACCGGGAGCGGGGGGTGCCGGGTTCGGGGCTTGGCTCCAGCCGGCGGGACCGGGCGGGCCGGATGCGGCGGGGGGTCGGGGGGCAGCGCTGAGGGTCGCGGTCGGGAGGACGCGGTGTCGGTGGGACACCGCCCCCCCCCCGGGCCCCGGCGGGACGTGGGCCGCGGCCCGTTGCCCCGGTAACGCGCTGCCCGGCCGCGGGCGCGGAGCGGCCGGTGCCCCCGTTGAACCGGGCGCCGCCTGCCCGCAGCCCGGGCCGCCGGGCCCCGCCATGCCGATCGCGGGGAAGCTGACGGAGGCGCTGAGGCCGGGCCCGGGGGCGGGCGAGGAGGCGGAGCTGGGCCCGCGCCTGGCCGCCGCCGCCAGGTCGGTGCTGCTGCAGAAGGTGGAGTTCGAGCCCGGCACCCGCGGGCGCTCCAGCCCCTGGGACCTGCTGCGGGACAAGTACCGGGTGCTGAGCCCCTGCCCCGGGGCCGCCGAGCGGGACCGGCCCCAGCGGGAGCCCCGCGGCGGGCAGGGTAGGTAGCGAGGGCCAGCGGGACCCCCCGCGCCCCCCGGCCCGCGCTCACCCCCGCCGCTCCCCGCAGACACCAGCCGCGGCCCGGGGGGGCCGGGCGCCGGGATCCCCGCGCCCCAGAAGGTGCTTTTCCCCCCGGAGCGCCTCAGCATGAAGTGGGAGCGCGTCCACCGCGTCGGGGCCGGGCTGCACAACCTGGGGAACACTTGTTTCCTCAACGCCGCCGTTCAGTGCCTGACCTACACGCCGCCGCTCGCCAACTATCTGCTCTCCCGGGAGCACGGCCGCGACTGTGAGTGGGGGGCCGGCGGGCAGCGGGGCGGGGGGGTGAGGAGGAGGAGGAGGAGGAGGCAGCCTGCCCGTCCCGCTCCCGTGCAGCGCTCAGGCCCGGCTCCGGCGGGGCTGAGCGGCCGCCGGGACGCGCCTCCGCGCTCCCTCCTGCCCGTTGCTGCGAGCGGCTCGTGTGTGCAGGGCTCCCGAGCTCTGCATCCGTGTCTGGGGGGGCTTTCTCTCAGCTGGGCGCAGCTGGGACTAAGATGGCTCTAACAGGCTCTGCTGGCTTTTTGGGGGCCCCAAGCAGCCCCCGCCCGCGGGGGCAGGAGGCTGCGCACAGGTGCCGTTGAGGGGTGGCTTGGGTAGGGAGTCTGGGGGCCACCGCTCCACGCTGTGACCAAGGGGAGCCCGCAGGGCTGGCAGCCCCGTCCTTAGGGCTCCGGGGGGACCTGCCCCACCCGGCTGACCTCTGGGCTCCTCCAGCTGGTCCCTGTGACCCATTTTCCATCCATGTGGGTGCTGCCTCGTCTCGGGGGGTCGCGGGGGCTGGTGCTGTGACTCGGGCTGTGCCAGCTGGGGTGGCCTGCGCTGGTCCCTGCGTGCCCGGGACGCCCCAGAGCTCTGCTGTAGCACAGAGCTCGTAGGGAAAACTGCACGTGGTTGAGCCACATTGGACCAGAGACCCCCCTGTCCGCTGTGCTGCCTTCGTCTCGCCTGGGTTCGTCCCCAACGTCCTCTCCTCTCCTGCTCCAGGTCACCAAGAAGGCTTTTGCATGATGTGCATTATGCAGAACCACACGATCCAGGCTTTTGCCTCCAGCGGCAACACAATAAAGCCAGTGTCCTTCGTCCAAAACCTCAAGAGTAAGGATGGCTGCCCCCCCCCATCCCGTAGCCCTGCGGGGGGGCAGTGACTAATGCAGGAGCAGAACCTTTGAGATCGGGGCAGGTCTCGGCAGAGGCACTTCTGAGGTGACTCGCTGAGCCTGCCGGGGGCTGGCGACTTCACGGGCTGCCTGGGGCTTCCCCGCGGCCAGCGTGGGCCTGACTCCGGTCTGGGTTGAGGGGGCTCAAACCCCGGAGTCCCTGCCCCGAGGGAGGGGGGGCCTGCCTCTGCCTCCGCGCGTCCCGGGGCTGATTCCTCCCTGTCCTGCAGACATCGCCCGGCACATCTGCTTCAGGAGGCAGGAGGACGCGCACGAGTTCCTGCGTTACACCGTCGAGGCCATGCAGAAGGCCTGTCTGAGCCGCTGTGCCAAGTACGTGGGGCCTCTGCCCGCCCATCGCCGCTCTCCTCCGCTGCCCCCTCGCTGCTCCCCTGCGCCCGCGGGAGGGGACTCTGGGGTGAGCGTGTCCCCCGGGTCGGGCTCGGGAGGGAGGTGCTGGGGCGGGTGGCCCAGCTCTGGGCTCCCGGCCGCCTTCTCACGCCGGCGTAGCTGTGCTCCTGTCCCCAGCTCCCGCGGCTGCTCCGGGTTTGGATCCTGCCCCAGGTGCTGGGGAACCCAGGGTGCCCGCCGGCTCAGCCCCAGCTCTGCGGGGGGAGCTCTCCCCGGGGCCCCCGTCCCGGGCGGCTGCCTCCCCTCCACAGGGCCCGGCTCCGGCCGCGAGTTTTGCTCCTTCCAGAGGAAGGTGCGAGCCGAGGCCCGGTGCCGGGCTGTGGCTCCCCGAGCTCTGCAGGGCCGGGGCGCGGGGGACCTGCCCCGAGGACACGGGGGTGGCTGTCGCCGGGGGGGGTGAGATCCGGTGCCGCTCTCTCTAGGTTGGATCGCCAGACCCAGGCCACGACGCTGGTTCACCAGATCTTCGGCGGTTACCTGCGGTCCCGTGGTGAGTGCTGGCTGCCAGGTCCGCGGCCTGTGAGTCTCCGGGCTGCTCCTTCCCCGGGAGCCTCGCAGTGGGAATCTTTGGGGAAAATCCCTGCGCGTGTGTCCGTTATCCCGAGCCATGGCCGGTCGGTCTCGCGGTACCTGTGGGTCGTGACCCTTGTTGTGGCGATGGAAAACGCTGTTGGCTGGGGGTCCCCGGCCCCCTGTGACCGGCGAAGGAGCCCGTGTTGCCAGCTCCCTAGGAGCGCTCGCTGTCCCATCCCGTAGCGGACTTGCCCTCCTTGCCCGGCTGGGCAACCCGGTGCTCGCGCCCCGGAGCCGGGCGGGGGGTGCTGCAGCTGCCCGCGCGGCGCTGCGGGGTGGTGGATGCAGGTGTTGTGCCGGGCTGAGCCCATCGCTCGCTCTTTGCAGTGAAGTGCGTGGAGTGCGAGACCGTTTCGGACACCTACGAGCCTTACCTGGACGTGGCGCTGGAGATCGGGGTACGGCGGCGGGGGCGGGGCGGGGCTCTGCACTCGCGGGGGGTGTTCTTGCAGCTGCACCGGGGCTGCTCTCAAGGCTCCTGAAGCTGCACGGTGCAGGCAGGGAGAGGCAGCTTGCCCGCTGCCCGAGCGTGAGCCATGGCTCCTGCGCTGAGGCTCTGTGGCGTGGGGGGCAGTGCCGCTGGCCCCCGTGGCCACTGGCCAGTGCCTCGCTGGCGGCGGGCTCGGGGCTTTGCTGTGGCCGGTGGCCCCGTGCTCGTGCTCTGCGCTCCCTCTCGGGGCCAGCCAGCCGGGCTGTGGCGTGGACAGGCCGCTGGTGCTCTGAGCTCTCCTCTGCCCTTGCAGCAAAGCAGCAACATCAGGCAGGCGCTGGAGCACTTCGTGAAGCTGGAGGTGCTGGGGGGGGACAACGCCTACAGGTGTGCCAAGTGAGTGTGGGGCTGCGGGCGGCGCGGGGCCGCGGCCGTGCTGGTGGGAAGCAGGAGGAAAGCGAGCCTGCCGCAGGTCGGGGGGCTTCTCGACCCGCTCCACAGCCAAACCGTGAGGTCCTGACGAGGAGGAGCTGGGCCCGTTGCGGTGGCTGGTGTCAGCGGGGCCGTTTCCAAAGGGTGGCCGCTTGCCCGGGGCTGGCAGTCAGCTGGGTGGTGGAACAGCTTGACGAGCTCGAGCTCTTCCTGTGCAGATGCAAACGGAAGGTTTTGGCCTGCAAACGCTTCACCATCCACCGAGCCTCCAACGTCCTCACGCTCTCGCTGAAGCGCTTTTCTGTCTTTGGTGGAAGCAAAATCACAAAGGTGAGCGCTGGGCGCTGCTGAGCTGGGGCTGGTCCCGGGGCGGGGGGGGGTCCTGCGAGCGGTGCGAGCTCTGCAGCGGGACCGGGACTCATCCTGGCATCTTCCTCCCCGTGGCCTCTGCCTCGGGAGAGCGGGACCCTCCCCTCGAGAGACGGGACTCGCAGGGCAGCTGAGCTGCTCCTGCTGTAGCCAGAAAGCGTCCGCTGTGCGGGCTCCTGAGGTGTCTCTCCCCGCAGGACGTGGCGTACCCCGAGTTCTTGAACATCCGCCCTTACATGTCGGAGAAGGGGGACCCCGTCACGTACTCGCTCTACGCGGTGCTGGTGCACTCTGGCTTCAGCTGCCACGCGGGGCATTATTACTGCTACGTGAAGGTGAGCCCAGGGCGCGCTGCGGGCTGGCGGGTGCTCGGGGGTCCCTGCGGTGCGCAGAAAGGAGGGCGCTCAGCAGATGCGTGTGGTGTGGCGCACTGGGCAGGGGTACAGGCTGCCCTCTGGAATCGTGTAGATCCTCTCTCGCAGAGTCCCCTCGCCTGCCCTGGGCTGCCTGTGGGTTTTGGGGAGAGGAGCTCTGCCAGCGGGTGCTGTTCCTGCTGCTCTGCCTGCCAGGGGGGTCCCCGGGCACAGCCTGACCCCGTTCCCTCCCCTTCCGCAGGCCAGCAACGGGCAGTGGTATCAAATGAACGATGATGTTGTCCGCTCCAGCAACATCAAAGTGGTCCTCAACCAGCAAGCCTACGTGCTGTTCTACCTGAGGTGAGAGCGGCCTGTGCCCTGCAGCCCCGGGGACTCAGCTCTCAGAGCTTCTGGCTCCTGTTTCTTGTGTGTGTCTCTGACGGGAGCGTTCGGGCGCTCAAACCCTCGCGGTTAACACGTTTGCTTCTCTGCCTTCGCCAGAATCCCCGACCCCAGGAAGGACTTGGGGGGGCTCATTGCCAAAGCTGCCTCCAGCCTGCCTGCCCACACCGGCAGCGTCTCCGGTCAGGCCCAGAAAGTGTCCAAGGGGCCCGTGTGCTCCTCGCTGCCGGGCTGGGTGAGTCCTGGGCGCGGGGAGCCGCTGCCCCTCCGTCCGCGCTGCGAGCGGGAGCATCCTGCTGAGCCGAGGCTCCTCTGTGGCCTGGGGAGGGATGTGGAGGGCAGTATCGCTCCATCCCTGGCTCCTGGAATTCTCCCCTTGCTGAACCTCTCCTCTCTCCATCTAGAGACCAGACCTGCTGCTGAAGAAGCAGCTGCCGGATCCGGACGAGATGAGAATTCTTCTGACCCACGACAAGGGTGAGAAGCTGAAGCTGCCAAATGGAGTTGCTTTGCAGAAGCTGCCCACTGGGTCCCCGTCACCCAAAGTGCCCCTCAAAGCCACGCACGCGGCCACCGCGCTGCCCAATGGCACAGCCCAGGGGGCCAAGAAGCTGCTCCCCTCCCCAAAGCGGCTCACCGTGCCCAAAGCAGTTCAGGGACTCTGCAACGCCAGCAACACGAAAGGGGCCAAAGAGGAGCCGCGCTGGCAGAAATCCCATGGGGGCGAGCAGCCACCTACCTCATCCGTGGTGCCGCTGGGGCCCAGCCCTGGCCAGAAGCCCCGTGGCCATGAGGCGAACACCAGCGCCCTGGAGAAGGGCTCGTCCCGCAGCAGAGCTGCCGGTCTGGAGCACAGCGCAGCGGGGACGATGGCCAAAGCGTCCCAGAAGGCCAAGAAGGGGCCCAGCAGCTCCCACACCTCTCAGGGAAGAGACTGTGGCACGGGGCTCCCTGCGGGCCCGGGCGCCAAGCCGGCTGCCCCCAAAGGCTCCAAACCGGCCCAGCTGAAATCCTCCGCGTCAGCCGGCACCGCTCTGGGGCCGAGCAGCGTCACGTCACCGCTGCCGGTGACGTCGATGGTCTCTGCCAAAAAGGTGAGTCTGAGCTTCTGCCCGGAGCCCTCAGCAGGCGCCTTGCGGCCGCAGGAGCCGGAGGGGCAGGGAGAGCCCCTCAGCCCCAGCTCTGCCCTCCTGGGGCGGGGTGTGGGGCCGGGCCGGTCCCTGCGGCGGGGTGGCCTCCACGGCCCCCTCGTGTCCCCGGGGGCGCGCGGGCGCAGGGCAGTTGCCTCCCCCGGGCAGGGGTGTGGGACCGGCCCTCTGGGCGCTGCTGTGCAGCCGGGGTCGGGACGGTGCGCTGGGATTTTTGGTCTCTAAATTTCCTTCCATCCTTCTTTTTGTGCTTCAAACTGAAAACACTTCTGATTCTTCTTCTACCACCCCCATGTCCCCCCCATCTGTGTCTGTTCCCCTGCCCTTTCTCTGGGCTCCCCTTTTTATTTTCCCCTCTTGGCTCACAGAAACATCTTTTCTTTAGACCACCAAGGCTTTATTTATGTCAGTATCCGCAGGGCGACACTCCGCAGGAGGCGAGCAGAAGCGACCGCCAGGCACAACCTCAACCCCAGCTGACTGACCGCACCAAGCCCCCGACCACCACCCGCCCCGACTCCGCTCCCCAGCCTTCCAGCAGGGCGAGGTAAGCGGTGCCAGGGCTGCCGGGCTCCGGCCGCAGCCCGGGGCTGCCCCACCAGGCCACTCTCCGGTGCCGCAGCGGGCTCGGGGGCCGTTTTGGCAGCCGGCTCGCCGGCTCTCCTGCGCTGGCCGGCCTTGCCCTGGGTTCTAGATGCAAGGCGCTTTCTCTGAGCGGTGGCAGAGGGTGGAGGGGAGCTCTGCAGGCTCTGACCATGTACTAGTGTCCCGTGGGATCGGGAGGCACCAGCCTGGTCTGGATCTTGCTCCGGGTCTCCCTTGTAACCTTCACCATGGGCATGTGCTGCGGCAGCGCTCACCCTTCCCTAATCCCCCGTGGGACAGCGTGTGCCCTGCGCGTGGCCAGCCCTGGGCAGGTGCAGGGTCGCTCTGTGCCTGCAGCTGCTGCCCTGGGAGCGGGGTCTGGTTCACATTGCGTGGCAGGGACGGCAGCAGTCGGGTGCTGAGCTCCTGCACCTCGGGGTGGGGAGGAAGAGAGGGGCTCCCGCTCCTGACCTGCCTTTCAGATCATGTCAGCCTCTTTTCCTGCCCTTCAGACTGTCCTCACTGGCTCTCAAACTGCCAAATAGTGAAAAGCCTTCCTCCAGCTTCATCTTCAACTCAGCCCCTCAGCTCCCAGCCTGCCCCCTGACCAATGGTTCCACTGCCCACCCTTCACACCACCTTCCTCCCCGCAGCAAGGAGAAGGGGCTCGGCCAGGTCACCTCTGGCTCCTCCAAAAAGAAGCGACGAAAGCACCACCATGGAGCAGATGACAGCCCCGGCGCTCCGGCCGTGAAGGGCAAGGATGAAGTCCTCGAGCCCCCCAGGAAGAAGAAGAAGCAGCATCATCTCCCTCAGGAGAGCCCAGTGCCCCTCGCAGGGAAGGAGGCGGTGGACAGGGGCCCCAGCAGCGGTGGGAATGGGCCGGGCTGCCAGGAGCTGGAGACCAGGCCCAAGCCACAAGTGTCCGAGCCCAGAACTCCCCTGGGCATGGAGCCCAGCTCTTCCCTCAGGAAGAAGAAAAAGAAGAAGAAGAGGAGGAGGATGGAGGAGGCAGGAGAGTGCTGCAGTGGGACACTGTCCTCGGGCAGGTGAGGGGCTGGGGTCACGCCTCCGCCCGCCTGCGGCTGGGGTGCGGGCGTCCCTGTCCCCCGTTGCCCTGCGGGGAGCTCAGACATCCCCCTCGGGCCTGGCTGGCGCGGGCTGAGCCCGGCTCCTTCCCCAGCTCCAGGGAGGCCGAGCTGGAGCCCCGGAGCACAGAGCAGCAGCGGACTGTGGCGCCTGAGGCTGGGGAGCGCGATCATCGCAAGCGGACGGAAATCCTCAGCAGCCCGAGCCCGGAGCCGGCAGCTGCCTGCAAATCCCGTGCCACGGAGGGCAGCCCAGGTCCGGCCGTGCGCCCCCACCCTGCCCACGCCGCCCCTCGGAGCCCTGCGGCGCAGCCCCCAGCGCTTACCGGTGCCCGCCACGGCCCGGTGGGCGCCTGTCCCCCTGCCCCGGGCCTGTGTGCCGCTCGTGGCGGGGAGCCGCCCGCTCGCACCTTGCCTGGGGGTGAAGATTTACCCCCCAGCTCCTCCCTGCCCCACCACCCTGGGGAGACCTTGCTAGTCCCGACAGCGTCTCCTGGGGCGAGATCTGCCTCGGCGATGGGGCGACACAGGAGCTGCCTGGGGCTTGTCCTCACCCCGCCTGTTCCCGCAGGGGCAGCCCGTGGCTGGCTCGGCCGGGCTGGAGATGACTGTGGGGCCGGCGCAGCACCCGGGAAGCCGGTGGTGCCCAGCGTGGTGGAGGAGCTACTCAGGAACTCCTTGGACAAGGCTTATGGCAAACGAGGTAACGCCGCTCGCCTGGGTGGGCAAAGAGCCACGCGGCTCCCTAGCCTTGAGCCCGGGCGCGGGCAGAACCCTTGGCGCTGGGGCCGGAGCTCCCCCCACGCAGCACGGGGGGCTGCGGGAGCCGGCCGAGGGGCTCTTAGTGGGGGCCACGGGGCGGGCTGCTCCCCCCTGACCGCGCTGCTCCGCAGTCTTGACCTGGGACGGCGCGGCCTCGGCCGTCAGCCAGGACGCCATTCAGGATGCGACCCGGGCCCGGAGCGAGACCGTCATCGACGAGTGGGACGAGGAGTTCGACAGAGGGAAGGTGGGTGCTGGCCCCGTCCCGGGCTGGGGCGGGTGGGGGGAGGCCGGGGGCGCTCTGCAGCCTGACCCCAGGCCCTCCTGCCCCGCGCAGGTAAAGAAGACCAGGAAAATGAAGCAGCAGCGGAGACGCCGCTTCAGGCCCTTCCCGGAGCTGCCGGGGAAACGCGGCTTCGGCTCCGCCAAGTGTCCGGCCTGAGCCGGCAGCGCCGAGGTGAGGAGCCGCGGGGCGGGAGGGAGGGGGCAGCTGCCCGGCGCGGTGCTAACGCCGCCCCTTTCCCCCCAGGTCCCGGCGAACGGAGCAGCCCCGGGCGGAGCGGCGGGGACGCCGACCCCGCGTGTCGCCAGGGCCCGGCCCCGGGTCCGGCCGTGCCGGGCGTCCCCCGCCCCGCTCCGGCCGCCCCGTCCGGGCCCCTCCACCACCTCCCCTGGGCCTGGCGCAGCCCCCCCGGCCCCAGCCTGGACTGGACATCCCGGAGGTGCCGGTGCCTGGGCCCAGCACCGGCCCCGGGGCTGCCGCTGCTCCCCGGGGCCCGGCCCCAGCCCCTCTCGGCCTCCTGCCCCGTCCCCGGGGGGGGGCCCTCGCCCTCCCGCTCCCCTCTGCTCTTGCATCCAAACCCCCGGTTCCCCCGGCCCGGCGCTGAGCGCGGGAGGCGGCGGCCGGTCCCCGCGGGCTCGGGGCCGCCGGGCCGCGGCAATAAACCGTCGGTGTCGGTGAAGCGGCTGCTCGGCGGGGCGGGGCCGGGCGCGAGGGGCGGGGCCGGGCGCGAGGGGCGGGGCTGCTCTGGCTCCGCCCGCTCCCGGGTCACGTGCTGCCGCCCGCGGCGGCCTCGGCGCCCTCGTCACGCGGGCGGGGCCGGAGCGGCGGCGGGATGGAGGAGGAGGGCGGCGGCGGTTACGGTCAGTGCGGGGCCGGGGGGCTCCGGGACCCGCCCGGGCGGGGCCGGGGCTGCGGGCAGGCGGCCGGCGGGGGCCGGGGCGAGGGGCCGGGGCGAGGGGCCGGGGCGGTCCGTGACCCGCGGCGGGGATGGGGCGGGTCAGCGCGCGTCTCGCGGTTTGGGCCGCGCCGCTCCCGGGTGGAAGAGCGGGGTCGGCGGCTGCGGGTCGGGCTGGGGGGGCGGGGGGCGGCGGAACCCGCGCCCGCAGGTGCCGGGGGCGGCTGCTCGCCCAGGCGTGGCCGCGGCCTTCGCGGCACCGGCCGGGCGGGGCCGTGGGGGCGGTGGAGGAAGTGCCGGGAGGAAACGGGCACCCGGTGCCCGCGGGGAGCGGGGCGGCCCCCGGCGCTCCCGCTTCGCCGGCGGCGGGGCCTCATCCTGGCCCGGGGCTCGGCCCCAGCGGCCCTGCGCAGCCCCGCTGTGCTGCTCTGCTGCCAGAGACCCGCTGCCCGTGCTGCCAGGCCCTGAACCTGCTGCCTGCGCTGCCCGTGCTGCCAGGCCCTGAACCTGCTGCCTGCGCTGCCCGTGCTGCCAGGCCCTGAACCTGCTGCCTGCGCTGCCCGTGCTGCCAGGCTCTGGGACCTGCTGCCCGCTCGCCTTCCCTGCGCTGTTCACGCTCTGTGTTCAGCTGCTGCCTCCAAGCGCTGCCTGAGCTCGGGCTCCGCGGATCCGGCTCCTGTTGATGGTGTCTGCTGAAGGTCTCACACACCACCCAAGCCCGGGTGTGCCCAGTGTGCACCCAGGCCCCCCGCCAGGGTGGGCTGAGCAGGTTGAGGTGACTCAGGGGCTGCAGGTCCCCGCTCTCACCCACGGGCAGGTTGTTTCCCGCTTTCCTCCATCCTCTGTGTCTGCAGAGCCTCCCCTCCCCGTGCCCAGGCCACGACCGGGCAGGAAGATCCTGCCCGAGTCTCGACCCTCCGAGGCAGGTTCCTGGGTGACGGCGGGTGGTTTTTTCTTGAGCGAGGACTTTGCTGAGGGGGGGGCTGGACTCTGGGTGAGATCTGAAACCAAGGTCCCAACGCAGCGAGTCGTGCTGGTGACTGTTCCCGAGAGCTGAGGACGCTGCTGCCGGCCGTGCTGGTTCACGGGTCGGCTTCCTGCCTGCCGCAGTGGTGCAGCGCGGCCCAGGAGGAGGCGGCTGTTCCGCCCCAGAAGTGGCTGCGCTCGGCGCTGGGGAGTTCACTCTGCGAGATGAGGCGCGAGCGCCCGGCCCTGCTGGTGTGTGGCCCAGCCTGGGCGCTGTGGGACGCGGCCATTAGCGGGAGAGCACTGCAGGGAGCGATTCTGGGAGCAGCCGCTCGCTGCTTCCCAGAATCCCCTGGGAGACGTCCCGGGTCACCTGTCAGCGGCAGAAATCGCCCGCTCACCACACCACGGGGCCGCACACCACCCCCAAATCCACCCCCCTCCCTGTCACAGGGGCGCCGTGATCTGCAGCTGCCCCGAGGCCCTTGGGCTCTGTTGGTTTTGCAGAGGATGGTCAGCCGAGGCCTCGGCGTGGTGGGAGCCCGGCGGGGAGGCTCTTGCTGGTGGGATTGTGCTGACGCCAGTGTCTGCCCCACGCTACGTGGCCCCTCTCCACCGTCTGCCTCAGCGGAGCAAATCCCTGGGCGAGCAGCTGGCGGCACAGATGTGGGCTCCCCCGACTTCTGCCAGGGCAGGGGCCATGCTCCCACCCCCTTCCCAGCATCTCCTTGTGGGGCAGCAGTGAGACCCAAACCCCCCAGGCGTGGCGGGACAGCGGTGTCGTGGCAGGGAACCAGCCCGGCTGCTCCTGCCCCACGGGTGAGCGGCCGTGGGGAGCAGGATCCCCTCCCGTCGCCACGTCCTGAGCTGGGCCCCGTCTGGGCGCGGGGGCTCGGGTGGCGCTGGTGATCCTGCTGCACTGAGGGATTACTGCCCGCGGGATTAAGGGATTTCTCTAAGAGACGCAGCCTCCTGCAAAGCGGCTTGTGCTGGGGCTGTCTGGGGCAGGAGGGCGGGGTGGGGGGGCTGTGTGGGGTGCAGGGCGTCCCCAAAGCAGGATGAGCTGTCAGTCCCCAGCAGGCTGCGGGATCCCTGACCCGGGGGATCCCCATGCCCCCCTCGCCCTCGGCCCTGGCTCGGCTCTTTCGGAGGCAGCCCGGGGCCGCGGCGTGTGCTGAGGGGATGGTGCCGGGGGAGCTGCTGGTGATGCACCAGCCCCTTCCCTGCTGCGGGGTGATCTGGGGCGAGGCGCTCGGTCCAGCTGCGGGAGCGGCTCCTCCACAGCGCTCAGGTTGAAGGCACCGGGACAGTGCCGGGATGGCACCGGGCTCGGCGAGCAGAGCCAGGGCCTGCGGGGCTGGGGCTGGGCAAGCAGGCGGTTCCTCTCCTGAGACGCTCAGGGCAGAGAGCAACGAGCCACGTCGCTGGCACTCAGCAGTTGCACTCAGGGGCACAGCGGGGCCCGCGGGGCCCTGAGCGGCTGTTTTGGCCGTCACAGCGGGGTTGGGGTCGGACGTTTCTGCTCTGGGCCTGAGGGAGGGAGAGGCTGATGGGGGGGGGGCGTTGTGTGCTGCTGGGCTAGAGCTGTGGTTGACGTAACCCCGGGGTGTTTGTAAACTCCCCACCTCGCCCGGGCAGGGTGCCAGGGTCGACCCGGCCGTCTGGGTGGCTCAGCATGGGAGAGCACCCATGGCATCACGCCAGCCGGAGAGCCCATGGGTGCCTTTGCCACACGGGGGTTTGTCTAGATGCCGGTCCGGGCCCTGGGCAGGCGTTTGCCACAGCACATGCCCACTCAGCCCCGCCGTGCCCCTGGCTCCTCTCGCCTGCCCTTTTGCCTCCTGGTGATGTGGCAACCACTGCTTCTGTCCCTGGGAAAGGGGAAGCGGTGCCGAAACCAGAAGGTCAGTCACATCAGCGGCAATGGCCTGGCTGCCCTTGCAGCCCTGGGAGTTTCTCCTCTGCCTCTCCTCCTGTCTGCAGCCGTGCCCCCAGGAGCCTGCCCTGCTGCCTGCCCCGCTCAGGTTTCCCCTAGCTCAGCGTGGCGCAGAGGAGCGGCGCTGCCTGGCTCCTGGCAGCCCAGAGCCGGCAGCCGGGCTGGCCGCAGGACGCTGCCTCGTGCCCCGACAGGCTCTGGGGTTTGTTACTCAGGGCCGTGCCCCACGCTCGGGGATCGCTCCTGCTTTGAGGGAGAGAGCTGTCGGTCCGGTTCGGGTTCACTCGGCGCCTCTGGGACTGGGGGATGGGAGGGCTGCGCCTTCCCCCCAGCTCCACAGCTGACCCCAGACCGGGATCCTGGGGCAGGACCCCCCCACGCACCCCAGGGCCGCGGCAGAGCGGGGGCACCTCCGCTGCCGCCGGGGCATGCCCGCAGCTCAGCTGTCCCACCGGGGGCTGGCGGGAGGCGCGGCGGGACCTGCCTGGGCACGGCGCACGGGGCCGGCTGGGCCTGTCGGGGCTGTGCCGGGACCGGTGCCCGGGCCCTGCACCCCAAGAGCGGGGGCCGTGGCAGCACCCCCCACGCCTCGCCAGAGCCGCCGCGTTGCCTCTTGGTGCACCTTCCTTTATGCAGTGCTGGTTGCTACGCGACCGCCGGCTCCTGATGCTTAATGCTCTAATACGGAGGGATAAAACCGCTCTAAAAATACCCCGCTGCCAGCCCCCCGCGGGGGCAAGGGGGCTGCCGGGGGCCAGGCGGCCTGGGGCGGGGGGGCTGCCGGAGACTTTCCAAACTCCTCGTCCTCTAAGTGGCTTTGAGCCGCCGGCCGGAGCGCCGGCAGCGGGCTGGTGTGCGGGCAGGGAGCGGCGAGGATTGGCTGGGGCTGGCGCGTGGGCTCCTGCGGCTGGAGCTCCCCTGCCAGAGCCGCCTTCCCCGGCTCCCCTGCCTGCGCCCTGCCCGCGGGCCCCGGCACCGGGGAGCCTGCTGCTCAGCTGCCCGGCACCTGCCAGGCCTCTGCCTGCTCCTGCCTGCCCCGTCGGAGCGGGCAGCGGGACCTCCGCAGCATGGGGACGGTCAGCGAGCTCTGTGCCTCCAGTTTCCAGGCCTTCCTCTGCCCCTCGGTGGCTGCCAAGGCAGGTAGGCGCCTCGTGCCCTCCCCCCTGCTCGCTGTGGGGTCCCCGTCCCCCCAGCAGACACGGTGCCGCGGCTCTGGCTCCCCGCGGCTCCCGCTGACGCCAGCAGAGAGCCCTCATCGTCTTACCACCTCCTTCCCCCATGCGCCACCAGCCTCGGACAGGGCTGAGCTCCAGGCAGGACGGGCAGCACTGGACACGGGTGCTGGCCTCACCCTTGGGAGCCAGGTCCTGCCCTGGGCCACCTGTGAGCGCTTGGCCACCCTCAGCCCTGCCAGGGCAGCTCAGGGTGGCCCCCAGACTGAAACCTGTGCAGTTAAGCTGCTGCTGTCGGTGGGTTCCGGCCCGAGTGTGGGACGGGGGCGGCTCTGGAGCGGGGGACAGGGCTGTGGAGCCTTTTCCAGCCCCCGTGGTGTTCTGCAGGCCAGCGGCCGCAGGCTCAGCTCCTCCTGAGGCCCAGCACGGGGAAGGGCACAGAGAGCGAGCGAGGTGCCTGCTCGGTGCGTGGGGCCATGGCTGCCCCGGTGCTCGCCCGGCCGTCCCGTGGGCCGGGGGTCCCTGCGTGGGGAGCGAGGCAGAGGCTGTGGACGTGGGTTCAGGGCACGGGGAGCGGGGGCGACGGGCAGGGCTCTGTGAAAGTGGGATGAAGGCCTTGGCCGGCTTGGCGCGGGGTCCCGCCACAGGGGAGGGTCTTTCCTGGAGCCACCCGACCCCAAACCCTTCTCCTGACGCCCCTCCGCTGCCGGTGGGGAAGGATGGGGCTGACGCAACCCAGGATGCGCACGCGGCGCGGTGAAAACAGGATGTGGTGCGCTGAGGCGGGCAGGAAGTTTCTGGGGGCCCCAGGGGCCCCCCAGTCGCGGGGCAGGGCAGGAGCAGGCAGCAGCACCCCCGGAGCGGAGCCCGGCGACAGCCGCCGCAGCACCCTGGGCTCGTCCCCCTGTCTGCCTACACCCGAGGCCTTCGCCCCTCCGGCATGGGCCGGCGGGAGGGCTGGCTAGTGCGGCAGCGCGGCCGAGGGCCCAAGGGCCACCGCGAGGCCCCGCAGCCCTCCCTCCCCTCGCTCCGCAGCCGGCGCTCTGGGCGCCGATTCTCCATCTCACACTGCCGAGCAGGATTTAGCTGAGTCAAGGCAGCCGAGGCTGACGCGGCCTCTCCAGGCAGCTGCCGGCGGGACGGGACGTGCCGGGGGTTTGCTCCCGCTGCGGGCACGACCCCCAGGGCCTGGCTCTGCCCCGCGGTGGTCCCGTACGGGGCGGTGGGCTCCGTACAGGTACCCCGGAGCGAGGGGGGAGCAGCCTCCCGTGGGGACCAGCATTGCTCCCGGCCCTGCTCCTGCTCCCAGTTGAGGTCCTGGCCGGCCGTGTGAGCCTGCAGAGCAGCAGGTACCGGTGTCCCCGCAGCCCCCCCCGGTCCTGCCCGGGGCTCAGCCCTTACAGCCCGGACATGCGGGGGGGGAGCTGCGGGGCAGGGCTGGGGGTCTGCTGGGGTGGGGGGTCCCAAGCTGGCAGGGGTGGGGAGGGGACCTCAGCATTGCCGTGATGAGATGCGCCGGGTCGGGCATCCTGGCACCCGCAAAGGAAGGGCTGGGCTGGCCCCCACACACGCTGGGACCCCAACACACCCCATCCCCGGCCCCCGGGCTGAGGAGGGCGAGCAGGGCCCGGGCTGCCCCGTTTCCCCGCCCGGCCGGGAGCAGAGGAGTTAAGGCACCGTCAGCCCCGGGCTCGGCGGCAGGAACAGGGTGTTGGTGGTGCTGGCTCCTGGCGAAGCCGCGATGACGCCCGGGCGGCCCCGGAGCTCATTGGCCTGGCGCAGGCCTGACTCACCCCAGGAAGCCCCGGGGCGGGCAGGTGTCCGCACCCCGAAACAGCAGCACCGCGACAGCGCGGGCACGGCCGCCGGAGCCAGTGGTGGCGGCCGGCCAGGATGGTGCTCAGGGCAGAGGGCAGCGGTGAGCTCGGTTCGGGGGGGCTGGGGGAGCCGGGGCGAGGGGCAGGCGGGCGAGCAGATGTGGCTACTTGTCTCAGGGCAGGGGGTGAGCACGGCCTCTGCGTGTCGCGGGGGGCTTTGCTTCGGGCACGGTGGGAGAGGGGGGAACGTGCTGCTGCTCCCAGAGCAGACGGGCAGATCCTGCCGGTGCCTGTTCTGCCCTTGTGCTGGCGTGCAGGGCCCTGGGCTGTCAGCAGCAGGAGCTGCGGGAGCCCCCGGCCCCCCCGTGCTGGGGCCCGGCTGTCGGGGAGCAGGGTCAGCGCTGGGACCCCGCAGTCCCGCAGGTGGCTGCGCCCCGACCCCTGAGCCGGGCAGCGAGCGCCTGCTCCTGCCTCCCCTTTCTGCCCACGGCGAGGCCGGCCGTGCTCGGGGAGCCGCTCGGGTGCTGCGGGGTGTGTGCTGGGGAAGGGTTAACGCCCTCTTCCTTCCCCAGAAAAGCTCTTGCGTCTGGGGTTTCTCTTCCTCTCGCTGCTGCTGACATGGCTGGGCCGGTGTCACGAGCGCTCACCCTCCGCCGCCGCAGCGCGGGCGGGCAGGGACCGTCCCTGGCTGCGGCACAGACCCCCGGCCCGCGCTGCCCTGCGGCATCCTCTCTCTGCCCCCCTGCCCCGGGGCCAAGACCCCTCTCCCAGGGCCCACTGAGACCCCTGCCCGTGCTGGCTCCAGCCTCCAACCCTTGGCACCAAATTTCACTGCCCCTGTGGCCGTGGCTGAGGGTCCCGTGGCACACGCCACAGCCCGGGATTTGGAGGGTTTCGTGTCTGGCAACGGGCCTGCGACGCGGCGGCCCTCGCGCAGCAGGCCCGGGCTTGCCGGGCACCCTGGGCGCCTGTGGGAGCGGTGCTGGGCTGCCCCAGCCGTGCTTGGAGGTATCGATAAGGCAAGGCCGCTGGTGTTTCAAGCTTAAATAACAACCCAGTGCCTTGAGCTGGGTTGTCTGGTTTATACTTCCTGGCGTTGGAGACTGAAAATATCGGGAAGCGTTGCCGTCGCGTCTGGAGGGCTGTGTCGCAAGCCGGGGCTGCCCCCCGCCTTGGCAGTGGGGGGGTTGTGAAGGAGGAAGCTCGTCAGAAAGCCTGAGCGGAGCCAGCGAAGTGCTGAGCTCAGAGATTCGGTTTGCGGGCGGCGATTGCCCCAGGGGCCCCGCGGCTCCCTCGGGGAGGGCAGAAGCGACGTGCGGGTGAGGACGGTGCCGGTCCCGCGGCACGAGGCGTCCCCGGGCCCTGGCACGGGGCTGGTGGCCGAGCTGGGGACGCTGCGGGTGAGTCCGGCCCGGCGGCGGTGCTGGCCTGGGCACCACGGCGGTGGTGGGACGTGGGGTCTCGGCGGACGGAGCCGGGATGTTTGGGGAAGGGGAGGCAGCAGCACCGGTCCCCAGCGCCCCGGGAGGGAGGCGGCGCGAGGGCCGAGCCAGTGGGTGCTGCTGCCATCCGGGACGGTGCTTTGGTGTCCTCAGGGGTGACCTTGGTGTGAGAGGGAGCTGCTGCAGGAGCAGGTGACCTTGGGGACAGGGATGGGATGTCACAACGGAGCGGGACGTCACGCACCGGGGAGCACTAGGAATGTCCCGGGAGTGGGGGGGGTGCGGCAGCCCCGGGGCTGAGCCTGGGGGATGGTGGCATTGGGGAGGGGCTGCCTGGCTCCCACGGGGTGACAGGGAGGTGTGGATGTCACGGCACACCAGTGAGGTTTGTCTGGAGGCTGTGCCAGCTCCAGACCCTGGCTCGGAGGGTCGGATCCAGCACAGAGGGGGCTGCAAGGGCGGCCAGGAGCTGGTTTTCTCCGGGGCCGGCCCGGTGTGGCAGAGTAACCCGTGGGGCTCCAGGTGTGTGCGGAGCCCGGTGCCATGGGGCACAGCAGGGACCGGGACAGGCACCGACACCGGCCTGGCTGGGGTAGAGCAGAGTTAAACGGGACTCGGCAGGGTGGCAGGGCCGGGGCAGGGGGAGGAGGAGTGCTGGAGCGGCTCCAGGGGCCGTGCTGGGCCTCGGTGCCCAGCCACCGCGGGCTGAATCAGCAGGACCCGGTGGTGCCCGGCTCCCCCGCCGCTGCCCTGCGGGGCGATGCCCCGGCCCTCGCATTCCTCGCGTGCCGTCGGTGGCATTTGGCTGCCGCGTGGGGCCGGGGCCGCCACTCGCCAGCCCGGCCCCTCCACCGCAGCCCAGCTCCCGCCGGGCACCAGGCGGCCGTGCCCGGAGCCTGGCCGGGAGGATTCCCGCGGCCGCGCGCGCTGACCTGGCCCCGTCTCTGCTCAGTGCCCAGTGACCTGACCCCGGAGGAGTGCCAGGAGCTGGAGAACATCCGCCGCCGCAAGCAGGAGCTGCTGGCTGACATACAGGTGTGGTGCCGGGGGGCAGCGCCCGCGCAATCCCCGTCCTGCACACAGCGGCCCTTGCGTGGGGCTGTCCCCGGGGAGGCAGGGGACCATCGCCCTGGCCCTGGACAGGGTCCCTGCAGCCCCATCCGTGGTCCGGGGGAAGGGGAGGGTGGCCCAGGCGAGGCAGGGATGAGGGGCTGCCCACGGGGCCGTGGGATCGGGGTGCAGCACCCCAGACATGCAGAGCCCCCGCAGGAGCAGGCCCAGGCGGGGCCATGGGCTGGGTTTGGGCTCCTGTCCCCTTTCCTTGCCAGCCCCCGGCTCCTCGCAGGGGCTCTCGTGGACCTTCTGGGAGCTGCTGGAGCTGCAGGGGGGGTGAGCGGGGCCCACGGGGCGGATGCCAACGGCTGCTGCGGGGAGCCCGTGATCTGCCTCCGCGCTGCCCGATGGCTCTGCCTCCGAGGGGACAGGGACAGGGTCCCGGAGGGGGGACATGGGGCCGGGCTGGCAGCCACGGTGGCCACCGCTTCTCCTTTGCCCGCCGCAGAGCTCCGGGCTGTGCCTTTGTGCCGTTCCCTCAGCCCGGGGCACCGGCGTCTCCGTGCCAGCCCCCCCCGGCACGGGCAGGGACCGTGTGTGTCCCTGGGCCAGGCCACTGCCCTGGCAAGCGGCTGCGAGGTCAGCGCTCATCGGGGACGCTCGTCAGGCGTGTCCCTGATTAAGGCAGCAGAGGCTAATTACTGCCATATGCTGGGCATGATCTAAAGGGATTAGGGGGTAATTTTGTTGACCTCTGAATCTCTTCCTTCCTGCACGCGCAGAGCGCGGCAACACTGCAGGGGATCAGCAGTGGGGTGCAGCCGGCCCTCGCTGTGAGTGCCCCCCCCCCCCCGAGCTGGCACAGCCCTGGGGCAGCACTGGGGTGGGAAGGACGGACGGATGGAGGGGCTGCAGGGCCTCCTGGGGCAACCTTGGAGGTGGGAGGGGAGGGCAGCCCTGGCCCCCAGGGCTGGCGGGTTTGGGGGGGCAGGAGGCACCTCCTGCCTCAGTGTGTTCTCTCCCCTCAGCGCCTGAAAGATGAGATAGCAGAAGTGACGAACGAGATCGAGAACCTGGGGTCCACGGAGGAGAGGTGAGTCCCCGCTCCGCCGAGCCCCAGCCCTGGGCGCCGGCTGACCCGCAGCGGGTGGGGGCCGCAAGCGGCGCAGCCCCATCCTGTGGGTGCTGCTGCGAGGGGCTTTCCCAGTGCTCTGAATTCCCTGGAGCAGGATCCGTGGGAATTCCAGCGGGAACCGCTGCTCCCCAGGTCTGTTTTTCCAAGCCTCAGCCCCTCTGTCTGGCCACAGCAACTGTCGGACTTTGTTATTCTGAGCGGTGCCAGGCCGGGATTAGGGGGTCCCGGCAGCCGGCGGGAGCTGACGCCCAGCGTCGTTTCCAATCACCCACTGGGGCGTGAAGGCCGTCACCCTCACGCCGGCCCCGCGGGGCCTCAAGGCTGCTCTCCCCAGAGCCCCGCCGCACCCAGCCTCCCCCCACGCGGGGGTGACCCGCCGGGACGCTGTACCCGGCCCCCCTTCTGCAGGGGGGACCCCGTGGACGGGGCACAGCAGCTCCCCTTTGCTCCGGGGCCGGCAGGCCGAGAGCAGCCCCCGGGGTAGGGACACGGAGCCGTGCGCCAGCTTCGCCCTGTGCGGGATTGGCGTGGGGGGTCTGGCCCGGCCAAAGCCGCTCGGCCGGAGGGGCGAGGGGGTGGGTGGGAGGCAGGCAGGTCCCTCCTGGGTGCCCAGAGCTGCTTTGTGCCTCGCAGGAAAAACATGCAGAGGAACAAGCAGGTGGCCATGGGCAGGAAGAAGTTCAACATGGATCCCAAGAAGGTACTGCGGGCAGGGAGCGGGGCGGGTCACCCAGTCTGGGGCTGTGCCAGGCTCTGCTGCCCCACGGCCCGGTGCCTGGCTGCCGGGGGGGCCGGGGCAGGGCCAGCACCCCGGGCAGGGGCTGGGCAGGCTGCTGGGGTCGGCAGCCAGCCCCAGAGCAGCGCCTGCGCCTCCTCCACCGCTCCAGGGCATCCAGTTCCTGATCGAAAACGACCTGCTGAAGAACACGTGCGAGGACATCGCTCAGTTCCTTTACAAGGGAGAGGGCCTCAACAAGACGGCCATTGGCGACTACCTGGGCGAGAGGTACGCTGGCCCGGGCCCGCGCGGGTCTCCTGAGGTGCCCTGGGCTCTCACCCCCCGAGAGACAGGACCCTGCAGCTCTCCGAGGGGGAGCACACGGGGGGCTGGGCACCCTGAGCCCCCGGGCAGGGGCTGGGGGGGCTCTTGGAGCCGCGGCTGAAGCTTGCGAGAGGCCAGTGTGTGCAGACCAGCGCAGGGCTCGAGCTGGGGGGCAGCTGCAGGTTTCCCCCCGCAGAGGAGCGGAGTCTGGAGCAGGGCAGGGAGCCGTGGGGCCGCTCGGCAGTCACAGGACTCGCTGATCACGCACCCCTCGTGCTCTGGCTTTGGTCCCGCAGGGATGAGTTCAACATCCAAGTCCTGCACGCCTTCGTGGAGCTGCACGAATTCACCGACCTCAACCTCGTGCAGGCCCTGCGGTGAGCGGAGGGGGGCCGGGAGCTGAGCTGCGGCCCCTCGGGGGGGACGGGCAGTGGGATGGGGGGGTCTGTAGCGGTGCGGGCATGACTGGAGGGTGCAGGGACCCCCAGAAGCAGCGCGACGCCCCGCTCCTCGCAGGCAGTTCCTGTGGAGCTTCCGGCTGCCCGGCGAGGCGCAGAAGATCGACCGGATGATGGAGGCCTTCGCCCAGCGGTACTGCCAGTGCAACCCCGGCGTCTTCCAATCCACAGGTGAGCGCCGGCCCCGGCCCCGCGCCCGGCCCTGCTGCCGTGCGGCTCACTCTCCTCTCTGCCCCCGTAGACACCTGCTACGTGCTCTCCTTCGCCATCATCATGCTCAACACCAGCCTGCACAACCCCAACGTCAAGGACAAACCCACGGCGGAGCGTTTCATCGCCATGAACCGCGGCATCAACGACGGGGGGGACCTACCCGAGGAGCTGCTGCGGGTGAGGGCTGGGACGTGGCGGGGGCCAGGGCTGGGCTGCCGAGCTGGCCCGGGGCAGGCTCCTGGGGGGCTGACACCGCATATCCTCGTGCCAGAATCTCTATGAGAGCATCAAGAACGAACCCTTCAAAATCCCCGAGGACGACGGCAACGACCTCACCCACACCTTCTTCAACCCTGACCGCGAGGGCTGGCTCCTGAAGCTCGGTGAGTGCCGGCAGCCGTGCCCGGGGAGGAGCTGGGCCGGGGGTGCGACGCCTCTGGGCCGCCTGGACCTCGTCTGCCAGTCCTGCAGAGGGGCCGGGGGCTGGAGACGGAGGCACAGCCCCCGTGGAGAGGGCGGCTGTAGGGCCAGCAGCCCTCCGTCCTCCCTGGGCTGGTCGGCAGGAGCGGACTCGCCGCCGATGAGGCCCTGCGGTGCGGCTGGGCGAGCGTCCCGGGGGCTCCTGCCTCTAGGTTGGGCGAACCCCGGGGTGCGGAACCGGTACCGGGGTCCGGTGTCGGAGCGTGGAGACCGCGAGGCCCTTCTCATCACCGAGTCACAGCGGGGTCATGTCGGAGCAGGCCCCGGGAGCGAGCGGCGAGCTGCCCCAGGCTGCGTGCGTCCCCCCCTCCATGCCACAGCCCAGTCCCTGCCTCACCTCCCCACGGCATCATCACCTCCGCATCCGGCTCCCGCGCAGGCCGCGCGCATGGCACCCCCGCTGCACAGCCCGGCTCCCGGGGCCGCCCGCCCGCTCCGCGCCCTGGCTCCTGTGGCTTCTCCTCTCGGCAGCTCTGGGGAATCCTCTGCCCGGGTTAAGCAAGGGCGGGGGGTGACGGGGCACTGGCAGGAGCAGGGTCTGGGGCGGGGGACACATTCCCTGGGGCCCTCGCTGGGCTCTGTCCTCTCACCGGGGGGGGGTGTTTGTGCCATATTGCCACCCCCTGGGGATGGGAGAGGGGCTTTACCCCTGCACCTTGCCCTCACCGGTGCAGAGACCCCCCACCGGGGCTGAGCAGGGCCCATCTGCCCCCCGGCTCTGGGGTGGGGGGGACGCAGGGGAGAGCCCCAGACCTGCCTCTCCTGTCCCTGAGCCAGCCCAGTGGCCCGCTGGCCCAAGGGCCCGTGCACGGCATGTCGGAGCTGGCTGGGGGGGTGGAGAGGCAGCAGAGCAGTCGTGCATCCCGGCCCACTCGTGGGGCAGGGAGGGACCCCCCAGGAAGGCCACGGGGCGGGGGGAGCCAGGCCCTGCACCCCCAAGCTGAGGAGATGCGTCCCACAGAGCCACAGCGAGCCAGGGCAGGTTGGCCCCGGCAGCGGTGCCGCCGGCCCGGCCCCTCACGGCTTCCCTGCTGCAGCCCTGCCCCACTGACCCGCGCGGGGTGAGGGGGGTTCTTTGGGGTTTCCTCTTTTTTCTTTTTTTTTTTTTTTTTTTTCCTTTTTTTTTAATTTTCTTTTCTCCCTCATTTGTATGTTTCCATGATTTTGGCTCTTCCTTTCCTTGCCCCCAACTTCAGGAGGTACGTACCCCTCTCCCTGCTCTGCTCACGCCGCTGGGGCTTCGTTTCCTTTTCGTTTTTAATTGCTGGTGATTAGTCTCATTGCTGCTGCTGCTAACCACCCGTGTCGCCCCGGGGACCTCGCCTGCCGAGGGCACAGCCCTGCTCCCGCCGCCGCTGGGGCAGGGACGGGGTCCTGGCCCCGCCGATGCCGAATGCTCCCGAGGGGCGCTGACCCCCCCGGCGCACCCCCCGGCCCGGGGCCGCTGGCAGGGGCTGCCTGTCCGTCCGCGCTTCGCCGTGTCCGCAGGCAGCTCGGCCCGGCCGCGGTGGGTCTTTGCCTCCGGTGCCAGAAGGGATGGGGACGGGTTTGGGGTGTCCTCAGCCTCTGCGCGGGGGGGCCGGGGGCGCCTGGAGCTGGATGGGAGCAGGCAGGAGCCCTGGCACAGTGCCGGGGGCTCACGGCAGTCCCTGCGCTGGTGCTGCCCCAGCTCCGCCGCCTGCAGCCCTGGGGTGCTGGGGAGCGTCGGGGCTCCCCCCGGGGCCGTGCTGGCCCTGGGCTCCTCCTGCGCTCCCCGCGCCGCAGGACCCTGCCCGGGCACGTCGCCTCTTCCCACCCCGGGAGAGGAGGTGGCCCTGGGGAGGGTCAAGCCCCAGGTTTTGGGGTGGGCTTGGCTGGAGGGCGGCAGAGGGGCTTTTCCAGGGTGGTGCTGGCCCCAGGGGTGGGTGGGCAGCCAGCTTGAGGTGGGGGGAGCCGGGGGCACGGGGCCTTCCTGCAGGGTGGGGGGCTGAGCACGGCCCCCGGCACACTCAGTGCCTCCTCACGTCCACGGTGCCTGTCCCACGGTGGCACATGTGGCACCGCTGCGGTGCCAGGGCGTGCTGGCACGGTGGAGGGGGAGCCGGGCCCGGGGGGAGCGGCCCCTGAGCCCCAGGAGCAGCTTCTCCCTCCGCGGCATTTGTGAACCTCCCTCCGACCGAAACGCCACCAGCCGTGGCCCTGGGCTCGTGCCGTGCCCAGGGTGGGACCGTGGTCGGTGTGAACAGAAAATGCCCTCGTCCCCCGCCCTGCGCCCCGAGAGCTGCCTGGCTGCCGCCGCCTCTGGCCACGCTGAGCCAGCGTTTCGGGTGGGACGGGCGCAGCGCTCGCGGCCCAGCACCCCGCCACCCCCCGCCTCCATCCTCATCCATTCGCTTTCGGCTCCTGCTCGTGCCCTGCCCGGCGTGGTGTGTGCTGCCTGGCTCTGCTTGCGCCCCGGCGCCCGGTGCTTGCCTGTGTGTGTCCGCGGGGGCTCCAGCTCTGCCGTAGCCGCCATGTGCCGCGTGCCCCGGCCGTGCCGGGCTGCGCCCAACGCGCCGCTCTCTGCTCGCAGGAGGCCGGGTGAAGACGTGGAAGCGACGCTGGTTCATCCTGACGGACAACTGCCTTTACTACTTCGAGTACACGACGGTCAGTGGCCTTCGCTTGGGGTGCGTGGGGCCGGCCGCTTGCCACCAGGGTGCCGGTGGCTGCAGGGGCGCAGGATGTGGCCCCCGGGCGGGGGCTGCTGGGGACAGGGGTGTTGGCAGCAGCCAGCCCCGCCTGTGGCTCACACGGGGGTCTGGCCCCGTCCCGCCGCGGCTGAAGCCTCTGCTTGGCCCCCCAGGATAAGGAGCCCCGCGGCATCATCCCCCTGGAGAACCTGAGCATCCGCGAGGTGGAGGACTCCAAGAAGCCGGTGAGCGCCGCGGGAGGGGCAGCCCTGGGGCAGGGGAAGGTGGGGAGGGGGTGCTGCAGCCCCCCAGGGATGCCCCCGGGAGAGGCACCCACAGCCCTGGGGTGCAGACGTGGGGCCGGTCACCGCGGCGGCGGGGCCTGGGGGCCGTGGGGGGCTGGTCACCGCGTGTCCATCCCTCTCTGGCTGTGCCGGGGGGTCCCCTCTGGAAGCGGGGGCTGCCCCTGAAGGGTCTTCTCTCTCCCAGAACTGCTTTGAGCTCTACATCCCCGACAACAAGGACCAGGTCATCAAGGCCTGCAAGACGGAGGCGGACGGGCGCGTGGTGGAGGGGAACCACACGGTCTATCGCATCTCGGCCCCCACGCCTGAGGAGAAGGAGGAGTGGATCAAGTGCATCAAGTGAGCTGGGGGGGCAGGGGCACGGCAGGGACCCCTCCGCTGCTCCCCAGGAGGGGCAGCCTGGGGCACCCTGTGAGGGTGGGGGAGCACGAGGTGTCCCGGGGGCACAACGGGCCCAGCCCCGGCCCCGCGGTGGTTCCTGGGGGGCCCTAGAGCCAACCCGCGCCCCATTCCCCTGCCAGGGCGGCGATCAGCCGGGACCCTTTCTACGAGATGCTGGCCGCCAGGAAGAAGAAGGTCTCCTCCACCAAGAGGCACTAGCAGGCTGCGCTGGCCCGGCGAGGCCCGTGTGTCCCCGGCAGCCCCCGCGTCCCCCCTCCCTGACCGGGGGGGCTGCGGGGCTGGGGCCGCGCTGCAGCCTGGCCCTGGGGACCCAGCTTCAGCTTCGCAGTTTCTTTACTGGTGGCAGAGGGAGGGGGCACAGGCATCTTGGTTGGCTCTGGCCCCCCCATCATGCCTCATCTCCAGGACACCACCTTCCCGGGCCGGTCTGGGACAGCGGCACCCCCACGCGTGTGCGCCTCCTCCCTCCCACCTCAGCCAGCCCCCCCTCCCTGTCCCCCCGGGCTGCCCCCTGCCCCGTCCCCCACGTCCTGAAGCACTTGGGGGTCCCAGGGGAAGGTGCACGGCCGGCTGCTCACGGTTTTGGGGTGCTTCAGGCGCCGGGGGGCCCCAGGGTGGCTGGGGGGTCACCGCGGAGGCCCGACTCCTGGCCCTCGTTGTAGCGGGCCTGGCTCGGTCGTGGGCTTCCCCCCGCTGCTGCCTCGGGCCCTACCCGCTGTCCCCTGCGCCGGGACGGCCCCATGGGTGCAGGGGGCACCGGGGGGGCACTGGCAATCCCCTCGGCGAGGGGCAGGGGTGGCCGTGCTGGGGTGGCCGCTGTCCCCTCGGGCATGAGCCCTGGCTCCTGAGCGGGGCTGGGGGGTGCCCGGCTGCTGTTGGGGCCTGGCCAGGGCGGGGGCCGCAGCCCCCCAGCCTCCTCCTTGCGAACACCCGCGCCCCGTCCCGTCCCCCCCGGTCTGGAGAGGCGCCTGGATCAGTATTAGTCTATTTATCAGAGGTGTAAATACTCCTGTATAGTTTTCTCCTTTTAGATTATTTTGTATGTCGGGTTGTTCCGTGCAGAGGCCTCTCCGGAGGGCGGGGGGGTGGCAGGATTTTTTATTCTAACTTCTTTTTTTTTTTTTTTTTTTTTTTTTTTTGCCACGGCCTTGTAAACTAGTGCTGAGGATCTGCAGCAAATAAACTCTGAACCGCGCTCAGCCTCGGCCTCCTGTGGTCTGTGTGTGGCTCAGGAGGGGCAGGACCCCTTGCCCACCCCCCAGCCCCAGCTCTCTGTCTGGGTTCGTGCTTCTCTCAGCCCCAAGATTTCTGTGCCCGGCCCCGCGGTGATGCCGTGTTGGATGGAGCTGGCAGCACTGGGGCCAGTGTGGGTCCAGTTTGAGGCTGTGCCCGGTCCCAGCCAAAGCCTCCCATGCCCCGGTTCGCTGTGTGAGCCGGGGCAGCCCCGCCATGGTCCCTGCCTGCCCCACGCCAGGACGGGGCAGCCCGCGGCACCGCAGCTGGGGCCCAGCCGGGGTGGTGGATGTGTGGGCAGTGAGCCCTGGCGAGGGGCGATGGGGGGGCAGCCTCGTGGTGCCGGGTCCGTTGGGGATGGTGCCGGGTCCGTGGGGCTGGTGCCGGGCTGGTGCCGGGTCCGTTGGGGCTGGTGCCGGGTCCGTGGGGCTGGTGCCGGGTCCGTTGGGGCTGGTGCCGGGTCCGTGGGGCTGGTGCTGGGCTGGTGCCGGGTCCGTTGGGGCTGCAGCTGGTGGCTGGAGGCTGTGGGAGGGCTGAGGGCTGTGCCAGGGCAGGGGAGCGGTGGGGCCAGGCAGGTTTGGGGCAGCCTGGGGGGCTGATGGGGTCCGGGATGGGGGCGATGGGGCCGGGGGCGGTGGGGCCAGGCAGGGCTGGGGCTGGCAGCTCCCTGCGAGGCTGCAGCGGGCAGCGGCGGGGGGCAGCGGGGTCAGCGCGGGGGGTTTGGGGTCTGCGCAGCCCCTGCCTGAGCCGGGCTCTGCCTGTCCCCGCTCCAGGCGCTGGGGAGCCGCAGCCCAGCGCGGGGCCGGCGGGATGGCGGCTGCGCCGGACGAGCGGTTTGGCTTCCTGGAGACCTTCGCCGCGGGGCTGCTGCGGGTCCAGCCCGACCAGTGGAGCAGGTTTGTGGGCAGCGAGGAGGCTGCGGCCGCGCTGGACAAGTTCTTCAAGCAGCGGGAGGTGCTGGAGCTGGTGCTGGGGCTGAACTCGGCCGGGCAGCTCCTGCCAACTGCCGGCTTCCCGCCGGCCCTCGAGGGCAAGGGCCTCTACTTCGTGAAGAAGAAGAGGCAGAACGTCACCCGGGAGAACTGCAGTGGGCTGCTGGTGGGAGACATCAGCCCCTCGCCCGTGGAGCAGCTCGTCACCGTGGTGGAGGAGGTGGGTGGCCCACACGGGCGGGTGCTGGGGGCAAGAGGGACGAGCCGAGCTCCCTGCACACACCGCGGCCGCTGTAGCCAAAACTTTAGGTGAGCTCAAAGAGAAACTAAATCAAATCAATAGAAGAAAACATCTCCCTGCGGTGGCCCCACGGGTGCTGGGTGAAGGTCACGAGCCCAGTTTTCTCCCAGGCCCCAGCTGGATCACTTCCTCCCTGTGGTTTTAAAACTCAGCGTAATTCCCCCTTCCCTGTGCCCCGCAGCTGGGAAATGTCTGAGCGGGTTTCTCTCAAACTTCCCATGACTATTCCCGCTCAGGCGACTGCCAGCCCCGAGCACACGAGCAGCGTCAGGCCCCAGGAGCTCCGCGGTTCCTCCTCAGTGCCAGGGGCTGCTGCTCGTGTGGCCGCCCCTGACCCCGCCGGGCCGCTCCCAGCACTCCCCAGCCCATGAGGGCTGAAAACCCACCGGAGGGTGAGGGGAATCCTGGTTGTGCCGATGAGAAAAACATCAGCAAAGCCCGACAGTGCTGCCGGAGCTGCGGCTGGGCTGAGGCCGCGCTCGGGGGGACACGGTGCGAACCGGCGCGGCTCCTCGCTGCCCTCAGCACGGGGAGAGCCCAAGCGAGCGCCCGAGCGAGCCCTCCCCTCCAGGTCCTGTCCCCGCTGCTCCTGAGCGAGAGGAACGTGGCGGGCTGGCCCGGGGTGGTGGTGGAGGATGTCGTGCAACAAGTCCACCGGCTGAAGAACGAGATGTTCGTGATGGGCGGGAAGATCCGGGGGAAGCCGCTGATCCCGCTGCCGGAGCACCGGGACGGCTCCAGCACCACCCTGGACCGGTGGGTGCTGCCGGGGCCGCGCGGCGCCGGCAAAGCCTGGCAGGGGCGCGGGGCAGCACGAATCCCGCTGGGAGAGAATCCCCTGGGCTCGGCCGCGGGGTGCAGCCACCCCTCAGCGGCACCGAGAGGCTCGTGCCGGGCCTCCGCGCTGGCAGAGGTGGCCACGAGCCGGTGCGTGGGGTTGCCCTGGGTCCCGCTGCTGGGCCGTGACCCGGCTGCCTTTCAGCCTGGCGGGGCCCGTGGACATTTCGGTGCTGCACACCAGCGAGACCATCGTCATCGAGTGGTCCCTCCAGATCAGGGACATCCTGAGCAAGGACTCGGCGCAGCCACTGCTGGAGGGGCTGCACCCCCTGCCCAGGACCGAGCTCGAGTTCTGGCACGCCAGGACGGCCGACCTGCAGTGCATCAGCGACCAGGTACCGCCTCGCCCCTGGGCACGCAGCGGCCACGTGTGCCTGGGGCTGAGCCCCCGGGGCTGAGCCCTCGCCTTTCCCTGGCCAGCTGCTCTCGCCCCGAGTGACGGCGCTGGCCGAGATGCTGGAGAAGGCCAACAGCTGCTACTGGCCGGTGCTGCAGAGCTTGTTCAGGGACGTCAGTGCCGGTAAGAACCCCGGTGATGTGGGGGCAGCTGCCTCTGGCCCCTTGGGTGAAGTTTCCCCATCCCTGACACGGAGTTTCTCCCCCGGGCCAGGCCTGGAGGAAGCCGAGGACACCAGCCTCCACCTGCAACCACTTCGGCTCCTGCTGGAGGAGATGGAGCAAGCGGATTACTCCCAGGTAAGTTACACGTGGCGAAATAACCAGGCGCCGCCTGGCTTCCCCGTCCGGGTAGAGGGGCGGCGCTGAGCCCCAGAGCCGGCGTGCGGGTGCGGATCCACCGCGGCTCTGCCCGACCCTCGTTAGCGCAGCCACGGCCCCGCACTAACGAGGCTCCGCTCCCGCAGCTGCCGCCCTGCGTGGACAGGGTGCTGTGCACCGTCCGCCTGCTCCGGGCCCACTGCCGGCACTACCGCCCGCCCGCCCGCGGCGGCCTCATCCTGCAGGAGATCTGCAACCTCCTCATCCAGACGGTAGAGCCCCGAGGCACCGCCGCCCCCCAGCCCCCCGCTGCGGGACCGTGAGCGGGAGGGTGCCACGGGGCGGGCGTGGGGAGCCCAGCTGGGGTGACGTAGGGACCCGCGACGCCCCGGGAAGGGCTGGAGGGGGTTTGGGCAGGTGGGGGCTGCAGGCGATCGCCAGGGAGCCCGTGGGGCCAGAAGATGGATGGGGGCAGGAGGAGCCCCCCACGCTCCCCCCTGCCAATGGCCCCTGCCTGTCCCAGACCCGTCAGTTCCTGGGCTCCGAGGACGTGATGAAGGGGCTGCAGGGAGAAACCGAGGAGACCTTGGCGGGAATCAGCCTGAGCATCTCCACCATAGAGAAGCTCTTCCAGTCCTACGGCACTTACTGCTCCGATGCGACGCCCGCGCTGTTCCCGGTGGGCGCAGGGGAGGGTGAGGGTCCGCCCGGCCCCGTCCACGCCGGCTCCGCTCGCTGATGGCTCCTCTCCCCTTCCAGGAGGAGCCGCAGCTCTGGGAGTTCCCCCCCTCCCTCGTCTTCAGGAGAATGGGCTCCTTCTTGCACAGGCTCCGGACCATCGAGGTGACAGCGCAGCATTTCGGGGCGCTGCACCCGCCCCGTAGGGGCTCCCCCTGCCCTGGGGGCGCTGGGGTGGCCCCCTGAGAGCGGCGCAGGGACAAACTCCGCTGCGGCCCTGGGGTGGGCTGGGGCTGCTGGCACCCGGCGGGGAGCAGAGGGGATGAGGGAGGCCAGCAGGACCGTCCCCAGCAGGACACCGGTGTCCCGCGCCCCCGGGGCCGGATGGGCCCCCCCAGCCAGGCCCTGAGGGACCCTCGGGAGCGGTGAACCCGCAGGGCACAGCCCGGCCCCGGAGCTGCAGCTCCTGCCCCCGCGGCGCCGCAGCCGGGGTTTGGCACCGAGCGGAGCCGGGTGAGGTGACGGTTTGTGCTGGCCAGGAGCTGTACGCCACCGCTGCGGAGTTTCTGAAGCTGGGGAAGGTGGAGCTGGGAGGAGTGAGAGGAAACACCTTCAGGAACCAAGTGTTTCAGATCTACGAGGAGGTCTCTGAGATCACCAAGACTTTTACCGATTGCAAATATGATCCCTTGGATCCTGCGGAAGGGGTGAGTGAGCGCTGGTGGGGAAGTCCAAGCATTCGCCTCATGAAAAAGAATCTCTTGCCGGAACGCTGGAAGAGCTGCGTGTAAAGCTGCCCGTGCAGCGGGCACCGTGCTCGCGCCAGGGCAGGTCACGGGGCTCCGGGCTCTCCAGGTTCAGCGAATCCTGAGGAATCCCGGAGGCTGCGCCCGCTTAAATCATTTTGCTCTTCCTGGCAGCAACTGAACAAAGACTTTGCAGAGTTCCAGAAGAAGATTCAGGACGTGGACAGGCGACTGGCCACCATCTTCTGCCAAGGCTTTGATGACTGCAACTCCCTGGCATCCGCCGTGAAGGTACAGGAGCCCCCCGCGGCTCGACGGGTCCTGCCCTCGGGCCTCCTCGCGCCGGGCAGTGGCCGGGGGTGTCACCGGGCGCTGCTCTGGCCACAGAACCCGAAGCCTCTTCTCCCCGCAGCTGGTGCACATGTTCTCCTCCCTCCTGGAGCGACCGCTGATAAAGGCCGAGGTTTCCCCCTGTTACTCCGCCCTGCTGGGCATGTTCAAGGCTGAGCTGGAGAACGTGAAGGTGCTGTACGACGCCCGGAGCTGGGGGGGCCCGACCGTCCACAAAAACATGCCGCCGGTGGCCGGGCAGCTGCAGTGGGCTCTGGAGCTGCAGCAGCGGCTGGAGGGGACGCGCAGGGACCTGTTCGCCATCGACCACCCGTACGTGCGGGTCACCCCGACGCCCCACGGGGATGCGGGGCAGCAGCCAGGGCAGGATCTGTCCCGGCCTGTGTCTCCTCCCGGGCCCCTGCTGCAGCAGCTGCCTCTTTGTCGTGACCTACACAGCGTGATGCTCGGTGCTGAAGCTGTGCTGGTGTCCGAGAAGTACAGAGAAGTGATGGGGCTGCTGCAGGGCCACCGCGAGAAGGTCTACGAGGAGTGGGTGTGCGGGGCCGGCCAGGACTGCCACTTCAGCCTGGAGCAGCCCTTGATCCTCAGGGACCCCGGCTCTTCCCTGCTCAGCGTGAACTTCAGCAGAGAGGTGGGTGCTGGCGCGGGCAGCCCGCCCGGCACGGGGATCCCTCACCTGGATGTAAAAATTACTGTCCCAGGCTGTGGTGAGACGTTTCGGGTTTTACGAACAAGCCTTTTCTCTGGCCTCTCTGCCTCGCAGCTCGTCGCCGTCCTGCGGGAGGTGAAGTACCTGAACCTCCAGGGGCAGCAGGACATCCCGGGCAGCGCTGGGAGCCTCTTTGCTCAAAATGAGACTTTCCAAATGTTTGTGGACAACCTGGATCTTATCGTGGGCTGGTACAATGAGGCAAGTTGCAAAGGGGAGACAACCCAGCTGCTTTTTGGGGACCCCCCAGGGGAGAGACTCTTATGAAATGGGTCCTGGAAGCCTGGGGGGGTTGGGGTACAGCAGGCACATCACCGTCCCACCACGCTGCCGCTGCCGTCACACCGGCCCCCTCCGCCCCCCGAGCTCCGTGTCGGTGGGGTGGGGACCCCGCTCCTCTGTGAAAGCAGTGAGGGTGGCAGCTGGGTCAGGGTCCCTCCTCCGCCCGCCGCGCTCACCCGCGGGCGCGTTGGCTCCCCAGGTGAAGCAGAAGCTGCTGCCGGTGGAGCTCCCGCTGGTGACGGGGGAGCTGGAGGCCGTGGACGGGCGGCTGGCCAGCGCAGAGCACACCCTGTTCTGGCACCACGAAGGTACAAACCCACCCCCGGCCCCCCAAGGCCAGAGATCCTCTTTGCACCTGTTGGGGTGTCCCCGTCCCCGTCCTGTCTCCTGCGCAGCAGCTGCCCTCAGGTCCTCACGGCCATCACACCCAAAACGCGGACCCCCCGCCCCGCAGGTGTGAGTGGGTGGGTGAGGGGGGGCATCCCGTGTCCTCCGCCCCGTGCTAGATACCCCGGGGCGCCCTGACCCCGGCTCGGTCCGGGGAGGTGTCTGTGTGACCTGCATTTTCCTCCCAGGCGTCCTGGAGTACATCCAGGAGATGAGAGAGGTCCTGCACGACCTGCAGACCAGGGTCCAGAAAGCAAAGTTAAACAGGGAAAATATCATCCAGCTGCTGGAGGTAACTGTTGCCGGTGCTTTAGGAGCGTCTTCCCGGGAGGGCTCCTGCAGGGATTTACCCCCCAGCACCTCGGAGCAGCCCCCTTGTCTCCTCCTTGCAGGAGTGCTCGGCCGCTCCCTTGTTCGGAAGGAAAGACAACAAGGAGACAGCGCTCTTGGACCTGGAGGGGAGAGCAAACGCCTTAACCAAGCGCTGTGCTGCCCTCAGGGACGCGGGCGTGAGGATCCGGGAGATGGTGGAGGTGAGACGCGTCCTGGGACGCTGCGGGCGGCCTCGGTTTCACAGGGAGCGCGTCCGGCGCGGGGTGCTGCGGCCTCTGAGCCCCGCCTGGGCTCACACCCGGGGCGCTGCGGTGGTCCCTGCTGAGGTGCCCGGGGAAGGCCCCGAACATCACACACGGGCTCTGGGAACCTGCTGCCCCGCGGGTGGGGCCTCGGCTGCGGCTGCTGGGTGGTACAGCTGGGAGGAGGGAAGGATGGGGGATCTGAACAGCCGGGCAGGACAAACCCGCGGGGCCGTGGGAGCGCACGCGCTCGCAGCATCAGGGGCTGGTGTGTTTGCTGGGATTTACTGAGTGGTTTTTTCTTGCTTGCAGGAGAATGCAGATCTCTTTAAGGCTGACAAGTCATCGCGGATGTGGCGGGACTACGTGCGGTCTACAGACAGAATCGTGCTGGACAGACTCTTCAGGCTTGTCCACAGATCTCTGCAGCTGCTGCTCACCAACATGGCCCCTGACGTAGGTCCCGGTTCGCCCCGTGGCACGGCGTCCCTGCGCTGCCCGTGCTCGGGACGCCCCGTCACCTGCCGTTAATGCTTCAGGCGTTTGTTGCGTGACCAAACGTGCCCGTCCCGGTGCTCCCTGGGGCACCCGGCAGCCAGCACCGGAGGTGCCGGTGTCCCCCCTTGTCCCCACCATGGGGCTGGGGGCCGGGGACGTGACCACGCGGGGCTCTGACCTGTTCCAGGCCGACGTGGCGCCGTTGTTCGAGGTGCGCCTGGAGCTGTGCGAGGGCAGAGTACGGTACCGTCCCCCACTGGAGGCGGGAGCCGACAGTCTGGTGGGGCTGGTGGAGGAGCTGCTCCAGGACATCTACGCGCCCGCCGCCTGCCTGCCTCGGCTGCTGGAGGGGAAACTGAGCTACAAGGTCGGTCTGTGGTGGGAGGCACCTCCCGCCTCAGCTGGAGGGGGGCGAGGAGGCGCGGTCCCCCCAGCCGGTCCCCGAGAGCTCTGCCCGTCCCCTCAGACCAGGCTGGAGGAGCAGGCGGATCTGGGCAGGATGCGGGAGGAGGTGATGTCGCTGGTGGTCAGCGCCGCGGCGGAGGGCGAGGAGTACAGCGCCGGCTTCGAGGAGCAAAACCACCTGTGGCTGGAGGACCCCGGGGAGTTCCTGCAGCACTTCCTCACCTCGGGTGGTGCCCCCGGCCCCGAGGAGCTGGAGCTGCAGGTGGAGGAGCCCCCGGCTCACGGGACCCCCTCGCTCCAGCTCTTTCAGCAGGAGGTATGGGGCGGGTGCCCGGGGAGGGGCCGGGCACTTGGGATGCACCAGCTGCCCGGGGAGGTGCTGAGTGCCCGGGGAGGTGCTGGCCACAGGCTGTGACCAGCTCTCGTCCCCAGATCAACGCGTGCGAGGCGCTGTGCGAGGAGGTGTCGGGGTTTGAGAACGCCAGGGTGTTTGGGGGGTGGCTGCAGTGCGACTGCCGCCCCTTCAAGCAGGCGCTGCTGGGTGCCGTCAGGCAACGGGGTCTGGTGCTCCGGCAGCACCTCGCCAGCCATGTCATCACCAGGTAGGGACCCGGTGAGCCCCGGTGCAGGACCAGGTGCTCCCGGTGACCAGAGCCCGGCTGGGCTGTGCCGGGGCAGGGCTGGTCCCCGAGGGACGGAGCCGTGGGCAGAGGTGCCGGGCACCGCCAAGGGGGTGAGGCCCTGGGGGGCCACGTCCTGCAGAGCGAGCCCCGAGCAAGCACGGGGGTGGCTGTGAGCCCCGTCAGGGACACCCAGTGAGCACTGGCACCTTCCTCCCAGTCTCCAGGAGCTGGAGGGTTTCATCCAAAATACAAACACCGGCTTGAACAAACCTCTGGAGGAGGGAGACTACGAGGGGCTGGTGGAGGTGATGGGGGTTCTGATGCGGGTCAAGGAGAGGCAGGCAACGACCGACAGCATGTTTGAGCCCCTGACGGAGACGGTTGCTCTGCTCAGCACGTATGGAGAGGAGATGCCGGAGGAGATTCACCTCCAGCTCCACGTGAGCTGCTGGGGGTTGGGGGTTGGGCAGGGGCTCCCCGGGGCCAGTCCGCTGAGGCCGTGCGGCGCTCACTGCAGGACCTCCCCGAGCACTGGGACAGCACCAAGAAGCTCTGCCTGCGCGTCAAGCAGAGCGTGGCACCCCTGCAAGCCAACGAGGTCAACAGCATCCGCAAGAAGTGCCAGCAGTTCGAGGTGCCTGCCCGGGGGCCTGGGGGCAAGCGAGCAGCTTCTCGGCAGCCTCGGGAAGAGCTCGCTGCTGTCCTGCCCCCCCTGAGCCCCGTCCCCCGCGCAGGTCCGGCAGCATGCCTTCCGGGAGAGCTTCCAGCAAAAAGCCCCGTTTTCGTACGCTGACCCAGACCCCTACAAGTCCTTGACCAAGGTAAGGAAGGGGAGGACGCCGGGGCCACCGCTGTCCCCACAGCACTGCGGGACGCCCCCCGCCTGGGCACCGGGTGCTGCTGCACGGGGGGGGCTGGGCTCTGGCTGCCAGCCCGAGGAGGGGGGTCTGGCCCTGCGCAGCCGTCGCTGGGGTGGGGAACGTCCCTGGCACACGATCCCCAGCTGAGACATTTTCTTTCTCTCCGGCCAGCAACAGAAGAGCATCGCGGCCATGGAGAGCGACCTGGCAGCCCTGTCCCGGTCAGCCGGGCTGTTCGAAGTGTCGGTCCCGGAATACGAACAGCTCCGAGTGTGCCAGAGGGAGCTGCGCTTGCTGAAGGAGCTCTGGGACGTGATCGTCCTGGTACGCGCCGCGGCCTGTGAGCCAGCACGAGGCAGGAGCATGGGGGTGCAGAACAGGCTTCTGAGAGTGCTGGGCTGGTCCTCACAGTTTTGAAGCTCCTGAGGCCTTGACAAGCTGCCCGGTGTCCACAGAGGGTGGCTACCAGTAGCCATCTGACTTGAGTGCAGTGACCAGGAGCCCTGGGCACGGTGCTGGCGCCCAGCGCTGCCTCCAGGCAGGGGCTCGAGAGCGGAGCAGCTCAGCGTCACCAGCCAGAGGCACACGGTTCCTGTAGCTCCGCTAAGGGTGTGCGGGCGCTGGGCGCGTTGCTTTGCTCCCCGGGCGGGAATGCTGCTGCTGCTTACGGGCCCGGTGAAAACGTGTTCCCCAATCCAGGTTAACACGAACGTCGACGCCTGGAAGACCACCCGGTGGAAGGACATCGACGTTGAGCAGCTGGATACCGATTGTAAGAAATTTGCTAAAGACATTCGGAGCTTGGATAAGGAGGTGAAAAGCTGGGATGCGTTCGCAGGGCTGGACAACAGCGTGAAGAACATGATGACGTCTCTGCGCGCCGTGAAGGAGCTGCAGAACCCGGCCATCAGGGAGCGGCACTGGCAGGAGCTCATGCGGGCAACCAAGGTGCTCCCAGCCCTCCTGCCCCTCCCTGGCCCCAGGCCCCGGCCCGGAGGCTCCTGAGAGCTGAATCCATCAGGGGAAGCACAGAATGTGTTTTAAAACAGGCACAAATATTTGTGTAGGGTCTTTAATGGGTGTTAATGAGCTCATTTGGGAAAGTTGCTGGGCTGCCTCTCTGCGGGGGGGAGTCCGTGCCCTGACGGTGCCAGTTCTGCTGCAGGTGAACTTCGCCATGTCCAAGGACACGACCCTCGCCGATCTGCTGCAGCTGAACCTGCACGAGTTCGAAGATGAGGTTTGTGGCATCGTGGACAGAGCCATGAAAGAGTCAGGGATGGAGAAGGTAAGCGGGGCTCGGCTGTGCCCTGCTTTGCTGAGCCCTGCGCCGACGCGGCTCCGTGGCCGTTAACACTCGTGTTCCTGCTCCTGGGGGCTGGGGGCCACACGCAGCTCGTGCCCCGGAGGGGGATTTCCCATTGCTCCCCGCCCTTCTGCAGGGTCTGGGACTCAGCACCACAGCCCGGCTCGTTTCTCACGCCCCATCTGTAGGTGCTGAACGCCCTGGACGCTACCTGGGCGACGATGCAGTTCGAGCACGAGCCCCACGCCAGGACCGGCATCGCGCTGCTCAAGTCGGATGAGCTGCTCGTCGAGACGCTGGAGGACAACCAAGTGCAGCTGCAGAACCTGATGACATCCAAGTACCTCACCTTCTTCCTTCAGGAGGTGTCCAGCTGGCAGCAGAAGCTGTCAACCACCGACTCCGTTATCAGCCTCTTGTTTGAGGTGCAGAGGACATGGAGTCACCTGGAAAGCATCTTCATCGGCTCCGAGGACATCCGCAGTCAGCTGCCGGGGGACTCGAAGCGTTTCGATGCTGTCGATGAAGATTTCAAAGTGCGAAGCCCGTCCCCTCCCTGGGACCCTGAGAGCTTGCTGACAGTTCGGGGAGAGCTGAAGCATTTTACCTCTTGCAGAAATTAATGGCTGAGACAGTGAAAACTCCCAATGTGATTGAAGCTACAAACAAGCCTGGACTCTATGAGAAGCTGGAAGTGTTGCAGACGAGGTGAGGTCTGGGTCCTGGCGAGGCCTCCACCAGCTGGTCGGGGGCCAAAGGGAGAGTTTCTTTTCTCCAAAGCAGCATCTGTCTCAGTGTTACGAGGACTTAGCAAAGAGTAAATGCTCACTGCAGGGGTTTTTTCCCTTGTTTTCTGCTAGATTGGCACTCTGTGAGAAGGCTTTGGCTGAATACCTGGAGACCAAAAGACTGGCTTTTCCCAGATTCTACTTTGTTTCCTCTGCAGACCTGCTTGATATTTTATCTAATGGGAATGAACCGGCTGAGGTATGGGTTGTGTGTAACGCGTGGAGGCAAGTCCCATGTCTCTTGCACGCGGATTTCTTGTAGCAGTTTTAAAATATTTTTCATGCTAAGGAGTGGAACACCATCACTGGTACCCCCCGTCTCGGGGACGCAGCCCTGAGGGCCATGCGGGGTTCACCCAAGCAGTGGTTACACCTGGCAGGAGGTCCCTGAGCCCTGCCCGCCTCTGCTCCCAGGTGTCCCGTCATCTGCCGAAGCTGTTCGACAGTCTGGCTAAACTGAAGTTCAAGATGAGCCCGGACAAAAAGCCCCTGAAGGTTGGCCTGGGGATGTTCAGCAGGGACGAGGAGTACGTGCCCCTCGACGCAGACTGTGACTTGTCTGGCCAGGTCAGCAGAGCCCCGCGCAGGGCTGGGCGGGTCGGGATGGGGATGAGCCTTGAGCTTGTTGTGCACCAACAGCCTGGCAGCGGTTTTAAAATGTAATCGTGAGGCCTTTCAGCCACAGAAACCCCCAGCAATGGGATCTGCCCTACGGCTGTAGGGCAGCGCTGCAGCAGCATCAGTCCCCGCCCCAGGCCTGTGGCTTTCCCCTCTCTGCCCTCAGAGCCCCCCGGGGCCGGGGTCCTTGGCGCAGCCGGTCAGGACGCGCAGGGCAGCGGGGAGCCGCGCGCAGGCGCCCGGGGGCCACGCGGCCAAGCCCGGCCACGGGCGCTCAGGGCCCGCTGGATTGACCCTCCAGGTCGAGGTCTGGCTGAGGCGGGTGCTGGGCAGCATGCGCTCCACGCTGCGGCACCTGATCCCCGAGGCCATGGTGACCTACGAGGAGAAGCCGCGGGAGCAGTGGGTGTTGGACTACCCGGCCCAGGTGGGAGCTGGCGCGGGGCCGGGCTGGCCGGCGGCACCGGGAGGAGCGGGCGCAGGGCGCGGGGAGGGGCGGGCGCCCGCCCGGAGCCTCCGCGGGGACGGCGCTTCCCTCCAGGGCCACACTGTCTGCCCGGGGTTTGCTGCAGGTCGCTCTGACGTGCACCCAGATCTGGTGGACCACGGAAGTCGGCATCGCCTTTTCGAGGCTGGAGGAAGGCTACGAGAACGCGATGAGGGATTACAACAAAAAGCAGGTTGGGATCCCTCGGGCCTGACCTGGAGCTGACCCGCAGCCACCCTCTGCTCCGAGGAGGCGACGCCCAGTCCGGGCGGTCACCAGGAGATGGGCAAGCGATGACGTTATTTTCCTGTTCCTCACTTCTTTCCTTCCGCAGATCGCTCGGCTAAACGCTCTGATTTCACTGCTCCTTGGACACCTGACTGCCGGCGACAGGATGAAGATCATGACGATCTGCACCATCGACGTCCACGCCAGGGATGTTGTGGCCAAAATGATCCTTACGCAGGTATTTGTTACAAGGGGGTATTTTTACCACTTGGCACCTCTGAGCGCACATTTCCTGTTATTTTATTAATTTCCAGTATTTTCAAACTATCCCGGTCGTGTGAGGAAACCACCCGTGGGGTGTTAGGGGTGTGTGGGAGCCGGGGAGGGGCCACCAGGGGCTGGGTCTCGTGCGAAACCAGAGGCAGGAGCAGTTTTGCCGGTTCCATCCACGCTCGGGGGGAGCTGGGGCCCTCAGCGCTGCGGTCAGTGGGCACGGGGCTGCGGGGAGGGACGGTCCTCACCCGCCCCAGCGTTGCACTGGGACCTGTTTGCGCGCTCTCCTGGCATACGGAGGTGACGACGGGGGCCCTGGGGCGGGGGGCTGCTCGGCAGGTGGAGAGTGCGCAGGCGTTCAGCTGGCAGTCCCAGCTCCGGCACCGCTGGGACGAGGGCAGGAGGCACTGCTACGCCAACATCTGCGACGCGCAGCTTCGCTACTCGTACGAGTACCTGGGGAACACCCCCCGGCTGGTCATCACCCCTCTGACGGATCGGTAGGGCTCGGCTCCCCGCACCTCCCGCTCGGCCGTGGCCGCGCTCCGGCGCCGCTCAGGCTCCCTCCTGCCCCCGCAGGTGCTACATCACCCTGACGCAGTCCCTCCACCTCTGCATGGGGGGGGCCCCCGCCGGCCCCGCGGGCACCGGGAAGACGGAGACCACCAAGGACCTGGGCCGGGCTGTGGGCATGATGGTCTACGTCTTCAACTGCTCCGAGCAGATGGACTACAAGGTGGGGTGTGGGGGGGTAGGAGGGCGCCCTCCAAGACCTTAAGGGGGGACCCTCTTTTGGGAGGCCCCGCTGCAGCCCCCGTGTTCGGCTGCAGCGTCCGTCGCCGATGCCCTAAAGCTGATGTGTGGGTCCAGCAGCAGCCCCTGGTGCCGTCCTGCACCGCCCGCTCCCACCACAGCTCCAGCCAGATCGTGTCCCTTGAAGCCCGGCGGGGCTGTAACGCTGCGGGGCATTTCCCCCGGGGAAAGCACAAACCACAAAAGCAAGAGCAGCTCCCAGCCCTTGGCCTTTCCTCCCAAACCCCCACGCTGCAGCCTGTGTCAGAGCTCGGGGTCTGAAGCCCGCCCCCGGTGATTTCTCCCCAGTCCTGCGGCAACATCTACAAGGGGCTGGCTCAGAGCGGCGCCTGGGGCTGCTTCGATGAATTCAATCGCATTGCAGTGGAGGTGTTGTCCGTGGTTGCTGTGCAGGTGCGTGCTCTCCCTGCAAACCAGCGGCAGCGCCGTGCCGCAGGGACCGGAGGAGACTTTCCAGTTCACGTACTGAACGCTGGCTCAGTCAAACCAGACTTTCAAAAGGACAGTTTGCTGCTGTTATTTCCCCTGCGTCGTGCCGGGAGGCAAACAGGGGGGAAGTGCAGCCACACGGGGCCTTTGGGCACGTTTAAGATCACGCAGCCCATCCGTGTCCCATCCTGGTGACCCGTCGTGTCCTGTCCATCCGTCCCCCCCCCCCCCCGGCTCTGCCATCGCCCGGGGCCAGGGTGTCGTGGTGCCTGGGAAGAACCTGGCCCAAGGCCGGCGCTCCTGAGCCCGGGGGGTGCTGCCGGGCTGTGGGCGAGCTCTCAGCTCTGCCGCTGGCACGACCGAACCTCCGGGCTCGCTCGGCACGGGCGGGCGGTGGGGGCGCAGGTGCTGACACCTCCTCTCGCCTGCCAGGTGAAATGTGTTCAAGATGCAATTCGCGCCAAGAAGAAAAGATTCGATTTCCTCGGAGAGACGATCGCTCTGATCCCCTCGGTTGGGCTGTTCATTACCATGAACCCCGGCTACGCAGGACGGACAGAACTGCCTGAAAATTTAAAAGCTCTGTTCAGGTACCCGTGGGCAGAGGGGTCTGTGGGCAACTGGCAGTTGCTACAACATTCACCTCTGCAGTGACATTCCAGTGCTACATCCATAACGTGAACTAAACCTTGGCTACTGCAAACGAGAGTATCTGTGTGCACTGGCAGCCCTTGTGTCGGGGGCACCTTGGCACCCCAGGACCACCTCAGGGGCCCTGAGCAGGGCTGCTCAGCCTGGAGAAGAGGATGCTCGGGGTGTCTAATTGCCCCCCTTTGGCTAAAATCCAACTGAGAATAAGAAAACAAGGTGGTCACGTGCTGGAAGGGGCGGCCCAGGGGTGCTGTGGGTTTTCTGTCCTCGGAGGAACACAAATGTGACTGGAGCAGGCCCGGGGTGACCTGTTCCAGCTGTGACACGAGCCCTGCTTGGAGCAGGAGGCTGGACAAGGCACTTCCAGAGACCCCCCAGCCGGTGGAAATTACTGCCCAATTGTCATTGGAAACGTGGGTGTGAATTCTGGCTGGCTGCGGGAGCGCGGGGGGCGTGTGGCCATCCCTGCACAAGCCTCTAACCTGCCACCGCTCCTCCAGACCCTGCGCCATGGTCGTCCCCGACTTCGAACTGATCTGTGAAATCATGCTTGTTGCAGAAGGTTTTATTGACGCTAAGCTGCTTGCAAGGAAGTTCATCACTCTGTACACGCTCTGCAAGGAGCTACTGTCTAAGCAGGTAATTTAACGTATTGCACAGGGTCTTTAAGATGAAAGAGTTCATTTGAATTTCAAACCTGGCGGCTTGTAGTCGCGTTGCTGGCACCGTGCTGCGCAGCGCAAGGTCTCTGCCCGGACAAACTCCGCTTCCACGCTGGTGCATCATAAGGCACATTCCTGCCTTCTGGAATAAATCAAGTACAAAAAGAGAAAAGAATAGACTGCAGCCGGTTAAGATGAGAGCATGCAGATGTTACTCATCTCAGCAGAAGCGATTTGCAATAGAAACACGGTTCCAGGAAGGAAGCCAGGCTGCTGCTCCCCTCCCGGCAGGGCGGGTTTGTCTGGAGCATAAACTCAGTCCCGTCTGCTGGACGCTGGATCACCTGGGCTGGGCAGCACGCAGGGCGTTCCTCCACAGTGGTGTTTGAAGCAGTTTTCTCCCACCAAAGTGAAATTGTGACACTCTGCTGCCTGTTGGCAGGACCACTACGACTGGGGTCTGCGGGCGATTAAGTCTGTGCTGGTGGTAGCCGGCTCCTTGAAGAGAGGGGACCCCGGCTGCGCTGAGGACCAAGTTCTGATGAGAGCTTTACGAGACTTCAACGTCCCCAAGATCGTGACAGACGACTTGCCCGTCTTCATGGGGCTGATTGCCGACCTGTTCCCAGGCCTGGCCATCCCCAGGAGCAGGGACCTCAACTTGGAGAAGGTGCAGGCCCCGGCGCGGAGCCAGCGCCAGAGACATCCCGGCCCTGGCAGGGTCCAGAGGCTGAAGGGCCATTCCGCGCGGGGGGGCGGCTCGTCTCTGGGCTCCTGGCGAGGCTGTGACGCTGCCTGTGGCCCCCTCCCCAGGTCATCAGGCAGTCCGTGCTGGAGCTGAAGCTGCAGGCGGAGGAGAGCTTTGTGCTGAAGGTGGTGCAGCTGGAGGAGCTGCTGCAAGTGAGACACTCCGTCTTCGTCATCGGCAGCGCCGGCTGCGGCAAGTCCCAGGTAGCGGCCAAACATCCCCGAGGACACAGGCGCCCTCCTGCCCCAGCTGAGCGCACCCCACGGCCTCCCCGCCCCGTGCAGCCCCCGTCTGCACCCGCAGCAGCGTCTGCCACGGGGCCGGTGGCGTGGCCAGTGCCCGTGGCCACCCCGGGCCCCGCAGCACCGCGTACACCGGGCTCAGCCCGTGGGGCTGGGCAGCTTTGGGACAGGGATGTCCGGGACACCCCTGGGGAGAGCGGGGACAAGGCCAGGGGCAGGCAGGGACACGCTCTGGTGACACCCTGCGTGCTGGGTGTGGGCAGGAGGGTGCCGGGGCTGGCAGGGCTCTGGGCTCCCACAACACCCCGGCCAGGAGCTGGCTCCGCAGCGGGAGGCCCAGGGCGTCCCCAGAGCTGCACAGGCTCCACCGCGGGCGGGAGCGAGGCTCCGTCTGTGCGGGGGCAGCGGCCGTGGCGCCCACCTCCCCTCCCCGCAGGTGCTGAGGTCGCTCCACCAGACCTACAGGAGCATGAAGAGGAAACCGGTCACCGTGGACCTGGACCCAAAGGCCGTGACCTGTGATGAGCTGTTCGGGGTCATTCATCCGTCCACGCGAGAGTGGAAGGACGGTGAGACACCGGAGCTTGTGTGCGCGGCCCGGGGGGGCGGGACCCAGCACAAACCACCCTTCGGCAGCCGCTGTGCGCGGGCAAACACCTTCATAGAATGTGAATCTATAAATACTCTGTGATGTGGTGGCTGGAAGGGGAAAACCTTTCCTTGGGGCTTTTTGCTGGAGTGTGAGGGAGGAGCAGCGTGTTTCAGGGAAGCACCAGTCCCGTGTGTCCCTCAGTAAACCTGCCGTGATGGAAAGAGCCGCAGGGGACAAACCCCCGTGTCTCCATGGGGCAGGTCTGTTTTCTTCAACGATGCGTGACCTGGCCAACATCACCCATAAGGGGCCCAAGTGGATCATCCTCGATGGCGACATTGACCCCATGTGGATCGAGTCCCTCAACACGGTCATGGATGACAATAAGGTCGGTGCCATCACGCCCCAGGAGCTTCGCTCGCTCATTAACTCGGGGTGACCAGCCCACGCTCATGGCTGGGCCCAAGATCAGGGCAGCCCTCCCGTGACAGGCAGCTTCCCCCAGGTTCTCACCTTGGCCAGCAACGAGCGCATCCCCCTCAACCCCACCATGCGGCTCCTCTTCGAGATCAGCCACCTGCGGACCGCCACGCCAGCGACCGTGTCCCGGGCGGGAATCCTCTACATCAACCCCACAGACCTGGGCTGGAACCCGTGAGCCTGGGGAGGGAGATGGGATGGGGTGGGATGGGATGGGATGGGATGCGATGGGATGGGATGCAATGGGATGGGTGCTGGCCCCCCACGTGCTCACCTGCAGCCCTGCCCTCCTCTCCCGCAGCATTGTGACCAGCTGGATCGAGACGAGGACGGTGCAGTCCGAGAAGGCCAATTTGATGATCCTCTTTGACAAGTACCTGCCAGTGTGCCTGGAGAAGCTCAAGTCAGGATTCAAGAAGATCACCTCGGTCCCTGAGGTCACGATGACACAGACGGTGCTGTACCTGCTGGAGTGTCTCCTGACACCACAGACAGCCCCGCCGGACTCACCTCGGGAGCTCTACGAGCTCTACCTTGTCTTTGCTTGCGCCTGGGCCTTCGGAGGGGCCATGTTCCAGGACCAGGTAGGGCTGCCTGCCCTCACCCGCCGCTGGCCAGGGCATCCTGCCCAGCTTCATCCCTCAGCCACATCCCTTCAGACAGTGCTAAAGCAGCAACAACGTTGGCCCATTTCTAAGTTTTTCTGTTTGGTTCCTCCCAGCTCATGGATTACCGCCTGGAGTTCAGCAAGTGGTGGGTGAATGAGTTTAAAACCATCAAGTTTCCTTCTCAGGGGACAATTTTTGACTATTACGTTGATCCAGAAACAAAGAAATTCATGCTCTGGACGGAAAAAGTGCCAAAATTTGAACTCAACCCCGACATCCCTTTACAGGTATTTCCCACAAGCTCTTTGTATTTAGGTGTTTTGATTGTTTATGACTCCAGGGTCTTCCCCCAAGCAGCGCCGGGCCTGGGGCAGTGCCAGGACTCGGGCCGGCTCCGGCAGCAGCCGGCAAACCCCGTGGAAACCTCAGTGAGAGCTGCAAGTTGCAGCTCTTCTTTAATTTCAGATTGACATGTGGCTTCGTAGATTATAATGAAATCATTATCACCTGAATGCAAAAATGTACTTTAAAACTTTATTTGTAAGTCTTCTGAAATGCCGTCCGGAGGGAGGGGCGTTGTGTCAGGGATCTCAGGGAGAGGGAGAGGTGCTGTGGCTGAACGTTCCGGAGCAGAGACGCTGGGGAGAGTTTCGGGAACTCTGCTGTGTTTTTCTGGTTTAATAACTCATTTTTCTGACAGCTATTTTTGGTCAGACAGTCTTTAGAATAACCAAGCACCTGAGACCTTTTTCTTTGGTTTGGGTTGGGATAGAGCATCTTCCCTTAGCCCAGCTGGCACTGCCGGGCAGGCAGGGCTTCCTCCCGCTGCCCTCCCGGGAGATCCCGCCTCTGCCTGCCCCCGGCGCCCCGGGCAGCACGAAGGGCTGTGGGGCTGACGCGGCTCCCCCAGGCCGCCGTGGTGCACACGACGGAGACCGTTCGCGTCCGCTACTTCATGGACCTGCTGATGGAGAAGCGGAGGCCGGTGATGCTGGTGGGGAACGCCGGGACGGGAAAATCGGTCCTGATGTGGGACAAGCTCGAAGCGCTGGGCGCAGACGAATACCTCGTGCAGTCTGTGCCCTTTAACTTCTACACCACCTCGGCCGTGCTACAGGGTAAGGCTGGCCCGAGGCGGCGGCCGGCCCCACGCCGGGCGCTGCCCCGCTCACTGCCCACCCGCTCCTCTCACTGCAGCCGCCCTTGAGAAGCCCCTGGAGAAGAAATCGGGGAGGAACTACGGCCCCCCCGGGACCAAGAGGCTGATCTACTTCATTGACGACATGAACATGCCGGAGGTGGACAAGTACGGCACCGTGGCGCCGCACACGCTCATCCGGCAGCACGTGGACCACGGGCACTGGTGGGTGCCCGGCCAGTGGCCCCCCCGCGGGGCCTCGGTCACCCCCTTCCCGGCAAACCCCCGCAGTGCCGGCACCGCTCCCACCCCGGCCGTGCCCCACCCGTGCCCCCTCCTGCACTGGCGGGGCCGAGTCGCCTGTCCCCCCCCAAGCCTGCTCATTCCCGGAGCTGCGGGGAAGGTTTTGGCCAAGGAATGGGAAAACTCTGCTGGCGACCCCGAAGCCCGTCCAGAGCCAAGAGCCCGGCTGCAGCCCGGCGGGGGGGTCCCGGTGGGGGTCCCGGTGCCTGGCGCTGCGGTGCCGGCGGTGGGGGGGTGCTTGGGAAGGGGGAAGAGGTGACAAGTGCCAGGTGTCACGGAGGGGTTTGGGGCCAAGTCTGGCCATGGGGCGCGGGAAGCATCACCGAGAGCAGTGCCAGGCCTTGCCCAGCACCGGGGAAACGGGGATCCCTGCTCCCGTGTCCCCCCCGATGCAGCTCCACGGGGGCACAGCCCAACTGGAGGAACCCACCCCCGGGGAAAGCGTCACAGTGCCAGTCCCTGCGCAGGTACGACCGGACCAAACTGACCCTGAAGGACGTTCACAACTGCCAGTACGTGGCCTGCATGAACCCCACCGCCGGGTCCTTCACCATCGACCCCAGGCTGCAGGTACGCGGGGCCCGCAGCGCCGGGGGCTGCGCCCTGGGCGGGGGGGTCGCTCCCTGGGACCGGAGGCCAGAGCGGGTGGGATGAGCCGGGGGCCGTCTGGCTGCATGAGCCCCTGCGGGGAAAAACCTCCGGCCTGAATTCCTGCCCCTGGCTGCAGCGTCACTTCTGTGTCTTCGCCCTGAGCCCCCCTGGCCAGGAGGCCCTGCTGACCGTGTACGGCACCATCCTGGCGCAGCACCTGGCCCTGCAGAGGATGCCGCCGGCCGTCCAGAAGCTGCAGCCCCAGCTGGTCGCAGCCGCGCTGGGTGAGCCCCTGCCTCGGCGGGGAGGGGGAGGTGGCCCCCCCAGCATGGGGAAACCCAACCGCTCCCCCATCAGCTGGCGCCCTGGGAGCCCCGCGCCACAGCCCCGCACAAATGAAACCTCAGCTCCTCCTTTCCTCCTGTTCATGTCCAAAACGCGGCACCGTGTCCCTATAAATTCAGACTAAAGCCTCAGGCTTGTCCTCCGGCCGAAGGTGCCGAAGGGGAGGGTGAGCCAGGCTCAGGGGTCCCGCCGGAGGCTGCCGTGGGGCCCTGCCCGCCCGCTCACCCCCGTCTCCTGCCCACAGCCCTCCACCAGAAGGTCGCTTCCACCTTCTTGCCAACAGCCATCAAGTTCCACTACCTCTTCAACCTCCGGGACCTCTCCAACATATTCCAGGTAGCGGGAGGGCTGTTTCCTTCTCAATTATTCCTTTCTTTCCTTCATCACGCATCCCTGCGGTGCACCATGTCCCACCATGACCTCTTCCCAAAGCCAACCTTTACACCCAGCTTTGAGTAGCAGTAAAGTAACCCCCGAGGACTGAGGGACTCGTGTGTCTGTCAGGGTATGTTGTTCTCCACCCCCGAATGCCTGAAAAGTCCCGTGGACTTGGTGCGTCTGTGGCTGCACGAAGCGGAGCGAGTGTACGGAGACAAGCTCGTCGACGAACAGGATCAAAAAGGCTTTGGGAAGATACTGGTGGACACCTGTAAAAAGTTCTTTGGTGTAAGTTGTGCTGGAAAGTGAAGGAGCGTCCCGGCCCTGTGGGGCTGCGCTGCCAGGCTGAGCTCCCCGGCACGGGCCCGGCGGGGGGACGGGCGGCGGCACCCCGGGCGCCCCCGGCTCAGCCCCCTCTGGCCTTGGCTCTGGCAGGAACTCGACCAAGACGTGGCGTTGGCCAAGCCCAACATCTACTGCCACTTCGCCCAGGGCATGGGGGAGCCCAAGTACCTGCCGGTGCCGAGCTGGGCGGCTCTGAGCAAGCTGCTGGGGGAGGCCTTGGACAGCTACAACGAGGCGAACGCGGCGATGAGCCTGGTGAGCGCCCGAGGCAGCACCGCGACCGCGGCATCGCCCTCGCTCGGGTCTGTACGTCTGGGGGGTTTTGCTCATTTTCCTGCTGCGATTCAGAATATCGAACCTTCCCCTCCTGTTTTGTTCAGGTGCTCTTTGAAGACGCCGTGTCTCATATTTGCAGAATTAGTCGGATCTTAGAGTCCCCCCGGGGCAACGCGCTGCTGGTGGGGGTAGGGGGCAGCGGGAAGCAGAGCCTGGCGCGGCTGGCAGCCTTCCTCAGCAACCTCAGTGTGGTTCAGATTACGCTGAGGAAAGGATACGGCCTCCCGGACCTGAAGGTGCGAGCAGCTCTCCTGACCCCGGGGCCAGATCTGGCAAAGGCGCTGCCAAGCTCCGCGGTGGCTCCGGTGCCCGGGGCGGGCGCGGGGCCCTGCTCCCCTCTGTGCACCCCCTGACCGGCTCAGAGCTGCTTTCCGAGTCCTGCCCGGGGGGCCGCAGCGTTTCCCCGGCCAGGGACAGACAGGAGCCGCTCCCGAGGGCAGGCGCAGTGTCGGCAGCGCTGGCAGCCGGCCCCGAGCAGAGCACCCAGCACCTTCCCAAAGGCACCCTCCCGGCTTTCCAGGGGTGCCGGGCCCAGCCGGTCCCTGCAGAGAACGGCTCCGAGTGGGTTTAAAACCGGGGGGGTGACGGTTTCCCTCTCCCACCCAGCTGGACCTCGCCTCCCAGTACATCAAGGCAGCCGTGAAGAACATCCCCACCGTGTTCCTGATGACGGACTCCCAGGTGGCTGATGAATCCTTCCTGGTCCTGATTAACGATTTCTTGGCGTCCGGGGAGGTGCCGGGGCTCTTTCAGGATGAGGACCTGGAAAACATTATCAGTGCCATGAAGCCCCAAGTGAAGTTCCTTGGATTGCAAGATACAAGGGAAAACTGCTGGAAATTATTTATAGAGAAAGTCAGGCGTCAGTTAAAGGTGGGTGTTCCGCCGGGGGGGGGTCAGGGCTCCTGGTTTGCCAAACCCAAAACCTATGGGCAGACAGGACACGGAAAACCGCGGTGTCATTACAGGATGATGGGTTTGGGTGAAACACGTTTTCAAAGGCTCCTCCACCAGCGGTGCACCCTGGGCAGGGTGGGGGGAGCAGCCTCCACAGCCACCCGCCGGTGCCACCGAGGGGGACCCAGCACCGGCCCCGCCGAGAGGCGTGGGGTGCAGGCACAGACCATCGCCCGCCTACTGGGGAGGGGAGTTAATGGCTGGGAGGCGAAGTCCTGATCGCAAGAGCTTGCAGCGACTGTCCTGCTGCCCCCGGCGCGAGCTCAGCCCCCGGCGGGGGGGGGGACACCCCCCTCACCCGCGCTGCTCTGCCCCAGGTCATCCTCTGCTTCTCCCCCGTGGGCTCAACCCTGCGAGTGCGGGCCAGGAGGTTCCCTGCCGTGGTCAACTGCACGGCCATCGACTGGTTCCACGAGTGGCCACAGGACGCGCTCGTGTCCGTCAGCAGCAGGTTCCTGGAGGAGACGGGGGACATGGAGGTAAGCTGGGCACCGGGTCAGCGCCGCCGTGCCTGCGCGCAACCCCCTGTCCTGCGGGCTGCGGGGGAACGGCCTGCGCCTCTGCTGCCCTCCCTCCTGCAGTGCCCGGGGATGGGGTCTGGGGAAAGTCGCAGCCGCCTCCAGGCCCCAAACTGTGCAGGCGGGACGAACCTTTCCTCATTTCCCATTTGTCCTTAAAACAGCCCCATAAATAACAGCCTGGGAACAGCAGCTTTTCCCCAGTGCAGCCCAGGTTAACCTGGGGGATTAGAGCCAAGAAAACCAGAGCTGGGCTTAAGAACCAGCATCGTTAGTGCCGTGATTACTCACACGTCGTGGCATTTAACGAAAAGCAGCACTTTGCCTCCCGGCCTCTGCGCCTGGACGTGGAACCGAGGCTGCGGGAGGGCTCGGTTCTACGCCAGCATTTCCCCGGACCCGCTCAGCGCAGCGGGTCCCTCTGCTCCTGCCAGAGCCTCACCCACCCCCTGTGCTCCTGCTGCAGCCCGCGGTCAAGGTCTCCATCAGCCAGTTCATGGCCTACGTCCACATGAGCGTTAAGGAGATGTCCAAGACCTACCTGGCCACGGAGAGACGCTACAATTACACCACGCCAAAGACCTTCCTGGAGCAGATAAAGCTCTACCAAAACCTGCTGTCAAAAAAACGGAGCGAGCTCACTGCCAGGATCGAGCGGCTGGAGAAGGGGCTGACGAAGCTGCAGAGCACGACGTCGCAGGTGCCTGCCCACAGCAACGCTTCTGCTGCGGGGCCGGTGCCAGGGGCCAAGGGGACGAGCGTCCCCACGGGGCGTCACGGTGGCCACGACGTCCCCAGGCCACACCAAGCCACCGTGGCCAGGCTGGGCAGGGCTGGGCAGACCAACCCTTGGTCCTCTCTCCCCTGCCAAGGTGGACGACCTGAAAGCCAAGCTGGCGGTGCAGGAGGCAGAGCTGAAGCAGAAAAACGAGGATGCGGATAAACTGATCCACGTGGTGGGTGTCGAGACAGAGAAGGTCAGCAAGGAGAAAGCCCTCGCTGATGAGGAGGAGCTGAAGGTCCAGGCCATCAACACGGTGCGTGGGGCTCAGGCGGTGCCCACCGCGCCGGGGCCCAACACGGGACAGGGCAGCACGAGCTCACCCCGCCCCGTCCCCTCGCCTCCACAGAACGTGTCCGAGAAGCAACGAGCCTGTGAGACCGATCTGGCGAAAGCGGAGCCGGCGCTCGTGGCCGCCCAGGAGGCCCTCAACACCCTCAACAAGGTGGGCGACCCCTCAGCGGGAAGCGGGTCCCTGGTGGGTGCTGGCATCCCCACGCCGGGGGACGCTCAGTGGCCCCTGGTCCCTTCCCAGAACAACCTGACGGAGCTGAAGTCCTTCGGGTCCCCGCCCCAAGCGGTGGTGAACGTGACAGCGGCTGTGATGGTTCTGACGGCCCGCGGGGGCAAGATACCGAAGGACAAGAGCTGGAAGGCAGCGAAGGTCATGATGGGAAAAGTAGACACTTTCCTTGACACCCTAAAGAATTTTGACAAGGAGCACATCCCCGAGGCCTGTCTCAGGGCGTTTCAGTGAGTCCGGGGCCAGTTCCCGTGCCCTTGCCAGCGCCGTGCCGCGGGGCTGCCCCGGGCAGGCGTCCGGGAGGGACCCTCACCCGGGGGTTGGGGGCAGGAGCAGCGCCCAGGCGGTGGCTCTGCTCTCCCAGCCCGGTGCCCGCCGGCAGCCCGAGCCCCAGGAGGAGCGGGACGGGGCTGCCGCAGCGCGGGGCCGTAGCGCAGCGTGTTCTGCCGTTCCAGGCCCTACCGGTCAGACCCCAGCTTTGACCCGGGGTTCATCATGTCCAAGTCCACGGCCGCCGCAGGCCTGTGCTCCTGGTGCCTAAACATTGTTCGCTTCTACGAGGTCTTCTGCGAGGTGGAGCCCAAGAGGCGGGCGCTGGAGGAGGCCAACGCCGAGCTGGCGGAGGCACAAGAAAAACTCAGTCGCATTAAGAAGAAAATTGCCGTAAGTGTTTCCCCCTCCCGCAGCCCCCAGCTGGCGCCTGCTGCGACCCCACCAGCCACCAGCAGCTCGGCTGCGGGTCACGGCCAGAAGCCAAAACGGAGTGAGAAAGATTCTTATAACTGATAAAACGTGGAGCCCGGCTGCAAGAGCTGCGTCACCACAACAGGGGCTGCTGCAAAGCTCCTCGGGGTCCACAGAGCCCTCCCTGGGCCTGGCAGCTCACGGCAGCCGCGCTCTGTTGTCTTTTGAAGGACCTGAACGGCAATTTGGCAGCTCTCACTGCAGAGTTTGAGAAAGCTACAGCCGAAAAAATCAAATGTCAGCAGGAGGCTGATGCAACCAACAGAGTCATCACGTTGGCAAACAGGTGCGGTGCAAACGCTGGCTCCAGAGCCCTGGGCCTGTGCTGCTCCCTGGCACGGCCGGGTGACAGTGACACAGGGGCTGTGGAAGCATCAGGGTCCCCCAGGCCCTCCCCAAATTAAAAACAAGTATTAACTGGGCCAGAAATTCAGAGGGGGGATGGAGCCGTGTGCCCCGGGGGAGGGCAGCCACGGCCTGAGCAGGGGGGTTAATCCTGAGGGCGTTTGGTGATGGGGCATCACATCACCCCACTGTCTCCTCTGACCCCCCCAGGCTCATCGGGGGGCTTGCGTCCGAAAACGTCCGCTGGGCTGAGTCGGTGGAGATGCTCAGGGAGCAGGAGAAGACGCTGTGCGGGGACGTGCTGCTGGTCTCCGCCTTCGTGTCCTACGTCGGGTACTTCACCAAGAAGTACCGGGCAGAGCTGCTGGAGCAGCGCTGGATGCCCTTCCTCCGCAGCCTGGCGGTGAGCGGCCACGGCCGGCCCGGAGGCCTGGGGCTCCTTCCCCCCGCGCCCGCCGGCACCCAGGCGCTCACCGGCCCCTCCCCGGCAGGTGCCCGTCCCCATCACCCCCGGGCTGGACCCCCTCAGCCTCCTCACCGACGCTGCTGACATGGCCGCCTGGAGCAACCAGGGGCTGCCCAGCGACCGCAGCTCCGCCGAGAACGCCGCCATCCTCTGCAACACCCAGCGCTGGCCCCTGGTCGTGGACGCCCAGCTCCAGGGCATCAAGTGGCTCAAGAACAAATACGGGGAGCAGCTGCGGACCATCCGCCTGGGCCAGAGGAGGTGGGTCGGGTGCTGCGGGGCGGCTGCAGGCTCGGGCTGGAACGGCCCCCCCGGTCCCCACCACCCGAGGGGCGCGGGACTCTGCAGGCCGGGGCACCCACGTCCCCCGTCAGACTCGGGACACCCCAGGGCAGCAGCAGTGACGGGGGCACCCGACCCCTCCACGGGCTCTGGGGCTGGTGGAGCACCGGGGGGTCCCGCCGGGGCGCAGCGGCTGGAGGGCGATTGCCCCAGCTCGCCCCACACGGCGCCTCCCTCCCCTCCCGCCCACAGCTACCTGGACACCATCGAGCGGGCCGTTTCCGAAGGACAGACGCTGCTGATCGAGGATGTTCCCGAGACGGTGGAGCCGGTGCTGGAGCATCTCCTGGGCAGGAACACCACGAGGAAGGGCAGGTCAGCACACCCCGCTCACTGGTGCTGCAGAGTTTCACCTGCTCCGGGCAACCGCTGCTGCCCCAAAATGCCAATTGCTGCCCCTTTGCATGATGGCAGCTGAGGCCTGATCCTTCCCCACGCACGCAAGAGCCTCTGGCCACATCCCCGTTTTCTGCCGGTACTTCCCAGTGGAGACACTTGTAGCCGATGTGACGGTTTGGACCGTTCTGGGCTGCAGAGTCCAGCTCATTCAGTGGCTTAAGACGAGCACGGTCCCTCGTGAGCCGGCAATAAGGTCCGACAAACCAGGAGGGTTCTCCTGGCAGACACAAGCTATTCCCCGATGGCGCTTTTGCTGAGAACCCCCCTGCCCCACCTCCCACGCCCCACGCGGCGCTGGCAGCCCCCCTGCGGGCAGCCCCACTGCAGGCAGCTGTCCGAGAGCTGCGGGCAGGGCAGCTGCCAGCTCCTTCTGCTCCTCCAGCCTTCACCCTGCCAGGGCTCTTCGGGCGCTTCTGCCTTTTCCTGACCACAGAAATACATCCCCAGGGGGTGGGAACAGCACGTGGGTCGAGAGTTTCTGTCTGTGACAACTTACTGCCGGGGTACACAAATTAATTTGTTTAACTGAACAGATACATTAGGATAGGAGAGAAAGAAGTGGAGTATCACCCACGCTTCCGCCTGATTCTGCACACCAAAAACTTCAACCCTCACTACAAGCCAGAGGTGCAGGCTCAGTGCACACTGATCAACTTCTTGGTGACCCAGGAGGGGCTGGAGGACCAGCTCCTGGCCGCTGTGGTGGCCAAAGAGCGGCCGGACCTGGAGACCCTGAAGGTACAAACCCAGCTGCCAGTGAGACGGGAGTGAGGGCGGCCTGGGGGGGCTGCGGTGGCTTTGCCAGCGCCGATCAGGGCGATGTCACCTCCCTGGGGGAGCCAGAGGGTCCCCTCCGCCCTCCTCTTGCACTGGCGCTTTGGTGACAGCGTGAAAAACGTGGCTGGTTCTCAGAGAGCTGCAGCTCAGCTGACAGGTACCTCGGCGTGCTGCTGGGGTTGCGTTTGTGGAGGGAGGGTTTATGATCAGGAGAAGATAAAACCAGGGGAGCTGCTGGTGGCCCAGAGCCTGCGGCACGCAGCTCGCTGGGGAGCGCCCAGCCTCGGCACCGACCCCGAGTTCTGCTGCGCGACTCTCCGGGGCGTTGCAGGCAAACCTCACAAAGAGCCAGAACGAGTTCAAGATCAAGCTGAAGGAGCTGGAGGACTCCCTGCTCACCCGGCTGTCTGCTGCCGGCGGGGACTTCCTGGGGGACACGGCGCTGGTGGAGAACCTGGAAACGACAAAGCGCACAGCCACGGAAATTGAGGAAAAAGTAAGTGAGGTGCGCCGGAGCTGCGGTGCCAATGGCAACGGGAGAGCTCTCCTGGGCCTCGCCGGGCACCCAGCGCTCAGCAGGAGCTTGGGGGCTGCTTCGGCGTGTGCCGGGCTGCTGGATGACACCCACCGTCCTGTGTGTCGAGGTGAGAGAAGCTAAAGCCACCGAAATCCAAATAAATGTCACTAGAGAAAACTACAGGCCAGTGGCAGAGCGAGCGTCGCTGCTGTATTTCATCCTGAGTGACCTCAACACCATCAACCCCATGTACCAGTTCTCCCTCAAGGTAGATGCGGAGCAGGGAGGGAACTGGTTGGGGGATCTCAGAGATTTGGGGTTTCAGCATTTATGCTGTAACAAAACACCCGACAGCCCAGGGACTGAGCTGCCCCCCCGGGCTCTGAGCTGCCCCCCCAGCACTGAGCTGCCCCCGGGGCTCTTCCTCAGGCATTCCACGGGGTCTTCGAGAAGGCCATTCAGCGCACGGCCCCCAGCGACGACGCCAAGCGGAGGGTGATGAACCTGACGGATGAGATCACCTACTCGGTCTACACCTACACCGCACGGGGACTCTTTGAGAGAGACAAACTCATTTTCCTGGCCCAGGTTGCCTTCCAGGTAATACACGGGGATGTCTGGGGCTGCTGCTGTATAAGACTGTGCGTGGGTTTATGCGGGGTCAGACAGGCTGTGCTCTTACCTCTGTGCGGCTGCTGGATGCTCAGCAGCCCCTCAACTTGTGCTCTCAACTTGCCAGGTCCTGGTGATCAAGAAAGAAGTGAACCCGGTGGAGCTGGACTTTCTCCTGCGCTTCCCTTCCAAGGCCGGTGTCACGTCCCCCGTGGACTTCCTGCAGCCCCAGGGCTGGGGTGGCATCAAGGTTGGTCGGGTCTGGGCCAAGGGGAGCAGGGCTGGGGGTTCCCTGGGGCCTGGCCGCGGCACAGCGCCGGCCCCGCGTGCGCCCGGCTCCGTGGGCACCCCCCAGCCTGGGGTCCCCGAGGGCGAGCAGAGCCCAGGAGTGATCTCCCCGCTCGGCCGGGCCTGAAGGTGCTCTCGGAAATGGAAGCGTTCAAGAACTTGGACAGCGACATCGAGGGCTCAGCAAAGCGCTGGAGAAAGCTTGTGGAGTCCGAGGCGCCGGAGAAGGAGGCGTTCCCCAAGGAGTGGAAGAACAAGTCGTCCCTGCAGAAGCTGTGCGTGCTGCGGTGCCTGCGGCCGGACAGGATGTCCTACGCCATCAGGTGCGCCCCTGCCCGCCCGGCACGAGCCCCCCCCGCGCCCAGCGACCGCGTGCGCTCCGAACTCGCGTTATGGTTTTATTCTTCTGCAGGAACTTTGTGGAAGAGAAGATGGGGAGCAAGTTTGTGGAAGGCAGGAGCGTTGACCTCTTCGAGGTGTACAAGGAGAGCAGCCCCTCCACCGCCCTGTTCTTCATTCTCTCCCCTGGCGTGGACCCGCTGGAGGACGTGGAGGCCCTGGGTGAGCCCCTGCCCACGTGCTGCTGCCGGCCCCTCTGTGCCAGTACGGATCAAAAAGGCGTCTCACGCCGTGGCGGCTCCCTCCCCTCCCCAGGCAAAAAACTGAACTTCACCATCGACAACGGGAGGATCCACAACGTGTCGCTGGGGCAGGGCCAGGAGGTCGTGGCAGAACAGGCCCTGCAGCTGGCAGCCGCGCAGGGACACTGGGTCATCCTGCAGGTGAGGGGGCACCAGGGCGCAGCTCAGGGTGTGCCCAGGCTCCCCCAGCCTCTGCACCCCTGGGGACACCGAGGCCGTGTCTGGGATGGCCAAAGCTCAGGGAGTGTCGGCAGCGGCTCCGCTCCCCTGTTCTGGGTCCAGGCTTGTCCTCGGGGAGGGCAGAGCCGGGAGCAGGGAGGGGACACAGGGCTGGAGCAGGGGGGAGCACAGTGCCCTCGCTCCCTGCAGCGGGGGGACGCGGGGCCAGCAGGCGAGGGCTGGGCACGACGGGCCCTTACCCTCACCCACCCCGTGGGCAAGGCGCCACCCAGGACGGACAGACCGTCGCCGCGCACCAAACCTGCTCCCCAGGGAGGCACAGTGGGAAGGGGGGGAACGAGCCCTTCCCGAGGCTGCGCTTCAGCCCAAGCAGCGCAGGAGGGGTTCCTGTTGCAGAACATCCACCTGGTGGCCCGGTGGCTGGGCGCGCTGGAGAAGGCGGTGGAGCGGCACAGCCGGGGCAGCCACGGCGAGTACCGGGTGTTCCTGAGCGCCGAGGCAGCCCCCAGCCCCGGGGCACACGTCATCCCGCAGGGGCTGCTGGAGAACGCCATCAAAATCACCAACGAGCCGCCGACGGGCATGGAGGCCAACCTGCACAAAGCCCTCGACCTCTTCACACAGGTGCCCACCCCCGCCGCCGGGCCAGCGCGTCCCTGGGGACCCACGGGCTGAGGGTGTCCCTCGGGGGTGTCACTGCAGACAGAGATGCTGAGCCAGGAGTCAGACACCCCCCAGGAAGGCCCAGAGCCCCCATTTGCCAGGACGTGATTCAGGGGTGACCGGAGCTGCTCGAGGGTCCCCAGACCCTCCCCGAGGCTGAATGTGGAGCCGCTGCCCTGGTGCCACAAAGGCTCCCTGACTGTCAGCGGGGCAGGGGGGGGATTTTTTTATAAGCAAACAAGTGCAAAAATTAACCAATTAGCAAATCTTTAAAAGATAGTTTTATGCTTTTTTTTTTTTTTTTTAATAAACAACCTTCGGTTCTTTGCCCTCACCTGTTAAGTTCCCTCACAGCAACATTCACCCATCGCCGACCCGCTCCCCTTTCCGTCCCGCGGCAGGACACGCTGGAGACGTGCAGCAAAGAAACGGAGTTCAAGTGCATCTTGTTTGCGCTCTGTTACTTCCACGCGGTGGTGACCGAGCGGCGCAAGTTTGGCACCGAGGGCTGGAACAGATCTTACCCCTTCAGCAACGGGGACCTGACCATATCGGTCAACGTCCTGTACAACTACCTGGAGGCCAACCCCAGGGTAAGGTTCTCCCGAGTGACCACAGCTCAGCTCAAGACCACGACAAGCCACCTTGTTCAAACAAAGTCATCACTTTGGGGCACAAATGCCTCCTCTTGAGGCAGCTCTTCCCGCCTCCCTGCTCTGGCAGGTGAAGGGGCGACGGAGCTGGGTTGGGGTTGGTTTTTTAAAATCACTTTCCACCTGAGCGAGGAAGCCTGTCCCCAGAATGAGCCTCTCCCTGCAGGTGCCGTGGGACGATCTCCGGTACCTCTTCGGTGAGATCATGTACGGGGGCCACATCACGGACGACTGGGACCGCCGGCTCTGTCGCACTTACCTGAGCGAATACATCCACGCGGAGACGCTGGAAGGGGAAGTGTTCTTGGCTCCAGGGTTTCGGATCCCTCCCAGCTTGGATTACGAGGTAAGAAAGATTTTAACGTTGGAATTTACTGTGGAAAACCACTGCTCTGGATAAATGCGCACTAGTCAAAGCTCCCTCACGCTAACCACGGGGGGATGTAGGGGAAAAGAAGTTTCAATCCTGTGGAAACATGCAGAGTTGCTGCAAAAATAATTCCTGTGGCTGGGGTGGTTTGGGGGAAAACTTAGGTAAGACACGAGTAAAAAACCATCTTGAGTTAAGCACCGCCAGCTGCCTGGGAAACGCCACAAAAGGGTGTTTTCGTTCCTCCTTGGTACCCACCTGCTAAACTAACGCCGGCGCCCGCCCTGCGCTCAGGGTTACCACAGGTACATCACGGAGAACCTGCCGCCGGAGAGCCCCCACCTGTACGGCCTCCACCCCAACGCGGAGATCGGCTTCCTGACCGCCACCTCGGACAGGCTTTTTCGGACCCTTTTGGAAATGCAGCCCAAGGAGTCAGACGCTGGAGGAGTCTCGGGTGTCTCCCGCGAGGAAAAGGCAAGTAAAGTTCTACGCTGCACAGCGACGGCTCAGAGGCCAGGCGGGGATGAGGTGGGGAGGTCATAGCTAAGGAACTGTGAACCCCCAGCATTTTCCCTCAGGTAAGAGCCGTTCTGAGCACCTTCTCTGCAGGTGAAGTCAGTCCTGGACGAGATCATGGCGAGGCTGCCGGAGCCGTTCAGCACGGCCGACCTCACGGCCAGGGCAGCGGACAGGACCCCCTATGTTGTAGTCGTCCTCCAGGAATGTGAAAGAATGAACGTCTTGACCCAAGAAATGAGGCGCTCCCTGACAGAGTTAGACTTGGGACTAAAGGTAGGAGTTAGGCAGCGCGGGGGGACCGTGGGGACGGGCAGGGCCGGGCAGCACCAGCCTCCTGCTCCAGGATGACTCCGAGACCAAACGCTTCCGGCAGCCTCGTCTTCTTCAGACAGAACTGCCCCGACTTTTCTCTTTTGTAAAGGGAGAACTAACGATCACCGCCGATATGGAAGAGCTGGCCAACGCGCTCTTCTACGACACCGTCCCTGCGCCCTGGGCACGTCACGCCTACCCCTCTCTGCTGAGCTTGGGAGCCTGGTACACAGACCTGCTCCTGCGGATCCGGGTGAGCGGGTTTCTTGAGAAAGTTAAAGCAGAGAGCGCAGAAGAATCAACTCCATCAGTGCAGAGTGGTTAACTGGTTTATTTTCCAATATTAATTTAAGCAGTTTGAAGTACCTAGAACGGCCTGTTACCCCAAGAATGAGAGCAGAAGTTTGCAAAGGGTTCACCATTAGAGTACAGCAGCTGAAAAGAACATTAGCTAACACCATCGTAACTTTATCTGTCCCAGAAGAAATACGTAATAAACCCATCTATTTGAAGTGTGGCTTTGTTAAAAAAACCAATAGCAGTATTTACTGCAATCCACATGAACGGTTTAAGTTTCATTGCTGCAGTGGAATCTGCTCTTTATTAGTCACAGACCACCCCCATCCTAGCCTCCCCCCCCCCCCGAGGACCACCCGAAGCTCGTGTTCGGCACCGAGACGCCCCGTCCCCAAGCCGGACTCTGCTGCCCAAAGGCCACGCTTCCCGCGGACGGACTTTGCTGGTTTTATTTTCCAGGAACTGGACGTCTGGACAACAGACTTTGCGCTGCCCGCGACAGTGTGGCTGTCGGGATTCTTCAACCCCCAGTCCTTCCTCACGGCCGTCATGCAGTCCACGGCCAGGAAGAACGAGTGGCCCCTGGACAAGATGTGTCTGGCAGTGGAAGTGACCAAGAAAAACCGTGAGGATATAACAGCTCCCCCCAGAGAAGGCGCCTACGTGCATGGATTATTCATGGAAGGTAAAAGACTGAATCTTTTATGAGATGTTTCAGACATGGAGAAAGCTCAAGTTCAGCCTTAAAAGTTCTTGCAAACGGAGCGGGTGTTGGCACTCACTGGCTTATCCAAATCTGTGCAGCTTTTGCAGAAGCTCTGAAAAGCAGAGCCTCTGTCCCACGCTCGTGTCAGACACTCGCCAGCTGAGGGCAGCACCCGGCCGTTTACAAGAGGAGTTTCACAAACTAGAAACTGTTTTCTTGGAAATTCAAACTGCTTACCGTGAACCTGAGGACGGGTTGTCTGAAGCTACATGGTTCTAGTGAATAAGCTCTTATTCGATGTGTGAGTGAGACAAATCAGGAAACTCAGAACCTAAAAGAGTTAGTGCTAAGGGGGAACGAGATGGCAGCACCAGCAGAGCACCCCAGGGGCCCCCCTAAACAAGAGCACAGACCACGCAGGGCAGATCCTCGCAGCCCCCACCGCGGGCAAGTTCCACCTTCAGCCGCACAACCTTTGTGCAAACCCAAGCTGAAGGGCTGAGCGGGGACAGAATTTATTTAGACCCCCCGAGTAAGGCGAAAGGCATTCGGGGGTCCCAGCTGATGGGACCGTAGGCCCTAACAAGTGCGGAGCCGCTCCTGGCAGCCCGTGCCCTCGCAGGCGCTCGCTGGGACGCGCCCGCGGGCGGGATCGCCGACGCGCGCCTCAAGGAGCCGGCGCCCCCGATGCCCGTCATCGCCGTCAGAGCCGTCCCTGCCGCCCGCCTGGACACCACCAACGGCTACGAATGTCCCGTCTACAAGACACGGATGCGAGGTCCCACCTACGTCTGGACCTTCAACCTGAAGACAAAAGAAAGAGCCGCTAAGTGGATCCTTGCTGCTGTAGCTCTGCTCTTGCAGACCTAAACGTCAGCGACTGTGGGAAACAGCAAACGCTTTTACCTGCAAAAAACCTCAAAGCTGTTAACTTAGACTAAGTTTGATTGTGCCAGAACTATTTTAGCAAAGCATCAATAAAAGCAGTGCTGGAGCTGCTGTCCTGTGGCGACTGCTCTCACAACGCGCGCAGGTTCTGACGGGGGACGCTGGTTTCCAGCGGGTGGTTTCTGATGAAGTGCTGGTTGGGAGCCAGACCACCGCAGGAAGCCAAACAGAACAACCCCGCGTAACCACCCGCTCCCTGCCCACCGCTCCCTGTCCTTCCACAGCTGTTTGTCTGATCTCTCGGCGCTACCTGCGAGCAGCAACCCCTCAGGACGTGTGTGGCCCGTTCCCGTGGGGAAGCACGTGTCTGTTTAGACCAGACGGAAAAAGAAAGGTGCAGATTTGGCCCCATTCACCAACACGACAACCTGTGCGACCCAAAGCAGTCCAGCCACACACAGACCCATCTCTGAAGTAGGTTTCTTTCTATTTCTGGGTTACAGGATCTACTCTGCCCTTTCTTTCACAACAGAGGATCTGTATCAGCTGTAACACCCATTAGGGTGATTAGATCTGCTCTGGCCACCATACAGAAGCCAGCGCCTGTCCCTTTAGCATAAAATAATTCACCAAAATCCCACCCCATGCAATACCTGAATAACTAGTTCTAAAGTACAGTTGTGTAGAACTTCCCCTCCAGGCAGTGGTAAGAAAGGCCACAAGGGCAGGCAGGCAGAGCTGCTTGCCTCTCTATAAAGCTGTGGCATTTAGAATAAATTGCCATTAAGCTTTAGAGTTACCTTCAGCTTTTCCAGGTGCCAGAAATCCCTTCTCTTGGCAATACAAGATCAGAACTCCCTGCACATACCCCAGAAGCAAAACTCCCCTGTGCTCTACCGCCCTTGGAACTGGCTCCCAACCAGCTTCTTTACAGCCACGTGTTACAGCCTGAGCCTCCCATTTCCAGTAACACCCCAAAATCATGTTTGCCCCGAAAGTCCTCTCATGCCTCTCCGTGATTCACTAAAGACACTCTTACACATCTTACCGTGACGAAGGCAGAGCCAGCGCCAGAGATGGAGCCATATCTGCGTAGATACAGGGACGTGTGAGCGCTCAGCACCAAGGGCACACACTTAGGTGCCAACTGCACGGCCCACGTGCGCAGCACAGAAAAAGAAACCCAAGAGCGATTCCCTGAAGCTCAGGAGGGCTCCAGTTACTGGGCAGCTGAACAGCCAGGCAACTCCAGGACACTGCCCCAAGTAGAAAAGCAAAAACAACTGCCCCTGTTAACCAACATCTCCAAGGTTAAAGCAAAGCGCTGGTCAGATAAAAACAGGACCAAACACTTTAAATATTCCAACAACGTTTTCTGTTAGCCGGTCACGTTAAAACACAGTCCCTCTCCACAAAACTCTGAAAGGGACGTTTCAGAACTGGAAAATGGCAAATACCCCTGGATGGGGGTTCTCTTTCACTGGCCCCTCCAGATATTCTAGTAGATGAAACGCAGATGAAACCCAGGCCTTGAGCAATGAGCCTAGTCTGTGGCAAGTGTCCCAGAAGAAGAGAGAGGGAGCTGGCTTTTCCCACATCATCTGTGTTTCCATCACCTATTTCTTCCACATGACAGAGTAGGGCACTTACTAACTGTAGTCAGTGCAACACAAATTCCCTATCAGAATGGCAGAAAACTCACCCAAAGCAGCAACTTTTCTTCTTTCAAAAGAAATTCTTGATCAGAGGTGTTACCAGCTTCACCCACAGTTTCACATAACGGTTCGGCTGTTCAAATGTTGATGAGGAGACCACACCTGAGCAGAGGTAAAGCTGCTCCTGCTCCTGTACAGGGAAAAAAACATCGTCCCGGTAAATCCTAAGTGTTAAATTATAGAATGGCCTTTAAGGAAAGCGAGTTCTCAGGTAAAACTGGCCGTGGATCCTGCCAAGGGGACGCAGCATTTCTCCCACAATCCTGAACACAAGATTCTCATCCCATGGGCCACAACTCCCTGAGCACCCAAACCCCAGGGAGGCGGCGTGGGACCTGCCCTTCCCATCCGCCCCGGCGCTCCACCTCTGACGGCTGCAGCGCACCTGCAACCCGCCTCAGAATTAGCAAGTTAAACTCTACAAAGAGCAAAGGTAGAAGGCTTTGCCTCGTTGTGCCCCGCAGCTGCAAGAGAGCTAAGCCTGTTTCAGAAAAATCCTAAATCCCTCACTGTAATTGCCAGAAAAGGAAACCTCACCATAATCTCAAGAGACTGGCTGAGGCAGCTCTTTCTAGACACAGCTCAGGCGCTGCGTTTTCAAATGAACATGCAGTCGTGATTTCAGCTGAATTACCAGAAACACTTGGGCTTCTCCGGTGTGTACACAACCCTGCTGAAGGAGGAAATGAGCCATCATGATGATAATACGCGCTCGCCCTGCACGTGAAAGCAGCTCTTTGATCAAAGGTAGAAGCAGTTTTCTGATCAAGGCCCGTCAGATTTCTAGATTTGCAGGCAAGCAAGGAGCAGACCATCTACTCATCATCTTTCTTTTCACTAGCTAAGCTGTCACAAACAGCAGGAGGCACTCTGCACTGTTTAAATCCAGGGTAGAACAGGGAAGAGGGAACCAAGGACTGGAAAGTAACACCAAAGAGATGAACCAACAACAGAAAGGAAGACATTTGTGCGCCAAATCAGTCTAATTTTAGAAAGCCCAAATGTTCCAAGAGCTACAGTCAGCCCTGCTGTGAAGCATCTGCACCGTGGTCATCTGATGCTCTGAGGTCATCCAACCACTTCAATCTGAACTGAAGTTCAGTTCATTCAGTGGAGCACTCAGAGAAACCCAGACCACTCAAATCTCTTCCCAAATCTCATCACACATTTTTAAAATGGAACTGAATGTTACACAGGCAAAGTGATTTTGTGGCAGCATACCAGTAATGTATTAAGTCCTCTAAACAAAGACACAGAGCAGTAAACAAACAGCCAATCTCAAAATCAGCTTCCAGCAAACGGGAATGGTTTAAAGCCCTTTAAATTAGATCACTGCAGCACTGTGTGAGAAAATTCCCATGTCACATTTTCATTGATTCTCCCCTTCCATTAGAAACAAGTAGAGGCAAGATATGAATTGAAATATTGGAGCAGCTCTTCCAGTAATAGAATTGTTTTTGATTAGTTATACTCTGACTCATCCTGTGGAAGAGCCCTGATGCAATAGGGCAATTCCCATTGATCTCAAAGACAACTGTGCCTGCTTCTGCCAGGACGTGGCTTCACAGAAAATTTCCGAGATCCTCAAGTCATGCACAGAGGCACCAAACCAATCTGCTTTGTGTCAGAGCACAACATGAGAAATTACTGGGGATGCTGTCAGTTCCAGCAGAGGATACAAAGACAAGACAGCTGGAGAATCCGACAGGATTTACAGAAGCAGCAAAAGTGCCGAGCAGTCCAAGCTGCCTGATCAAAATTAAAAAAAACCCAAACCAGAAAAAAACCCCAGGACACTGAACATTAAACCACTGAAAAATGTTTGTGTCGAGATTCATGTTATTATTCAAGGTTATATAATAACTTCATGGGCAATGCAACCAGCCCCAAAATCCTCCTCCTGCAGGAACTCCAGTAAGATCCCCCACCTTTGCTCACCTCCACGGCCTGCGGGCAGCCACCCAAAAGCCAACTGATTGACGTTTCTATTCCTACAGAGGATTTCCCAAACGCCTGAGAAGCAAAATCCTCCAGCAGGCCAAGATCAGCGACTCAAAGGGCCTGACCTCAGTGTGCCGGAGCACAGGGCGAGCTGGCAGTGCCCGCGTCCCGGGGACAAGGCCCCCGTGACCCGCGAGCCTCCCCGAAAGCCGTGGCTCAGCATCCAGCGCCTGAGCGCTCCCCACGCTCGGGTGCACTGGGGACACGTGTTCTTTCCCGTTATGGCCTCCATTTCCCAGAAACAGGCACTCGCAGCAGGCATCTCATCAATAGTCACTTAACTGACAGCTCCCGGAGACTTCCTATGCTCAAGAAGGTTTTGAATTATTGTGGCTGTAGGTTTTTATTGCGACTGCGTCATCAGCATTCCCTGTGTGAGCAAGCAGCACAACATCCACGTTACCTCCCTGGGGTCAGCCACTTACCTGATGGAGCTGCCGCTGCAAAGCTTTGTTTTCTGTCACTATTGCAACCTGAGCTTCCAAGTCACGATGAACCGAGCGATATCCGAAATTCGGCGAGCCAATGAGCGTCAGGCAGGGAAGATCGCTCCCTGCCAGGTACAGCCAGAGGCCTGCAGGGAAAACAGGAGAAAGGAAGACAAAGGGAACGACCGGGGAAGCCTCACACATCGCTTCACTCGGGGTCAGTTAGACACGTTAGGTTACGGTAACTATAAAAGATGAGGACGCCAACCAAGGTTCCTCCCAGATGGCCCAGCGCGTCTTGCAGAGCTTCGTATGAACCTCGGGGCACCCCTGCACAGCTTGTGCTGCCCAAAGCGTGTGCTCCTAACAGGGGGGCTGCAGCACACCCAGCGCCGCCCGAGGGACACGTTCTGAAGAATGGAAATACGCTGCGGGGGGGGCCCCAAATTCATCTACAATGAGTCGCTATCGTCGGAGGTCATTCTGCACCACGGCATCTCACTGATTTCAGAAACACTGAAATAAGACAAACCGGTTTTCAGTAAAGGAAAACCTACACCCGGGGCGGCGGGCAGGCGAGCCAGGCCTGGAGCAGTCGGCTCCAGAGCAGGAACCAGCAGTCACACGGTGCCCAAGCCCCTGCCCGAGACCACACATGGCAGTGACGTGAAGAGGCATCTCCCTGCTCTGGCAGGTGGATTCGCATGAACTAAAGCCTCGTAAGAGAAGTGCAAATTATTACACCCCCTCACTTCCTGAGGAGCCACCTGAAGATGAAATCGAACCCTTGCCGCTCACCACTGCAGTTCACACACGACAGGAGCACGTGACCCACCCCAGGGCTGTTTTTTCAAGCCCAAGACAGAAACACCGTGCTAGTCTTAAGCATATGACTGCAGCGCAGCAAGGAAGAACGGCCCGGGATGCCACAGGAGAGCCAGGACGATGGCCGAGGAGAGCCCGTGTGGCCATTCTGGGTATAAATGGACCCGAGAAGTGTCCGCCCTCCCCTCAGCCCTGGGGAGCTCAGCACGGCCCTGGGCAGGTCCCTGAGAGATGGCTGATCCCTACTGCTAGTCACACAAAGACTACAACAAAGAAACTGTAGCACAAAAAACACCTAGTCCTTAAAATAGAAGCAGGTTTCCTAACTCAACCCCAGGGCAGTTCCAAGAATGCCTTGAGTAAGAAGCTGCCGATTCATCGCCGGTTCCTGTAACCTCCTCCCCGCCCCCACAGCACACACACCACTTTCAGTCCCGCTCCCGGCCCCGGGTGCCGACTCCCCCACGGGCCCCGCCGAGCTGCCGACACGGGGGGCTGCGGGAGGCCCCCAGGAGGCGCAGGGATTCGGCAGGTTCTGCCCCCAAGGAGGACGCAGCCGGGGGCTGCGTGGTGCCGCGGCGCGAGGCTCCCAGCAGCGGGCCAGAGCTCTGCGGGGCAGCAGCCCCGAGGAACACGCTTCCTCCCTCTTCCCAAGCAGCCAGTCACGCGGCGGCCCTAAAGCCTTTATGGTCTCTCTGGCTTTATGGCCACCTGGCAGGATCTGCTCAAACAGTGACTCACCTTTCCAGAAAGGGGAAGCGCCGGTTCCCAGCCGCCGTTCAATAGCAGTAAGGCAGGTTTATCTCGGAGCAAAGAGCCACACTCTGTCACCCGGCACTTGCGTGGAAGGGACCCTAATCCTAAAGGCTGTGCCCGTGTCACCCACCCCACCACGCCCAGAACTGCAGCAGAGGACGGGCAGGTGCGTGCTGCTGCGGGCAGGCTGCACCACGTTCTGCCCAGGGAAGCCTCTCGCGTTGCAGAGGTTTGTGTTTCCTACTCACACGTGCCCTGAACGGGGCTGCCACAACCACGCCTGCACGGAACGGACCTGGGGACAGTCGTGACCCCGGCGGGAATACACACTGCAGGAGGTTGTGTGTGAGGACACAACGTGCTCCAAGAGGAGCTGGAAGGGTTTACAAAACAGCACAGTGTCTGGTGTAAATCAGGTAGGTCCTACAGGAGAGTAAAGGCTGTCTTTCACCTTAGCCCGAGAAGGAAATACTCCCGGGCAGCATTTGCTGTGAGGGATCTCACATCCTCTTCCAGGAGCCAGAGTCCATGTGCAACGGCCCTTCATCTGTCCCCAGGGTTTCCTCCTCTTCCCTGCTCTGCCCCGTCCTCCCTTTCCCACACACTGCCTGACTCCTGCAGAAGGAAGCCGGGTGAACCAAAGGTGTGCCAAAGGGCAGAGCGTGCCAGAGAAGGGAGCTACGAGCTGATCCTTCCAGCACTCCGGAGAGGAAACGGAAACAAGACAGCAAACATCTCCGAGCGTCCGTCCCTCCTGCCAAGCGCAGGAGCTGCTGAGCTCCGAGTCCTGCAACCCTCTCAAGGAGAAAACCACGCAGCAGGCCGAGCCCGGAGCACTTCCACGAGAAGGCGCAGCTGGCCCAGAGGGACTGACTGCCACACGCACTTCGGTAGCATGGAAAAGCAGCCCGTGCCTTCCCAGCTCAGCCCCTGCCAAACCACAAAATCCCACTCGCAGTCAGCAGTGCCCAGCAAGGGGGGGAACCTGCCAACCACAGATCACTCGAGCACGTGCTTCCAGGAAGCCAGACCACACAGGCCTTCCCGGCCGGGCAGGCAGCTCCTTCAGGCTGCCCTGCCCCGAGATAAGGTTTTACTGCACCAGAGTTACTGATCTCGCAGCAGGAGGGGCACGACACTCCTTAGAAAGGGCTGCAGTTTCGACACAGGCAGCCGAGTAACACTCGTGTATTTTCTCTAGTCAAGAGGCCTGCCCAGCAGCATTCTCTCCCCACCACCTCGGAACCTTCTGAGCAGCCCTGCAGGAAGCGGGGGCAGGCAGAGGCATCCCGCAGCCAGGAACAGCTCGTCTCCTCAAACAGGAGAACTCCGGAACGGGAACGGGCTGGAGCCGGGGGCTGAGTCCTTCCCGTGCTCACATCAGGCTGGTGCTGCAAACAACAGAAACGCCCCTCGGAGCACCACAAACCCCACGGGGGACACGGGCACCCCTGCCAGGCCGGCGGCTCTTACAGTAAGGGAGCTGCCCGGGGACGGCGAGGCAGCGCGGGAAGTGACAAGTGCCAGGGCGCAGAGCCCTGCCCGCAGGGGATCGGAGGCTGAGGGACACGGCGGAGGGCTGAGCTCGGCCGGGGCCTGCCCGAGCACGGCGTTCCACTGACACACCCCCGCCTGGGAAGAGCGCATGAACCTCTATGGAGAGCGTCACGTGCGTCGGACTTCTCCAAAGAGCCCTCAGTTTAGGGGGTTTCCTGAGCTATTTACATTATTATAATCTAATACTGAGAAAACAAATACTTACTACTGCGTATAAAGTAGGAGAACACGAGAGTCAAGGGCTCCATTTTCTGGAAGGAAAGTTTAGAGACACAACCAGCAACAACCAGTCACAGGAAAATATTCATGCTTTGGTCAAGGTGGCACTGAGCCTGTGAAAGTTGTACACAATCTACCAAGCACGAAAGAATCTGGGGTCTTCTCCAGGAGACCACGATGGCACTACTAATTACTGTTGTTTATTATTAGCTACATTTGTGAAGCAATATTCATTTCTCAGCAACTTCCCCTCCAGCTGCCTCCAGCTCCCAGAAGGCACACGGGTGCAGTTATTCCCGATGCTGCACTTTCCTGTGCGCCGTAAAGAGAAGTTGGTACAAATTCCTCAACACCTGCACCACCCCCACGAGGTCCTGCTGCCACGGGAAGGCGGCGCCCAGAACCCCGGGAGCTCCCGTCCCGCCTCTGCTGCGGGTCCTGCCCTGGGGTCCCCAACACAGCCCTCGCTCCTCGTGGCCAAAGCTGGCAAGAGGGATACAAGAAACCGCACCACAACTGTTGCTGCGGCCATAAATACACCCAGACGCCTCCTTTTCTTTCACGTCAAGTTTCCATCAAGACAGCACAGGGACAACTCTTGTATAATCCCTGGACTGTATTTGCATCAGAAGTCGAGGCAAGACAGGACTTTGCTTGGCCGTCCTGAGGGATCCAAACATTGCAGGCTTACGCAAGCGAGGTGTTTGAACCTGGGGTGAGTACTGTGGAGGTTAAGCCTCGACTCAGCACCCAGCCATCCCCTCACTAGTTGTGCAACCCAGCTACGTGCAAGACTCAAGCGTCTCCTGAACTCTCGGGAAAGGGCCGCCTTACCTTTGGCGTGGAAGGTCCACCCAGGCCTGGAGTACTCCTGCAGCTGGACCCTCTGCTGCTGCTGCAGGTAGCAGACCTCGCTGTAAAACTGCTGTTCGATGTACACGTAGGCGGCGGGGATGGCACCGGCCACCCCTTTGGCACCGAAAAACCCGTTCACCTCCGGCGCGGCCAGAAGGATCCGATACTCGGCCCTGGTGCCCAGGATCAGGTCCATGTAAGCCTGCGTCAGGTTGAAGTAGCCGGTGGTGAGGTAAATCCTGGCGTCCCGCTCAGCCTCTGTCAGCAGCGTCTCCGTGACCATCTCGTCTATCTGAATCCCAAAAGGTTTCATCTGGATTAAGGGGTAGATCCAGGTGTCGGGTTCTGGTTTCAGAGCCCCAGAGGCTGGCGAGCCTTGCTGGGACAGCGCGGAGCTGCCTTGCTGGCTGCTGTGGAACGTCTTGGCGTGAAGGAGTTCCTGCCGTGTCCTGGCAGAGTTGATCACCTCCATGACTCTTCGGTTTGCTATCTCACAGTACGCCACCTTGTCTCCTGCAGGAAAACCAGGGAGATTGTGTCTGAGACCTAAAGGTACAGAGCTACACGTCAGCTGTTCTGCAGCAGGAAAAACTGCTGACAGGACACGGATATGAGAACAAAAAGGAGCTAACACAAAGACCACGCATCTTTCTCCCCTAAGTCTCAAAACCAGATGCTTTAAGGTAAGCAAAGCTACTTTAGAAAAAAAAAAAAACCACTCAGTTTTAAAAGAGGTAAAAAACTTGACTAGCCACAGCTTGAAAAATCCACTGAGAAAAGACCAGGGCAAAGCTAAAACGGTAACCAAGAACGAACTGGAATACAGACAGTCTAAGCTTACACCACAGAGCAGCGCACAAGGCCAGGACAAACACTTAGGATGCAATCAGCCTGGCAGGTAGATGCCCTTCTCTGCCCTCTGCAGCGCTTGTTCTTGGGCTTCCTAATCCAATATTCATCTGATTCCCAGAACAGACCTGACTACAAAATATTAATTACCAAAAATAGCACTACATTCATGAAACTTTCAGAATATGTACACACGGAACTTCTAGAATTACAGACATTAATATCAAAAATAGAAAGAACCTCTCAAGGAATTTAAGCTCTTGTTTAAGGTCACAAGCAGGAGAATAACGAAGAAGCAATGAAACTCTCTGCCGGATTAGCTGGCGATAGCGACTGCGCTAGGAACCCTCTCACAGATCCAGCCTCACAGCTCCAGCAGTCTGGATTTTTAACAACAGAGGGCACAGAAATGGGACACCCCACAGCCTGTAAACAATGGTCAGACACTCAGCAATTCACACGCAGATGGAGCTCGAGCCGCCCTTAAACCCCAGCTGTGCCTCCCCTCCTCTGGATCGTATCACCCAGCTCCCTCCTACCCTGGTAGGGATGCACCATCCCCTCCAGCATCTGGACTGTGTCATCTCGCTGTAATTGCAGAGACACGTCTCCAATGGCATCCACTAGCTCCGTGAAGAAGTCTGCAATCTCAGGAGAGTCCTGCAGGAGAACATAGCGGTCCTGACGGTTGGTGAAGTACAAATCACTCAGGTTTGCGCTAGGAGAGAAAAAGAAGAGTTCCAGAACAGAGCCCAGGCATGTGATCCTGAGCACCCCAGCCTAGGCTACAGATCTCGCTCTGCACAGAACTGGACTAAAGTACAAATCAGCCATTTCCTTCTGAAACTCGAGAAATCTCTCTTTTCTCCTTTTGAGAAAGTGTCTTTCATATGAGAATCCAACACAGAAGAGCCGTGGCTGAGCTCGCCTCGCCACCTCAGCTAAAGGAACCACGTCAGGGCCCGAAGAGGCAGGACTCACCCGCTCAGGATCACATTATCATCAAAGAGATAGACCTTGATGTGCTGCAGTCCAATGGTCTCATTGAAACGCTCTGGGATCAGGAGCCTGAGAAGGCCACGAAGGTTTGGGGTGTGGAAGAGGGACACACGGACTTGCTCGGGAAATCGCTGCAGCAACGGAACGAGCATGGTTCGAGAATTCTTCCTGCCTGGGAGAGAAGGGGGCTGTCACACAGGATGACAGCGCGGCACCGCAGCTCCGCGCCTCGAACCTGGTTACAGAGGGATCACCCCTCTCCTCCGCCGGCGCCTCCCACCGGCGCTCTGGGGTTTGGCTTTGCAGTGGCTTTCACTCGCACTATGTCAAATTCTGACACCCAGAACTGTAAACTCTCTGATGAACGGGCCTCAGAAACGCTCCCCGAGGTCTGACACCATTCAAGCTGCGACGCCCAGACCAGCAACACGTGCTACAGAGTTACCACAGAGGGTTCTGGTTAAGCGTACTGCTACTTCCAAGGACTCCCACTTCCCTTTAAACATGAAAATGTAAGACGGTGTGATGGATACGGGCAAAGGCACTGGCAAGGGAACTACGCAAGAAAGCCCAAGCTGCACAGAGCAGAGTTTGGCCCTGCTCGCTCCTACCACCGATTTTCAGAAGAAAAGCTGCTCAGCTTGAAGATTCTCTGGGAATAAGCAGTTCCTGGGACACAAAAGGCCAGTTTTAAAAGGTATATGATTTAAACGAGTAGATCCAACTGGTCAAGACAGCCTCTCTCTGAAAAAACAGTTTATACAGCCTAACTGTAAAATAAGCCTTTGAAGAAAGCAAAGCATCACAATATCTACCCCGAGATCCCCTGGTGTAGTCAAGGAGAATGGAAACTCTGAGGTTAGATGATCCTTTTGCTTGCAGTGATTTCTCCAGCGTTTCTTCTAAGCAATCCACCTGCAGAGAGAGATTTCTCTACTCACGACAGAAAGTAAAGCAAGCTTTATAAAAACAAAAGCGCTCAGCAGCCAGGAGGCTGGTGGCCATGAAGGCTCCCACACCCTAGTGCAAGTCTCCTACTCGTGCAAAACGGCGCTAGTTCAGGCTCTGCTCCCACTCTGTCAGCCTAAAGCAACACCTGAAAGGGCATCGATTTTACACTGCACATCCTTCACGCCTCTGAAGGGCGATTGCCATTTAGCAGAAAAAGTCCCAACATCCTTCCCACACCACAGGTTTGCATTACCAAAGAGAAACCCTGGTAGGAGTTCACAGCTGACACGGAGACAGTTTTATTCCTCAACTACAAGGCGGTTTGTCACGTGCAAATTCAAACCTTGTGTACAAGCCCAGACAAAGCCAGGCACAAAACCCTGGGCAGGATCTGTCCACCTTTACCCTGCTGTGGAATTTGCATCCTAACACAAGAAACAGCCAAGGCCAGGCTTCTCCCTAAAGGTCTTAGGTGATGCTTTTGTTCCTAAACAAAAGGGAAAGAGGGAAGAACAGGAAACAGAAAAGGGAAACAACACGAAGCAAAGCTGACTTAAATGCAGAGAGCTAATCCTGCATCTGCATTCTGTACTTGGAGGGCAAAACAGCCCTACATACACACAACTGCAATCACGTTCAAGAAAAATTCCAGAAAAAAAAAAAAATTGTCCATGATCCCACAGTTCCATAAAAACCCCTTTGACCGCTGTGCCAGTAACCTCTAACAGCCTGGAAGATCCAGGCTCGTTATCCCCTGGCAAAGTGCAGCAGCTCCAGGGCTCCGTACTAGGTCTAAAACAGAAACCCCATGTGCCTCCCTCCCAAACTCCTCCCTCCCCCTGTCCAACACAGCAGTGCAGCCAGGAACCCCGAGAAAACTCTCAGGGAGAGGAGAAAACGCGTGTAAAGTGAATCCCTACAGGAAAGTTTTAAGCTACAAGCTCACAGACTGCACCTCCCATGAACCTCGTGTCCCTGCCTGAGCAGGATGCTTTTGGCAAAGGTGTGCATTTTCTTTCTGCGTGCACTTCCCCCCCTTCCCAAGCCCTTCCCACACTCACCAGCTCCTGTTCAAGAAGCCCCGTTCCCAGGTACAGCGAAGCCATCACCACTCGCTGCTTGGCTGTTTTTATCTGCACCTGGGAGCAGAAAATAATTTCGGTTTCCTCCTGGGTCTCTGTGATCACTGGGAGCTCATGATCCAGACCACACAAGAGCTGTGGTCCCCCGAGGAGCATCACTTTAGCCAAATCACAGCACCGCCTCCCTCGCCTTGCAGCAGGAAAGGCACGAGGACAACACTGAGAGCAAAGATGTAAACCACACAGGTCTTTAGAGAGCAACGTCGGCACCATCGCTGCATCTGAACCAAGGAAGAAGTCGAGGCTTTCTGCAAAACTGAGGAACACGTTCCCGGCACCTAAAACTGCCACATACAAAAGCAGTTACCAGGCAGCGGCTGCAACACAGGGATTGTATCAGCACTGGCAATCTCAGCTTTCATTCCACAGCTGCTTTAATCCTCTGTGCCCCGTGAGCTAGCCAGAGCCTAGACACCTCTGTCTGCGGAGCTCCCTCCTCTCCCTCTGCTCACCGATGCTGCAGGCCCCCGAGCCGAGCCGTGTTCTCCACCAGCTTACCACGGTGACCTGAGATCACCGTTCAGAAGTGCTGGATCGTGCTTTAAATACACACTGGGAAAAGACTCGAGCAACTGAGCTGAACAAAGAGTCTCACCCAGGAGATGCAGCGTTACAGACCTCACACTGTAATGACCCCGGAGACTTGGGAGGGATGGAGGGAGCCGTGCTCGGTCGTATTGCAAAGAGGAGGCTCAAGGCTGATCTAACAGCAGCCCGCAACTCCCTGAAGAGTAGTTACAAAGATGACGGAGCCAAAGTCTTCTCAGTAGTTACAGCTGAGCCGCAGCCACAAACACCTCTGGGAAGTTCAGGTCTGACACCGGAAAAAACCTGTAACCTGCTGAGATGGTGCCGCACAGGAGCTGCTCACCCAGAGGCAGAGCTCCCTCCTCAGCCATTAGGCTCAGCCAGACAAAGCCTGCCTGACCTGATCTAGCGTTGACAACAACCCTGCTTCAAGCAGAAGCCTGGACTAGTCCCCTGCAGGGGCTCCTTCCTAACAGCGCTGTGATTCTCCACGACCACTGCAGCTCCTAGCCCCCAGAAACCATCCCCGCAACTCACCTTCAAGAGCTCATAGAATTCAGCCGGGGATGAAAGCACCTTGACATGCGAGCTGGAGATCCCGAACTCTGGAACCAGATTCCTGATCCACTGGAACCTGTGTGCTCCCTCTGGACAAAGGGAACAAGGTGGGGCTGTGATCACGGGAACAGGAGGGCTGAGCAGTGGGGCTAGAAGCAGCCATGATGACCTGTGGAAAGAAAGATGGAGGAATTCTTTACGGTGGAGCCTTTGCCCCCCACAAACAGCCTCCAAGGAGGTGAAGAGCGAGCTGCAGCCAGGGCCAATACACTGTAAGGATCCACGATGGCAAGAACGTGTCACCATAATCCCAGCTGAACCACCAAAGCCAAACCTGGAAATAGAAGAACCCAGGCAAAAGGTGGGAGAACTGATCTTAAGATCATCAGCTCCTTCCCCTAGCTGCAGGGGAGCGAGGGGAAACAACTCTTTCGCATCAGAACAGGAGCACAGGAGAGGAAAGGGGCTGGAAGCTGGAGAAACCGAGGGCTGAGCTCTCCTGCCCACCCACGGAGCAGGGCCCTGGGGTACCGGCTGTACCTGACCCGCTCGCTCCTGAACTGTCTCTGGCACACAGGCATCAGCTCTGCCACGGCCAAGTCTAGCTGGGCTAAAGATCAGCTCTTTCTATTTCAGGTAAAGATGTTTTAAAATCACGCTGCTCTGAAAGTTCCCTAACAAAACAGAAAAATGCCTCAATCCCTCAAATTTATCCAAAAAAAGATCTACAACAGGCAAAGTGCCCGAGGGCAAGTCCTAGCAAAAGCAGTGGAGTCACAGCACCAGCAGGACGCACCAAAGGATGGAGCGTGCTCCAACAGGTAGGAGCCAAGAACCACAACTGAGAAACACGAGGTGGCCCTCTACAAAGACGCCACTCACCCTCTGCACAAGCATTAAAAGAAGGTCAAGACTTCTCTCACAAGCTTCAAAGTAACTGTAAGGGCAACAGCAGGAAGCTCATTCTTTAAAAGGAAATTTCAGAACAAATTTAACTCCTTTGAAGTCACTCAGGGAAGAAACCAACTCACTGTTAACACGCTTAGGGGGGTGACAAGAAGCAAATGGCATCTTTCCTTCTCTGGAGGCTTCACGCACACAAATTCATCAAGTTGTACAATAACCCCTGGCCGGAGTCTGTCCGCGTGACAAAACCACATTTCAGCACAATTAGCAGCAGCAACTCCCATGAGATCCAGGAAAAGGAAGGGACTGAACTGCATCCCCGGACCTGACAGAAAACATTCCGGCCTGCAAATCCCACCGGCAGGAGTCAGACTTGCTGTCAGGGCAGAGCCGAGGCGGCTGGTCTCGCCTGGAGGAACGCCAGGTCCCTGGGGCCAACAGGCAGGCACCGTCCTGTGACCCATCCCGATGCACTCTGCCACCACCACGTACCGAGAAGAAACTTGATTAGAACTTTTACCAGAATTTGTTACAAGGAACTTTTAGGTTTTACCACAATCCAAAGCCAAATGACCACAGATTCCAGGAAGATGATTTCACTCATTTGCTTCATGATAGAACACTGGATCTTCACAAGGTTTCTGAACACCCTTACGCAGAAGCCAGACAGTTTGCAGTTGCGTTTCCTGGAAAATCCACTAGTTTGTCACTGACTATTCATCGCAACAGAAATCTGAGTCAATTTGTGCAGGAATTCCTAGGATGGTGGTTTTCAACAGATCACGTGGGCCACGCTCAGACTTGACACCCAGCAGTTATACACATTACCAACACAGGAAATATTTCATAGAAGATGTTAAAAAAAATTGAAGCAAAAATACAGGAAATACTGTTTTTCAAGCACAAACACATTTTATGATAACAATTAATCAGCAAGAGGAGACAAATATTTTCCTTACTATTCCATTGCTCAGTCTTGGCCAATTAGATTTCCAGAAGCCAGGACAGTGGCAGAGAAGCCACTTCCCAGAAACAAGATTCTAAGAAGCCATTTTCTGGCAAAGGGTCTGAAAACTGCAAGTTGAACTGCACCTGCACCCTCACTCTACGCAGCTGAAGGGCAGGTCACGGAGTGACCAGGAGCTCTGCAGGCGGTCGGTCCCCTCCCGGTGCTGCTGAGGGACTAAAATCGATCTGTGTCACCAGCACTGCTTGGTCTGAGCCTTCAGATTCATTCACGAGCGATGGATATCCACTAGTTCTGTGTGTTTTACTGCCTACACGGTGTATCTACACTCTTAGATCTTTTAATCCAACACTGAAATTTTAGAAGTTCTTTAGCGGTGAGAGCCCGAGGCTTTTATAATTATTAAATAAATCACTATCTTGCTCCAGCCAACAGTAACAACAGCACAGCAACCTCCTGCCGAAGCGGCAGCTTCTACCCACCAGTGATTGAAAATAGCTCAAGCGACTACCCAAGTACAACACAACCCTTTCAACTGGCCACACACAACAGTCAGAAACCACGTAACGTTATGAAGAAATCACCAAAATTCCACACTTCAACAAACCAGCTTTCAGAGAAACAGAAAACAGAGCGGGGGGGGGGGGGCGCCCTTCCAATGCACTCCACATCATCAAGTTAACCAGAAAGAGAAAACGGAACTAAAAGGAACCACCTCAAATCTTTTCTGCATAAAAAGTTGGTCCTAAATATAAACGAGGGATTTTTTGTGTGTGTGTTCTATTTTTAAAAATTGTGGTTTGGGTACACAAGCTCATGATGCAGACGAAACACTCTTATTCACTGTCAAACCTCATCTGCAGCCCCAGCGGTTACTGCAGGATACGGCGCTGTCCCGCCCCCCCCCCACCTCACCACACAGCCCAGCTGCAAATCGCCCATCGTTCAGCTGTCTCTTTCCAGGGCTCAGTCTAGTAATTTGTCTACGCTAAAAACACCGATGAAACCAAAAGAGAAGTTTGAAAAGAATTTCCTTGGCTTAACCAGGAACCCAGAACAGAACAGGGGCTAACACGGGGCTCCGAGACAGCAGCAAGACGACCGCAGCCCGTGTGCTGCCCGGGGAGGAAAGGCGAGCGAAGGCACGCCGAGACAAGACACCACCCTCACAAAAACAGTTTAATTCACCCAGAAGATGGTATCAGGCACCGCACCAACCAAAACACAGAATCCTCCCAGTGCTCTTACCAAGTACAGTGCAAAGTGATGCCCAAAGACTGGGGGGAAAGGCGTTTTTTTTAGAGACCCCTTTGAAGCGTTTTGTTTGATCACTTCTGAACCCAGGACGTGGTTCTACAGGACAACCACCTCTGTTTCTTTAAGGTTTTGTTTTTAGCATGAACTGTACTCCTGGTCACCCGGCCCCACCAAAGCCGCGGCGGCACGAAGCCTGCAGCAGGGATGAGGAGAGAAGCTTCGGGGGAGCGTGGCTGCGGGCAGAGGGGCTGGAGGAGCCCGAGGCTGCGGCCGGGCGTTCCCTCCCTCCCTCCCGCAGCCACGCTGGCACCCAGAAGGGCAGATGTGGCACCCAGAAGGGCAGATGTGCCCACCCCATCCCTTCCTCTGCCCAGGGAAGGAGAAGGAGAGTTTGGGCAGTTCTCAGAGACTCTCTGCCCAGCTGCCCGAGGCAGACGTCAGGAAGAGGAACGAAGGGCGACTGCCTCCCGCAGCAGCTCCCTCGGATCCGTTCGGCACGAGGGTTCGATAATTCACCATCTCCAGCATCCAGAGCAGCCCCCTTCCCCCCTCACCTGCGGGACCGAGACCCGATCTCGTCCCTTTTCTGACGGGGGGATCCCACCTCCCACACAGAGCCCGGGCGGGTTGTGCCTAACCCCGGGCCCCAGCCGGGGGCTGAGCAGCACCTGGGACAGCCGAGGGGGAAACCTGCCCCTAGCAAAGGAGGGATATCGTTCAGCACCTGAAAGACAGCAGGAGCAAAGTAAATAAAAAAGGAAGGAATAAAGCCCAGCCCTCGTCCTCAGGGCGAACGGGCAGCGAGAGCAGCCTCAAGGAGCGGCCCCGGCCCGGCCGGTTCACTGCGGGAAACAACCAGCGCTTCTGCGGGGCCGCGCGGCGGCGGGGCCGTCACTTCCCCGCCTCCGGGGCGCCTTGGCGCGGGCACACGCGGAGCAGAACCCCCCCGCCGCGGGCGGCGCCGCGCCCAGCGAGCAGAAGCGGCGGGCGGGGGAGGCCGCCCGGGGGCGGCGGGGCCGGGAGCTCCCCGGAGGGGCCCGGCGCGGCTCTTACCTGCGGGCGCGGCGGTCGCGGCCGCGGGAGAGGCGGTCGGAGAGGCGGCCGAGCAGCGCGGCCAGGCCCAGGCGGCCCCGCGGCAGCCAGGCCGAGAGCCGCCGCCACAGCGCCGCGCCGCCCGCCGCCGCCATCGCCGCGCGCCTTCCGCTTCCGGCCGCTGCCATGGCGACGGCCCCGCCCCGCGCTTCCGCTTCCGGGGCGGCGGCGCCGGGCCCCGCCCGTGCCCGGGGTGGGGGGGGCGGCCGGGGGCTCCCTGGCCCGGCGCGGCGGGAGGGCCCGGGGGGGGCCCGGGGGGCGCTCGCTGCCCGGCGGCTCCGCCCGCCCCGCGCACACCCCCGCGGGTTTACAGGCGCCTCCGGGCGCGCTCGGGGAGCTGCAGCCCGAGCCCCGGGAACTTCCCCGCCGCCCCTTCCGCCCCCACCCCCGTGCTTAGCGCCCCCGGCTCCTACGGGAAGGACGCGGCTCCCGGCTGCCCCCCGCCATGCCCGGGGCGGGGACGGGCTGGGTGTGCGGCCGCGGAGGGGAGCGCCCCCCCCCCCCCCGCCGGGGTCCCCGTGGCTTCCCACACCGGGCAGGGCGAGGCGGAGCCGCGGAGGGGTGGGGGGGGGGCGCGGGTCCCGCCGCCGTGCCCGGCAGAGCCGCGTTGCGGCCGCCCAGCCCCGGCTGCGGGAAGCCCGTCCCGCCCCAGCCCCCGCCGGAGCCTCCCGCCCCGCTCCCGCCCCGTCCCTTCCCCCGAGTTTCGCCACTCCCGCCCCAGGCAGAGCTCCAGAGCTCGTTTGCATTTCAGACCAGCTGGTTCACCGCAGCCTCACTTCCCAGAACTGCTCTTCTTGTGTTTATTCCTGACTGGCAGAGGCAGCGGCGGCGGCTCCTCCAGGGCAAATTAAACTATTTAAAATAAAATCCACTGACAAAGTCTGGTTTGTTTTCGAGGTCGAAACTGACAATTGCCAAACGAAAACGCAGAGAAACCAGGTGGGGAAGGGGGGCCCCGGGCACGGTCCCCTCCGGCCGCCAGCCCCGAGCCAGGGGATGAGGAAACCCCCTGGGGACCGGCCCCGCCGCGCCCGCCCGGGGCACCCAGCCAGGGGAAGGGGGGCCCCGGGGGCCCCGGCCTCGCAGCGGCTCCCCGACGGCTCCGCCGACGGGCGCCTCGGCCCCTGCCCTCCGCCGCGGCGGCTGCCAAAGCACCGACCGCACGGCGCGTCCCCGGGCTCCCGGAGCCAGCGCTGTCCCCGCTGGAGCCGCCGCCGTCCCCACGGGCGCCCGGGAGCGGGGCTGCCGGCGGGGGGGGCCGGGCCGCGGCTGGCCTGGACGGCTCCGGGAGCCCCCAGCACAGCCCCGGGAGAGGATTCGCCCCTCATTGTCCCCAGACGTGGGGGTCGAGGGGGTTTTTCCTCCCCACAGACCTCCCGGGAGCCGCAGCCGAGGGCACCTTGTACTTGACATAAATGCCGGTGGCGTGGGGGGTGCTGGAGCCGCGGCCCCGCTGCATGGCGGCAGCACCCCCCCGGGGTACCCCCCCCGGGGCACCCCCCAGCCGGCCCCAAACCGCCTGGCCAGTAGCGGGTTCCCCCAGTAGCGGCGGGGGGGTCTTCACAGAACCCTCTGGGGGCACCGGCATCCCCGGCCCCAAGTGCCGCCGTCCCCGGGGGCCGCCCGCGGGCAGGGCTCCCCCCGCGCTGAGGGTGTCCCGCGGCCCGGGGGGTGCGGGGGGGGACCTGGCGGCCCCGGGGCTGCCCTCGCCCCCGCGGCCCGGCCGGCCCCGGCTCTCCCGGTGGGGAGGGGAGGGAGGGGAGGGCGGGAGGGGCGGCCGCGGCCGGGCCGGCCGGGACTCTCCTCTTCTTAGAAGGAAAGAGCGCGGAGGGGAGCGGGAGGGGGCGGCCGCGCTGCCCGGAATGGGCCGGCGGTGGCTGGCGGCGCGCCGAGGCGGGCCGGGCCGGGCGGGGCGGCGGGAGGGCGCCGGGGAGCGTTACAAGAAGCCGCGCAGTTCCAGGAACCCGAGGGCGGGCTCTGCGCCCGCTATAAGAGGCCTCCCCGGGCGGCCCCGGCAGCTCCGCCGCCGCCCGCTGCCGCGCACCGGCTCCGCCGCCGAGACCGGCCCCGGCACCCGCGCCCCAGGTACGGCGCTGCCCGCGGCGGGACGGGACGGGGCCCCGGGAGGGGGAGGCGGGGACCGGGGAGTCCCGCGAGGAGGGGATAGCCCGGTACCGGGGATGCTGGTGCCCCCCCGGCGGGGGAGATAGCCCGGGGCCAGCGGAGCCGGTGCCCCGCGGCGAGAGGAAACCCGGGGCTGGGAATGCCGGCGCTCCCCGGGGAGCGGGGTAACCGGGGATGCCGGTGCTTCGGGGGGGGGCAATAGCCGAGGACCGGGCGTGCGGTGCCCGCCCGGAGGGGGGGGTGTGATCGCCGGGGATGGCGGCGCCCCGGGGGGGCGGTAGCCGGGGGCCAGGGATGGCGGTTCCCTCCGGGGAGGAGACAGTCGGGAACCGGCAGAGCCGGTGCCCCCCGGCGAGGGAACAGCCGCGGTCGGGGGGTGCCGGTGCCCCGGGGAGGGGAATCGCCGCGGCGCGGGGTTGCCGGTGTTGCCGGGAGGGGGGAGCCGGGGAGCGGGGGTGCCGCGGCTCATCCCCCCGTCTCTGCCGCAGGTGATGGTGTAGCAGCGGCTGCTCCCGGCAGCAGCCCCCGAGCGCGCAAAGCTGGCTCCCTGCGCCATGGTCACCCACAGCAAGTTCCCCGCCGCCGGGATGAGCCGCCCCCTCGACACCAGCCTGCGCCTCAAGACGTTCAGCTCCAAGAGCGAGTACCAGCTGGTGGTGAACACCGTGCGCAAGCTGCAGGAGAGCGGCTTCTACTGGAGCACGGTGACGGGCGGCGAGGCCAACCTGCTGCTGAGCGCCGAGCCGGCCGGCACCTTCCTCATCAGGGACAGCTCGGACCAGCGGCACTTCTTCACCCTCAGCGTCAAGACGGAGTCGGGCACCAAGAACCTGCGCATCCAGTGCGAGGGCGGCAGCTTCTCCCTGCAGAGCGACCCTCGCAGCAGCCAGCCCGTGCCCCGCTTCGACTGCGTGCTCAAGCTGGTGCATCACTACATGCCGCCCGCGCCCTGCGCCGTCCCCGAGCAGCCGGGGGGGGCCCTGCACCCCAAGCGCACCTACTACATCTACTCGGGCGGCGAGAAGATCCCCCTGGTGCTGAGCCGCCCGCTCTCCTCCAGCGTCTCCACCCTGCAGCACCTCTGCCGCAAGACCGTCAACGGGCACCTGGACTCCTACGAGAAGATGACTCAGCTGCCGGCTCCCATCAAGGAGTTCCTGGACCAGTACGATGCCCCCCTCTAAGGGGCCGCCGGAGCGAGGTTACAGGCTACAAGCACAAGAGCAGGGGACGGGCACAACGCCCCACGGGCGCGGGGACTCGCAGGGCACGCCGAGCCTCTCCCTCTGGGAAGGAGGGGAGGGGGACTGGGGCGAGCCGCCGTGGGCCCGGGGCTGTGGCCGGCACAGCCCGGCACCTTGGTGCTGGGGGGGACCCCCCGAGGAAGCGACACCCCCTCTCCGCAGGGAAGGAGGCTGCTCCGGTCGGACTGTGGATGTTACAGGGTGCCCAGCGCAGAGGCCGCCCCGTCGGCAAAGCCCCCGCGGGCTCGGGCAGCCGGGACGGCACCGCGGCACGGGGGGACGTGTGCCCCGGCAGCCGCATCCCCCCGCCGCGGCGGGACCACGCCCGGGGTGTCCTGGCGAGCCCCCCCTTCTGCCGCGGGGAGCGGAAAGCACTGGAGTCCAGCGAGTGCCTGATCACTTCTCCTCGGTTTTAAGGGGAAAGTGTTTTTTGCCCGTACTGTACTTTACCTCTTGCTGCCTCCTTGTGGGTGGAAGCTCCTTTCACACCAGGCCCCAGACTTGGAGGTCGCTGCCTTTTTCCCCTCGTTGCCATTTTCCAGAGGACTAAGCCTTAATATTCTCCCTGCCCCGCGGTCTGGGTTACTGCACATCGCTGGGTGACGCCGCGCGATAACGGTCCCGCTGACGCGCCGCGAAGCCGAGGGGGACACGGCGTGTCCTGACGCCGCCGGGAGTCCCCGCACCGCGCCTGCGAGGAGCCCCCGGTGCTGCCCCGGCCCGAAGCTCCCGAGTGTCGCGCCCACCTCTGCCCGGCCGCGCCGCTCCGCGGGGGCCCCCGATTCCCGCGGGAAGGCGGCGGGAGGATCCCCTGGAGTGCGTCGTCTCACGAGTGCTTTTCTTCTGCCTCCGCCCGGAGAAGCAATTGGGTTTTTCTGGCTTTTTTTTTTTTTTTTACCGAAGGGATGTTTACAGGCCAACGTGAATCACTGTCTTTTATAAAGATTCCATCTTCACCTCCAGCCTCGAGGGCTGAGCAAAACCATGCTTGAAAATTCAACCAAAACAAAACTCAGATGAAACTTTGCACATATTTATATTTATATTCAGAAAGGAAATCTTTCCATAATTTATAATAAAGAGCACTATTTTTTAATGAAAAACCTCAGATCTGGTTTATTGTCTCCCTTGCACCCCCAAGGCGGCCCGGGCCCCCCGGCGTGACGCACGTCCCTGCCGGCCACTGCCCTCGCTGCGAGGCCGGGATGGTGTTTACACCACGTAAGCGCCGGCGGCTTCCTGGAGCCGCTCTCCGTGCCGGGGTGATCCCGCCGCGGTGACTCACAGCCCGGCCTGGAACCGCGGCCCCAGCACTCAGGTGTGTCTGAGCCCCGCGACGTCGCTCCCGCCGAGCCGTGAGGCTCCGGGCACGTGGTGCAGCCGCAGAGTGTCCCCGGCCGGTGGGACACGGGCCATCGCCCTGGGCACAGAGCAGCCGAACTGGTGGCCAGGGCTGGCTCGTGGCGCAGCCCAGCTCCGCGGCGCTCGTGCCGCGTTCTGCAGCGAGTCCGTCCTGGCCCCCAGCCCAGACCGGGGACGGGACGGTGGAGGCGGCGCGTGATGGGGAGAGAAGCTGCGGGAACGGGGCCCCGAGAGGCGCGGGGTTGGAAAAGGGTTTGTGGTGCTTCTGCTGCGAGCGCAGCGGCTCAGCGGGGGGGACGCGGGGCACTGAGGTTCTGCTCACCCCCACGGCACAGAGGTAAAAGCTCTGTCCCGGAACCGTCGGGGCTGTGCTGTGCAGACACCCCCCCCCCGCCAGAGCCCAGCCTGGCCCGGGGCAGGTGCTGAGGAGGGGTACAAGAGGGGGAGGAGGGGGCCTGGGCCCCTATTCCTGCCTCCCGTGGCGGCTCCGGCCGCGGGGGTGTGAACCAGGCACAGGAATAAACCCGCTGGCCCGAGGGGAGCGCGATGCCGGGCTGGAGCGCTGCAGCCGGGGGGGAACTCCTGGGGGAGGGCCAGCCCCCCACAACCCCGCAGAGCCCCTGGCAGCGAGGAACAGGCTGTGCCCAGGCGCCCTGTGCTTCACAGCCCCCCCAGCGCCCGCACGGCCCCCGCAGCCCCCCCAGCCCCACACCGTGGGCATCGTGCCAGGCACGGAGCGCCGTGCTCCCGCTCGGGGAACCCCAGCCGCTGGGAAAAGGCTTCCCTTAGGAATCGCCCCGGAGCAGAGGGATGGCGAATGTGCCCGCTCGGGCTGCAGGCACGGCGCAGTCCCAGCGACTATTTTGGTGCTGCTCGCCGGGGCCGCGGCTCGCGGGCTGCCAGGAAGCGCGGCGCAGCCTGCCCAGGCACCCGCCGGAGCTATGCGAGGAATGTCCATGCGCACGGGTGGCCGCCCGCCAGGCCCTGCCGAGGCACATCCCCGACGTCAGGGCTCCCGGCAGCACCGGTGACTCCCGGCCCCGCGCCAGGGAAGGGGGTGGGAGCAGCACCGCGGGGCGCAGCAGCCCCCAGCCTGTGGGGAGCGTCGTCCCCGCGGCGCTCATGGCACCTGGGGAGGGACCCGCGGCGTCGCAGCTCTTGGGCACAGCAAAGCACGGCAGGGGATGGGGAACCAGGGCCCTGGGGGCCCTGAGCGCCCGCAGCCCTCCGGCAGAGTGAGGGGGTTCACAGCACCCCGCGGCAGAACGGAGAGCGGGGAGGATGCCCCAACACCCCCGGCCGGACCCCAGCCTTCCCGTCCCTGCGGGAATGGCCCCGGCTTCGCCGCTTCCCAGAAGGGCCCCGGGCGCCCGCGACGCGGCTCAGGGGCCTCTTCCCTCCTGCTCAGGTCGTGGCGGTGCCGCAACCCGCTGCTGAGTCGAGAGTCCGGGAAGCTCCGCCAGCCCCGCGCGTTTCTTGGAACAAACCCAACCTCACGGCAGCAGTGACGCAGCGGCCGGCGGGCAAATCCCTGCCAAAAGTTTCACAAACCTCTCGCCTTCTCCAGAAAGCCCGAGCGGACTTGGCCCCGTGTTTCGTAAGTGGCCGATCGAGCGTGTCACCGGCAACCAGTTCCCCTCTGCCCCGCAGCCGGGGCTGGCTGAGCTCACCCCGCCAAGGCTTCCTGGACGGGGAAGGCGTTCGCGGAGATCAGACCCTCTGTGGCGGTGCCGGGAGCCAGACGGGAAACGGGGCACGAGCGCGAGGGCCACGGGGACACCACAGTCCTGCATCCCCCCGGCCGGGTGCAGCGAGGCCGGTGCTGAGCCGGGGCTGAGAAGGGGATGCCGCAGCCCCACTCGCCCCGAGGGCCCGGCTCCCACCTGGCCGGGAGCCCTCGGGCGATCGGCCGCCGTCCCCGGAGAGGGGCTCGGGGCAGCCTGAGGACTGGCCGGCAGCGAGCGCGGAGGTGGCCACAGCGAGCCAAGCCAGGCCACCCAGCAGCTGAGCAGGGAGCCCGGTCTGCTCGCTGGGCCACGCCGGCCCCAGGACGGCCCAGGCACAGGCAGGGGCGCCGGCAGGGACCCCAGCGCCGGCACAGACCCCGCCAGGCAGCGGCCCCAGGCCGTGACGGCGGCCGAGCGGAGCAGGGCGAGAGCGAGCAGGGCCACGCAAGAGCCCGCCGAGGTGCTGGGTTGCAGGAGGGTGGTTGGGCAGGGGCAGGCAGCTGCCCGCTGCCCCTGGAACCCCCCAGCCTGGCCTCCCCAGAGGAGCATGGGGCAGCTGCCGACACTTCCCACCACGCTGCCGCCTCGTTACTGGCACAAGAAGGAAGTGTCTGGGATGGCAAACCCGAACCCAGCGGGGTCAGGGGGTGCAGGAAATCTGCTCTGGTGCGGAGCAGCATCTGCAGACCCAAAAACAGGAAACAACTGCAGCCTGCGATTGCGGCGGGCAGGCAGCCCCCGGCGGGGCCAGCAGCGCGGCAGCCGGGGCGGCTCGACCGTGGTGCCTCGGTGAAGCCCGGCCAGGCCCAGCCAGTGGCCATCACTGGGGAGCGGGACAGAGCCACGGGGGCAGCCCAGCCCCACACTGGGACCAGCAGCCTGCCCCAGGCCAGCGGTGTGCAGAGAGCAGCCCCGTCCCCTCGCGGGGGGACGTTCTGGGGAGCAGTGGCCGTGCCAGGAGGGGACCTTCCTGCCCCGAGCGCTCTTGTCCCACCTGGGCCACACCGGGTCCCTCCAGGCGGGATGTGCGGGCAGGGCTGGCTGTGGCACAGTGCTGGGCATGTGCTGGCCCGTCTGAGAGAGCCCTTGGGACAGCTCGGCTGTGGGGCCAGGCACAGCAGGAGGGAGGTGGCACCACACGTGGCACCCTTGGGGTGTCCCCTGCACTGGCTGGGCCTTGCACTCGGGACTCAGCGGTCACCCCAAGGAAGGTGGCGGTGAGCAGCAGCACCAGAGGCTACCAGGGTGGCAGAGCCAGGCAGGGAGCTCGCCACAAACACCCCAACCTCCCGACACACCCCTCGCAAACTTCCTCCTGCCTCAGCTCCACAGCGCCAGGACGTTCCCACATCCCGCGCCGCGTTTCCCAGTAGGATGCAGGAAAGGGCTGTGCAGCAGCCGGGGACTTACTGTAAATGGCACCACCTGCTCCTTACGTGGCAATTCCTCTGCGGGCCGGGGCCACGGGGAGGGTTGGGAACAGGGACAGAGACATCTGCTCCCCGGCACGCTGCCGGGAAGCACGAGCTCAGGCTCCATGGCATGGCCCAGGGTTGGCACCGGCTGCCCCGGCTGCGGGCTCGGAGGGGTGGTGGCTCCTGCGCTGGAGGAGGAGTGGGGCTGCTCGACGTCGCTGGGGCTCACAGGAGCCCCCGGTCCCACGGCATCCCCTCATCTCGCCGCTCTGCCCCAGGCGGGTGCATGCAGCTCGGCCCTGTGGTGTGGGACGAGACCCCCGGGCTCGGCCGGCGGTGACCGTCCCATCGCCGGCGTGGCGGAGGCAGAGCCTTGGTGCCTGGGGGAGCCGCAGGGGCTGCCCTGAGCCCCTTCGCCGCCTGCCTGGCTCGGCCCCCGGCTCTTCCCAGAGCGGGTGGGAGCGCGGGGCGGCAGCGGGACCCCCGTGCCCAGGCCGGGTGTATTTTGGGATGTGGACGAGCCCAGAGGCCTGTGTACGTCCCCATGGAAACCCCTCTCTGTTGCTGCTCCTCCGGCCAGCCCCGCAGTCGGCTCGGAGGGAGCCAGCAGCTGCGGATTCCTCACTCCTTCCATAAGCAGCTCCGCGGCCGCGGCCCCGGCCCCCCCGCCCCGCAGCCGCATCCACCAGCTCACCTCGCCCCTCACCCATCGCCGGGGCTGGGGTCCCGCTCCCTACGGGCCGGCACCGCCCCGAGCTTTGAGAGGCGCAGAGCCTTCACCCGCCCCACGGGACCCCACAAGGGACCTGCCTCTCCCACCGCCCCACAGCTCCTGCCTGTCCCTGCCCACTCCAGGGCCCACCAGGGGCTCGGTCCTGCACCCTCCGGCCACCGACCGCGGCCCGGGGCAGAGCTCTCGCTGCCCAGGCAGAGGGGGATGCTCGGAGTGGGAACCCCGCCCCGGGCTGGTTTCCACAGCCCAGGAGGAAGTTTTCATCCCAGCGGCAGCAGCTGGAGCCCAAAGAAAGTCTCGACATTTCGGAGGAAGGTTTCAAACAAAGCCGCGTTGCTGTGGCAATGGCAGCCGCAGGCCCCCCCGCCCCGTCCCACGGCCGGGGACGCAGCCAAGGCGGAGGGAGCAGCAGCCCAGCGCCGGCGGTGCTGGGCGGGCGGGTGGCGGTGGGCCACGTCCTGCAGCCCCAGGACCCCGAGGGCCCCCCACCGTCCCCGGGGCGGGCGGAGGGTCCCGCACAGGGGCAGACCCCGTCCCACGTTCACCCTGGGGTCTCCCTTCTCCCGCCCCGCAGCCGGCCACCCCGGCCCAGGCACCTGTGTTCACAGGGGGTGGCGAGGCACCCGCCGCCGCCGTGGTCGCTGCTGGGCACGGGCGCGCCGGCGGCACGTCACAGGAGGTGCCCGTGGGTGCTCCGGGCTGCAGGCTGCCAGCTGCCTTGGGTGTGTTTGCCCAGCACAGTGCGGAGTCCTCGGATGACCCTGGCAGAGCCGCCGTGGGCAGATGCCAAACCCCAGCCCTGGAGCATCCCTTGGCCTCGCATCAGCCCTGGCCTCAGCCCCGGCGCAGGAGCAGGCGGCGGCAGCGCCGCACACGCGGCTGGGGATGGGGCTCCCGGTGCGACCCTGCGCCCGCGGGGCTGCTGCTGCCGGTCCAGCTCTGCCCCCTCTCCACCGGTGCGTGATGCCGGGGGGGCGCGAAGGTCCCCCCCAGCCTGGTGAGCTGTGCCACGGCCCCCCGGGGCCATCCGCAGAGCAGCTCCAGCCTTCAGCGGCTGGGCAAGGACGGGGCGTGCAGCTGGCAGAGGGCACAGCTGGAGCAGATGTTCCCTAGAAGGACCCAAGGGCCCCATCTCGGCATTTAACGAGTGGGAATGGGAGCGAGCGCTTTACTGTAATTCCAGCAATTACATTGTTCATCCTTGGCAGCCGACGCCAGTTGGTGTCCAGCGCCATGGGATCACGATAAGCCACCTGGCACGGAGACTTGGCAGCGCCGTGCCGCCAGGCCGCCAGCCAGGGCAGGGCAAGGGAGGGCTGCAGGGCGAGGTGCGAGGGACGGCAAGGGCCCGCCCCGGGAGTTTTCTGTCACGCAGGTGCTGGCCCGGAGGGCCTCAGCGTCCAGGGGTGCCCGCAGCACCGTGGCAGCCCCCGCGGCCTCACTGGGTGCTGAGCTGGAGCTGCCAGCAGCGGGAGGCTCCAGCCCCGGAGCGGCAGGGAGGGATTGGGGCAGCGGGGGGCCGGCGGGTTGGAGAGGAGCCCCCCCACTCACCGGGTGCTGGAGGGGCCTCGGGGACGGAGCAGGGGCTGTGCTCGAGGGCCTGTCACCCCGGGGTCCCGGGGTCCTGCCCAGCCAGCACCTCCCCAGCCCCTGCTCGCCTGTTGCCGCTTCAGGCAGGCGCTGAACCCCGGGCCCTTTCCCCGCAGCGCGCGGCTGCCGGGTGGTCCCCGCCGGTGCCCGGGGCCGCGCGGGAGCAGGGGACAGTTGGCACCCAAGGGACGGGAGCGTGAGCCCTGCTGAGTCATCACTTTGCTGTTCTCGTTTTTCCATGGTGCTGTTGTGCAGTTTGCTGGAAGCCAGCTAAGAGCCATGACTAATCTGTTCTCAAAACAAGCACAAAGAGAGCGGGGAGGTTTGTGCAAACCCCGCGGGGAAGGGAGGCTGAATCACAGCGCGGGGCTGGGGGAGGCGAGCGGCCGGGAGCCGCTGGGAATGCCCGGCCACGGCCACGAGCCGCCCCACGGCAGCACCTGCGCGGGGTGGGCAGGGGCAGCGCGGACCCCCCCTCACCCCAGCCGAGGCAGGCAGCGCGCGGGGCAGGGTGAGGCAGGCAGGGCAGGCAAGCGTGGCACGTCGGCACTCGGAAACACACGTGCAGCGGCCAAGGTCGGGGCTTCCACCCCGGTCGCCTCGGCCCTGCAGGGAAGGCAACGGCCGGGGAGGCCGGGGAAGGAAGCGCAGGAGTTTGCTCTGGCCGGAATCGGGCATCCATTGATTTGCTGTTATTAAAACCAGAGCTGCTGTCGGGAACTCGCAGCCTGGCTGCCCTCGTGTGAGCTTCCTGGAAAGGGCCACCCCGCGTGCCCTCTCCGGTGGGGGACGGTCCCCCCCGAGCACCCGGCCCGTGACGGTTCGGGTGGCAGCAGGGGCAGGGGATGGGACCCAGTTCTGGGCAGGGTGCCCACCTCTCCGCAGCCCAGCAGCTCGCAGCCCCCCGCCACCTCCAGCCCTCCTGGGCTCGCCCGGCCCCGCCGGCGCTGCCCACGGGGCTCGGGGTGGCCCCGTCACCCCCCAGCGGGTGCTGGTGGCGGCGAGGGCACAGCGGCGCTCGCTGCCCCCTTGGTCTGCCGGGCTGAAGAGGGTTTACTGGAGAGGCAAAGTCATCGCTTCCAGCGGGGGATGAATCACCCCTGTCAGGAATTCTGCCCGGGGGCTTTTCTGTAAGAGCGTGGAATTTCAACACGAGGCCGAGGCGGCCGTGCCCTCCCGGGCCACGCGGGTCCCTCCTTGCACAACCTCCCACCGAGGTTCCTGTTCCCAGCCCCGGCCCCGCAGCCGCGGCAGCTGCCGAGGGGTGCAGGCACGGGCACCCAGCGGGGACGGTCCCTGCCCACGGCAGGAGCGGGGCCCCGGGACACGCCGGAGCCCTCCCGTGGGCCAGGACCAGCCCGAGTTCCCAGCGTGGCACAGGTGCCCCCTGAGCCGCGCACGCCGGCGCCCTGCACGGCTGCCCGGGCCGCGAGCGGGTCCCCGCGGGGCTGTGGCGGCCCCCGCGGTGGTCAAAGCCCCCGGCTGCACCCGCGCCCACAGGCAGGTGCTGGCAGAGGGGAAGCGGCGGGTCCCAGCCGCAGCGGGCACGTCGCACCCCAGCAGCAGCATCTTCCCTCCGCCCCGGCGGGGCACGGCCCACCCCCACCAGCGCTGGCAGCACCCTGGGGGGACGGAGCGGAGGGGGGGACGTTGGCAGGGGGCAGCTCTGGGCAGACACCCGCCTGCTGCCCCTGTCACCGTCCTGGGGCTGTCCCGCTGCAGGGGGGCAACGCTGACCTGGGGGGACACCACGGGCCTGGGGGCTGACCTGGCACAGGCTGCTGCAGCCCCAGGGCTGGAGGGGTGGCAGGGAGGGGGCCAGGGATTTCCTGGCATCCAGCAGGACCCCAGCCAGCGGGGCCGTGCCGGGACTGGGGTTCCTCTCAGTTTCCACATGCTGCAGAGACTCTTTCAGAGCGAGACCAGGGGGGTTTCTTGATAACGGGGGAAGCACACTCAGAGCAGGAACTGAAACGTCAGCTTGAGACTGGTGGCTTTCCCCAAGCCGGGTGCCCAGCGCAGCCTCGATGCTCTCCGAGCAGCTCTGAAGTGACGGGGCTGCTGGAGCGGGGGCTGCCCTTGCCCTTGCCCCTGCCCCTGCCCCTGCCCCTGCCCCACGCCCAGCCCAGCCCGGCGTTGGCTCCAGCTCCGTGGGCAGTGTGGCCCCACGTTCCCCAACGTCCCACTGCAGCACCCACCTGCACAGGCTCATCCCTCGGCCCCCCGCGACGGCCCCCCCAGAGCCTCAGCCCCGCTGGAGCCGAGCCCAAACCCACAGCCCCCTCCTGCGCTCGGAGCCCAGCCAGCCCGCCCCCCCGGGGCTGTGCCGCGGGCGCCGTCGGCACACAGGGCCGGAGCAGGGGAACGTGCTGGCCGGAGCAGGCTGGCATTCGGGAGAGGTGAGGGGGCTCCGACGAACCCACCGGACAGTCGAGGCCAGTGAGAGCTTCTGCGAGTGACCGAGCCCCAGCCCGGGCTGCGGCGGGCACGGCACAGGGGGACGGGCTGTGCCGGTGCCCCAGATAAACCGTCGGGCAGATGGGGAGAGCAAACAGCCCAGCTGCCCGCCGCGCAGTGGGAAACCAGAGATAACAGGTCCCACTTCCCGGCGCCTCCTTTCCTGGACACGGGGCTGCCGGGAGCAAAACACCGAGAGTCCGTTCCCAGGAGGCCCTTCTCGAAGCCCAGCTCCCCGGTGCCCCGGTGCCGGTGCCCCAGCGGGGCTCCCGGCCGCCCAGGGCTACGTGGGGGCCGCGGGACTCGCAGCCCCCCCTTTGCCAGCGGCTGCCGGCAGCTCCGTGCCCCGAGCCCCGTGCAGAGCGGCCCTGCCACCCCCGCGGGTTCCCGGCAGGGCCGCCCGCCGTGCCCTGGCCACCGCCCGCAGCTGCAGAGGCTTCCCGGAGCGCCGGGTAATTTGCCTGCGCTGCTTTGCATGCCTGAGGCTGCCCGGGGACGGGGCGGGCGGGGGGCACGGCTGCAGCCCCCACGCCGAGGCCGGGCAGGGGCGCAAAGCCGCCCCCGCCCCGGCGCACAGAGCACCCAGCGGCCTCTCCGGGCTGGGGGGGGCGGGGGGACGTGGGGTCGGATCAGGGCACAGCAGGACCTTGGCTGTGGGAAGCTGCTTTATTTTGCTTTTCGCTTTCTGCCATTCCTGGAAACAAACAGCCCGTGGGGCCGCTCCGGCCTGCTGCTGGGAAGCGGCCGCGGCCCCCTCGGCCCCCACCCCGCTCCGCCCTGCCAGGGCGCCCCGAGCCCAGAGGGGCTCCCACGGCCCCCGCGGGGCTGCTGGTCCCAGCCTGCCCCGGCCCCGGGGAGAGACTCGTCCACCCGCCGCGGAACCGGGGGGGACGTTGGTGCCCGCGGAGCGACCCCATCCCCGCGGGCTGGTCCGGCCGCGCTCGGCCCCGGCGCCCTGCGGAGCGCTGGGCAGCCCGCGGGCCGCGGCCCCTCGCGTGGGGGCTCAGCAGCTCCTGCCCTGCCCCAGAGCTGCCGGCGCGCTGCCGTCCCGCGCGCCGAGGCTGAGCAGCTCCAGCCCAGCGAGCCCCATGCGTTAGCACCAGGTTGATTTATAGAAATCCGATGGCCGGGGCTGCCAGTGCCTCCTGCCAAACCTCATTAACGGCTGGCCTGGGAGCAAGGCAAACAGCTCGTGCAGCAACAAGGAAATCCTTGTTTAAGCATTTCTGGCCATGCAGGGCCCGTCCCCTCATGCCCAGGGGAGGAGGAGGAGGAGGAGGAGGAGGTGGTGCAGGCCACGAGCCCCAGGCTGGCACCCCCTCGGCAGCCACGGGGAAGGAGACGCAGCGGGGCCCGCGCTGAGCCGGGAGGGAGCGGGCAGGCCGCGGCGCCGGGGGCTGCCCTCCCCACACCACCACGGCCTCACCGATGGGGACGTGGGGACACAGGGACACCGGGGTGCCAGCAGTGGGTGACTGAGGGCTGGCTCAGACGGGCGGCTGCAGGCAGCCGAGGGGCTTTGTGGCTCGCTCCTGTCCCACTGCCCAGGGCCACCAGCCAGCCCCCCGTGCCGTGCCGTGGGGCAGAGCTCTGCCAGGGCCGGCTGGGGCTGCCCCAGAGCGATTGGCCAGTCCACCTTGCGCAGAGCTGCCTGGAAGGAGCTTCTGCACGGGGCTGGGGCAGGATCCTGCCCTCTGCTCGATGTCCCCTGCTCCCATCCACGCCAGGTTCCCCACACAACGCGCTGGCCGTGGGCACAGTGAGCTCTGGGCACGGGGGCTGCCGGGGGGCCGTGGGAGCCGGTGTCTGCCCCACGGCGGGCACGGGGCAGCAGCACGGCTGGTCCGCAGACCTGAGACTGGCAGCCTCAGCAACCTGCATCCTCCTGCCCCACGTGTGGCTCGGGATCTATTTCATCATCTGGAGAAAAGCATTTACTGCCAATAAACGGGCTAATTAATTCTCCTCAAAGACCTCTCAATTATTCATCTCGGGCCACAGAGAAAACAATTACAGCACTTACCTCAGGCCTGGCTGAGCAGCCAGCGCCAGGGCTGGCGGCAGGCAGGGCCCGGCCGGGGACGCCCGGCACAGCTCCCGGTGTGGACCCCCAGCTCCCGGTGCCCGGCGAGCCCCGGCCCTGCCCACCGCCAGGAGCCACCCGGCGGAGCCGTGGGGACGGGCTGTGACCCAGCACAGCCACCCGGCCCCGCACCCCCACCGCAGCAGCCTCCTCCCAGGGTGCCCCGGACAGGGCCGAGGCTCAGGAGCGAGGGGACCTACCAGCCCCCCGCACCGCCCCTCGCCGCGGGGCGCGTCCCTTGGGTCTCACCCCAACCTGCCCACACGCAGCCGAAGCCGCTGCATCCCCACCACGAGAACGCGGCAGCGGTTTGCCCCCTCCTCGCCACCCCCTGCAGTGGTCTCCTGTCTCCATCTCCCCCACCCAGGGACACCCACCTTCGGGCCCTGGCCAGTCCCAGCCCTGGGCACCCGCTGCGAGCTGGGGCTCGGCCTGGACACCCCACGAACCAGCTCCCCGCGCTGCCCAGCCCCACGCAGCACATCCCTCCTGCTTGGTGGGGGACAGGCAGGGCCCCTCCCGCCTGCGGACCCACCTGGCCGGCTGCCCCACTGCCCCAGGCTGTGCCGGGTCCCCCTTGGAGAGGGGCTTTTCCCCCAACGGTTCTCCAGCTCCTTGGCCCTTGGGAGGCTCCTTCCGCCCTGCAGCGGGGTTCAGGCCCCGCTCCCTCCACACCAGCTGCCCCTCGGGAAGGAGAACGCGCCGCCCCGCTGGCGCTGCGAGTGCAGGGGTCCCCTCATGCGGGTGCAAAGGTCTCCCCGGGTCGGGGTGGGTGCCAGCTCTCTCCCACCCCCCTCCCCATGTGCTGCTCCAGCAGTGCCATCCCGCCGCCCCCGGGGACCCCCCCCGGCCCCCCGGGGAGCGGGGGCATCGCTGACCCGGGGCGGGGGGGGCAAAGCCCCCTGCGCGGCTCCGCGGGGGCTCGGAGCCATCGGCCGGGGCAGCGCGGGGGGCCCGGGCCGGGAAGGGTTAAGGGCGGCCCGCGCCCCCCCGGCGGCCGAGGGGCGGGCCTGTCGGGAAGCCGGGATTTCTGCGGTGGTTTTACTGGAAAAGTTGTTGCCGGCGGAGGGAGGGGTCACCCGAGCAGCCCCGGCAGGTTGGGGACGGGGGGGACCGGCCGGCCCCGCGGCTCCCGCCGGCTCCGCTCCGCTCCCGGGGACCGGCAGCATCCAACGGGCTCCGGCCGCTCCGTCGGCCCTGCACGGCCGGGGCCCGGCGCACGGCTCCCCCCGGCTGCCGGCCCGGGGCCCCCCGGCCCCCCCAGCCCCGCCGCTACCCGCGGCTGCCCCCGGCAATGCCCAGCGTGTGCCGCGCTGGTGCCCGGTGGGGAACAACCGGCCCTGGACCACGGCGACGGCAATCGCAGCCAGACGCCGCAGGGCACCGGCCAGCCCCGCCAGCCCTCCCCCGGCATCCCCCCCCCGGGCCGGGGCAGCGGTGCCCTCTGGGTGCGTCCCAGCGGGGCCGTCGGGGGTTTGTCCGGGGCTCGGGCTCGCTGGGATCCCGCGTGTGCGAGCAGCCGCCGGCACGCTCCCTCCCCGCGAGCCCAGGCCCGACGCCTCGACGGCCCCGTTACACCGGGACAGCGGCGGGCCGGGGCGGGCGGCGCTCGGTGCCCCCTGCACCCCAGCCCCGGCCTGGCAGCGGGCGCGGGGGGCAGGCAGGGCGGGCTGGAGGCCTGGCGGTGCCCCCGGCGGGCTGAGCCAGGAGCCCGGCACGTCCCCGCGCTTCCAGGCATCGCTCCACGGTTCCCGACAGTAGGAAATCACTTGGCTCCGGGGCTTCTGCCCCGCCGGGGATGATTGATGGTTGCTCCCCCCTGACCGGCGGGGAGCGGGGCCCTCCAGGCTGGCCCCCCCAGCCCACAAGGACGGGCAGTGGCAGCCTGTAGTGCCGGCAGCGCAGGCGGCGCAGGCAGCACAGCCGTGGGGCCAAGGCAGCCTGGCAGGCAAACACCCCCGAGCTCATGGCCAGCACTTTGGGCGTGCTCTGCAGTCAGCCCCGGGCACAAGACACCCAGGGCCACCGGTAGTCCTGCGCCCCCGGCCCGCAGCCCGCCCGTGCTCACCCCAGCCGCCAGCCCCATCCCTGGGGCGGCCCCGTGTGCCCGGGGCAGGCGGCTCGGCCCCAGCCCGGCGCTGGCCGAGGAGGCGCAGCCGCACGGGCGTGGGCCGCCCTGCCTCCCCCCGGCCCGCAGCCCCCCGGAGGCACCCGCAGAGGGGACACGTGTCGGGCTCAGCCCCGGTGCCGGGGGGCCGGGACGTGCAGGCAGGCGTGCGGGCAGGGCCTGGCAGCAGCTGCTCGCAGGGCTGCCTGTGGGGCCGGGGGCAGGGGGAGCCCGGCCAGCTCCGGGAATCGCCCCGGTGGCTGCCAGGCCTGTGGCAGGGAGGGCGGGGGGAAACCCGATCCGATCCTCCCCGGCGGGACCCGGCTCCGCTCCCCGTCCAGGCCTCGGCTGCTAATTTTAGCCCTGGGGAGGCACGGCGGGAGCGGGAGCTCGGCCCACCGCGCCTGCACGTTCGGTGGCGCCGGGAGCCGCTGCCCAGCGCTGGCAGGTGGTGGCCGCGGGAGCCGCAGCACAGCGTGGCCCTGGGCGAGCCCCCGGGCGAGCCCCCCCAAGCCGCCGGCCGAGCCCCCGCCGAGCCGCCGGCCAGGCGCCGGCGCTGCCTTCCCGCTGCCCACACGCCCGCGGCCTTGGCTCGGCCAGACCCACACGTGGCCTCGAGCCCTCCCGCGGGCCCCGCGCTGGCCCCGCCACGGCCCTGCGCGGTCGGAGGGGGGGGACTCGCTGGGTGCCGGCAGTGGGGGAGACCCCGGGGTCCCAGCCAGAGCCCCAGGGCACAGGCGCGGGGCTGGCGGGACGTGGGGCCGCGGGGGATGCCCTGCTCGTCCTACGGAGGATGTGGCCCCAGGCGAAGGATCCCCCTCCATGGCCCGGGCTGAGGGGGGGCTGTGCAGCGCGGAGCCCCCAGGACCCCCCCTTGGGTCTCCGGAACCGGCACTTGCAGGGGCTGAGCCCAGCGTCACGGCCAGGCCGGGTGCTGCCCCCGCCGGGCACCCCAGGGCCACCCGGCCACCCCCCCCGGCAGCAGCGGGAGCGGGTGGGTGAGCGGCCGGGGGGGCCACAGCCCCGAGATGCTCCAGCCGACCGGCCCTTCCCGCGGGCGCCGGAGCCTGCCCTGCCCCGGGGCGGCTGCCCGGGGCACGGTGGGGCTGCGCTTCCCCCCCAGGCCTTGCCCTGAGCGGCCGGGCTGCCCCGCGCCTACGGGAGGAGGAAGGTGCCGGGAAGGCAGCGCGGGCCGAGGGGCAGCTCTGGGGAGCAGAGGCTCGGCTCAGCCGCCGGCAGAGCTCGGCTGTCCACGCTCCTGGGTCCAGGGCCAGTAACGGGAAGCGTCTGTTCTCAGTGACGGTAAATCAGATCGGGGAGATTAGAGGCCTTTTTGCCTAATCATGAGCAGCTTGAAGTTGGAGGACAAGTTCCTGGAACAAAGAGGAAATGGAGGCAGTAAATAAAGAAAAACTGTTAACATGTGGCCCCGCGTGTGAAAAACGTCTGGGTGAAGGACTGTTTATGGCTCGCTCATCTGCGGGGCTGACAGCGCGGGCGGTGCCGAGGCCCCGCGCAGGCAGGGGTGCAGGCAGGGTGGCGGGTGTGCGGGCAGCCAGCCAGGGCAGCCGTGGGGGGCTCTCGGCTGGGGGGGATGGCTGGGGGGGGCCGAGGCCGTGTGGTGGCACGTGGCGGAGGGAGGAAGAAGGCAGCGGCGTAGCGGGGGCCGTGGCGCAGGCGGCTGTCGGGGAGGCAGCGGCACGTGCGCCGGGCGGGCAGGGACCGGGCAGCCCCCAGGGGATGGGGGGCACCCGAACGCGCCTGCCCCACTGCTCCCCCCGCAAGTGCCGGGAGAGGTGCCGAGTGCTGCGGGCTGTGCCCCCCTCCCCGCCTGCAGCACGGGGGGGGCACGGCCCAGGGTCTCCCACAGAGCCTCGTGGCCACGGGCCAGGTGGAGCGTCACCGGGGGAAAAGGCCAAGGCGGGAGGTCTCGCTGCTGCGCTGGGCATGTGCCCCCCTCCTCCGGGGGCCAGGGGGTTTCTGCCAGGAGCCAGACCCCGGCGGTCGCCCTCCCCGGTGCCCAGAGCCATGGAGTGACCCACGGCCCAGCCCGGCCGCAGCGCGTGCCGGCCCGCGGTGCCGCAGGACGGTGACCCGGGACGGAACCGGGAGCCGATCCCCAGCAGCGGGGTCGCCCCGCGCCGTCCCTGCGTGGCGGCGGCCGTGGCCGCTCCGCTCGCCGTGGGCCTGCAGGAAACCTCTCCGACCCCCACGGAGCCACGGCCGGTGGGACGGGCCCTCGGGGCGGCGGGAGAGCCGGGGGGGGCCCGGGGCAGCGCCCACCCGTGTCCCCCGGCACCTCCGCGCCGTGACTCCGGGGGGTCGGTGAGGTCCCGGCAGCCCCGGGACGCGCTCGGGGCCCGCGCAGGAGCCACCGCCCCGTGTCCGCCCGCCCCGCGGGCCCCACCGCCCCGCCCCGCCGGGCCCGGTCCGGGGGGGGGCGCGATCCCGCCCCGCCCGCCCGGGAGCCCTTGCGGCGGGGCGGGCCCGGGGCACCGGCCATGCTGGCGGCGCGGGGGCTGCGGCGGGGCCGGCTGCCCGCGGCGGGGGCCGGGAACGGGCCGGCGCGGCCGCGGGGCCCCCCCCGCGCCGTGGACCTGCGGAGCGACACGGTGACCCGGCCCTGCGCCGGGATGCGCCGCGCCATGGCCCGCGCCGCCCTGGGCGACGACGACTACGGGGAAGACCCGACGGTCAACGGTGGGAGGCGGGGACGGGACCCCCCCCCGCGCGGCTCCGGGCCCGGCAGGGACGGGGACCGCCCCCCCCCCTCCCGCCGGCGCGGTCCCTGCCTGCAGCCCCCCCCAGCCCGGGGGCAGCCGCGACGGGGGCCCAGAGAGGGGCTGTGCTGGGGCTGGGGGGGGGCGGCTTGGGCCTGTGGGGTTCCCGCCACCCCCCCCGTGCTCGCCCGGGGCCAGCAGACGCCCCCCCCAGGACCCCCGTGCTTCCCCCTGCAGAGCTGCAGCGCCGGGCCGCAGCGCTCCTGGGGATGGAGGAGGCGCTTTTTGTGCCCACGGCCACGATGGCAAATCTCATCGCCGGTGAGTGCCGGGGGGGCAGGTCACAAACCGAGCCGCAGGTTCACGCCCCATCATCATCCCATGGAGGGGCGGGGGGCGGGAGCAGCCCCCCTCCCCCCCGGGGTCCCGAGCGCCGCTTCTGCCCGGGGGGGCTGCCCGGACAGTGGTGGGCAGCAGCCCCTGTCTGACCCGGGTGACCTCCTTGCCCCCTCCTCTGCCCCCTCCACCCCAAGTCTGTAGCAGCACGACCCCCCTTGGCCCCCGGAGCTGCTCCCCGCTTCATGCTGCTGCTGAGCAGCCCCCCCCCCCTTGGGCCTGCTTGTCCCCGTCCCGTGCTTGGCCTTCCTGTGTGCGGGGGTCCCGCTCCAGCCCCGGCCACGTGTGCGCACCGGGGAGGGGACCGTGCCCCCCCAGCTGCTCCCCGGGCACGGCCACGGCTCGGCCACGGCACGGCTCCTGCGGGCGCGGGGCACCCGCTCGGACCCCCGGGGGGCCGCGGCGGTCCGAGGGGGGCTGCCCGCTGGGCGCTGCCCGCCGTGCCCCCTCCCTCACGGCCCCTCTCCCTCCCAGTGATGTGCCACTGCCAGCGCAGGGGGGCTCAGCTGATCCTGGGCCAGGACGCCCACCTGCACCGCTTCGAGCACGGCGGGGCCGCGCAGGTGGGTGCCGCGGGCGGGGGGCTCCGGCCCGGGCTGGCGGGGCCTGGTGGCACCGGTGGCGCAGGCAGGGCCAGGAGGGTGGCTGGCTGCTGCCCTCCTCTGGCTACCGGCGCCGGGCTGCGGCAGCGTCGCCCGATCGCCCGAGCCTCGGCGTGGGGCAGGAGGGGGCTGAGCACAGCCGGCGCAGGGCGGGAGGGGCAGAGGGCCGGGACCCCCGCGCTGCCCCCCGTCAGCTCCGCTCCCTGCCCGGCCCCGGGCGCAGGTCGCTGGCGTCCACCCGCAGGTGCTGCCGGACCTGCCAGACGGCACCTTCGACCTGGAGCGGCTGGAGCGGGCCATCCGCGAGGCCCACGGCAGCCGGTACCACCCGCGCCCCGAGCTCCTCTGCCTGGAGAACACGCACAGCTCGGCGGGGGGCCGGGCGCTGCCCCTCGCCTACCTCCGGCAGGTTGGAGCCCGCGGGCAGCCGGACCCGGCAGGACGGCACCGCCGGGCCTCGCCGGGGAGCTCGGAGCGCGGCTGGTGCGGCCGCTCCGGGGGTCCCTCCCAGCCCAGCTGCTCCCCCCGCTCCCCCCAGGTCCGCGGGCTCGCTGGCCGCTACGGGCTGCGGGTGCACATGGACGGGGCGCGGCTGATGAACGCGGCGGTGGCGCAGGACGTGGAGCCGGCTCGGATCGCCCGGCACTGCGACTCCGTGTCCCTCTGCTTCTCCAAGGTGCGCTCACACAGGGGGGGGGGGGGGTCCCCGGGGCCAGATGGGGCCCTTGAGCGGCCACTTTGCGCGCTGGGGCACCCCTGGGCACGTCACAGGGGCAGGGACAGCCCCCGAGGTCACCCCTCCGGTGACTCTGCAGGGCCTGGGCGCCCCGGCCGGCGCGGTGCTGGCCGGCCGCAGGGAGTTCGTGGCCGAGGCCTGGCGCGCGCGGAAGCTGCTGGGGGGGGGGATGCGGCAGGCGGGCGTGCTGGCGGCCGCTGCGCTCCTGGGACTGGAGCGGGCGGAGGCGACGCTGCGCAGAGACCACGACAACGCCCGACGCTTTGCTGAAGGTACCTCGGGGCCCCTCGGCGTGCCGGGAGGTGCGGGCGCCCGCAGCCCAACGCGGCGCACCCTGCCCGGCCCTGCCGCGCCTCCCCCCGGGCGCCAGGCTCATGCCCTGCCTCCCCCAGGCGTCGAGGAGATGAACTCGCCCGTCTGCTCTGTCAACCTGGCGGCGGTGGAGACGAACATCGTGATGGTGAGCATCGGGGGGGACTGGCCGTCCCCCGCAGAGCTCTGCCAGCACCTGCGGGCGGTGAGCGAGGAGGAGTTGGCCGAGACGGGCCAGGCCGTCAGCGTCCTGCTGTTCCCCTGGTCGGCCCGTGCCGTGCGCGCAGTCTGGCACCGCGACGTCTCGGCCCGCGACACCGAGCTCGCGAAGAACAAGCTGGAGTTTGTGGCCAGGAAGTGTCAGGAGAAGCTGGCCCGGGGATTGTGCCCAACTCCTCCGCGCGCGGGGGGAGCCTGAGCATCCTCCCAGCCCCAGCCCGGGGGCAGCTGCCTCCTCCTGGCCGCTGCAGGCGAGCGGCGGCAAAGGGGCTGGGACCAGGCGCAACCAGCTGCAGCACAACAGCCAGCCCTGGTGCACCCTGCAGCCCAGCGCCCGCCCTGGGGAGCCCCCGGCCCAGCCCTGCAGCGGGACCCACGCCCCGAGGGACAGAGGGGAGCACCCACATCTCACGGCACCACCCAGACCCCTCCGAGGCAGCGTCCCTGCCTCACAGATCACCCAGCAAATGCACCCTCAGAGCACCCTCTAGTCCTCTGCAGCCGCTCTGCTGCGGTAACTCCTGTCCCGCAGCGCCCAAAAGCAGAGGCTGGCTGCCCCCGCCCCAAAGGCCACGCGCTGCGCCTGGCCCCTGCACGCCACACGCGGGCACAGCCCCCAGGGACAGTCAGGGCGCAAAATAAACATGTTCTGGCAGCGCTGTGGCTGTGCAGGATGTTTTCTCCCAAGCGTGCTCCTCTCCTGGCCGTGCAGCAGGGACGTCATCGCAGCCCACAGGTCCCCACTGGGGGCCAAGTGCTCCTGGGGACATGGGAGTGTCTCAGACACGGGGCCACTGCACAGCAGTGCCAGTCTGTATCGGGGCATAAGCCCAGCCTGGCCCAGAGAGCCCACCAATGCGCTCCTCCATCACCCCCATCCCCAGAGGCTCATGTTACCCCAGTCCCACAGCCGCAGGCGGGGTTTGGGGGCTTCCGAGCCTGCCGGGCCTGTCACGTTCGGGGCCAGCAAGTCCCCAGCTGTGCCTGTGCGGAGCTGGGCTGGGCTCAGTGGTGCGCTCCCCGCTGCTGGCACGGAAGAGCCCGGCCACAGCGTGTTCTTGTAGGTTCAACACGGCCTCAGCTCCCTGGGAAGCAGAGTCACCCCCAGCAGCAATTGTTCCCGTTTTATTTTGTATTGGCATGAATCAGTTTAAAGAAAACTGAGGGAACAAACAGAGAGATCCCTGCTGGCCCCACGCGCTCCAGGCGGGCAGGACCACCCCAGCAAAGAAATGCTAGCCCAGGTGACAATCGCTGGTAACTGGTGCCCCCCGGCCTGGCTGGGGGCTGGAGGGGGCACAGAGCGTGTCTGGGGGCAGCAGCCGCCCGCCCTGCGCTCGCCCTGTGCTGCGGGAGGCGCAGGCGGCTGCCGCGGGACACGGCGCGCAGGGGCTGCCTGTCGCCGGCGTGCAGGGCTGTGGCTCCCATCTCCGCTTGCTCCCGACGCGCCATCAGGCTCTTGAAACCATGTTCAGAATCATCTGGGAGGAGGAACGGAGCCTGTGAGCGCTGCCTGGCCCCACTCCTCCGCCCCTGGAGACATCAGCCAGCCCCGAAGCCCCCGGTACGCGGGGGAAGCCCTGCTGGGGTGGTCGTGGCTCTGAGCGGAGGGAGGACGGGAGCTCGTCCCTTACCTGAGTGAGGACGTAGCTCTCCTCCGACAGCTTCTCGATGATGTCAAAGTGATCCACGCCGGCGAGATCCAGCAGCGAGACGTTCCAGCCGGCCGCACGCAGGGCCTGCGGAGAGAGTGGCGGGCAGGAGGGACCCCGGCCCCACCCGCCCCGGGCAGGGCTACGACAGCTCGGCTAGGACCCGCGGCGTCCCCTGAGCCGCCGTCGCCTGAACGGCCCACGAGCTCTTCACCCCCGCCGAGCGGGCGCGAGGGGCCGGCCAGGGCAGCACCCCCGCGGCCCGGAGCTCACCTGCCCGTACTCCCGCGACTGCCGGCGGAATTCCGGGGAGTCGTGCTGGGCCACGGCCACCAGCACCTCGCAGGCGGCGGGCGCGGGCGCCACGCACAGCACGGGGCTGTTCCTCTGCGCCACCTCCCTGCAGGACACAGACCCCGCCGCGGCTGACGCAGCCCCTCGCTCGGGGAGGGCGACGCTGCCCGCGGCGCAGGCGGGTGCCCCCGCCGGGTGTCTGGGGGCGCAGGCAGGCTGTGCGGACAGGGGCAGACCGGGCCGCAGAGCCGCTGCCCACAGTCACGCGTGCGGGCTCACCGGCTCATGTTCAGCGCGTCGTTCACGTAGGTGTGCAGGATGGGCTCCAGGTCGTACACGCCGCTCACCAGCACGGCTCCTGCAGGCAGAGGCGCCGGCGGTGAGGGGCCCTCACAGCCCCGTGCCGGGGAACCTCCTCGCACCCACATCCCCAGGGCTCGGTGAGCGGCGGGTGGGCGCAGGACACGCACGCCCCTGGGGACAGCTTGTCCAGGAGCCCGGCGTCCTGCACCCAGCGCCGGTGGGCTGCGGTCGGCGGGGGCAGCTCATCTCCCACAGCTCTCCAGCCCCCGCGGCCCCCACGGGCAGCGGACACAGCCTCGTCCCAGGGGCAGACGCCCGTTCTGGACACGGCGGCGCTACCTCTGATATCTGGCACCGCCCCGTACTCGGACCAGTCCGTGGACAGCGCCATGGCTGCCAAGTGGGCCCCCGCCGAGTGTCCGCACAGGTAAATGCCTCTGGAGAGAGGGAGCCATGAGCCGTGAGGGAGCCATGGCCCGGTGCCGGCTGCCCGGGGACCCCCCGCTCCGCGCCAAGGGGGTGGCGCAGCCGCCAGCGCCGCAGCTGCTGCCTCGTGCCGTGAGCGGGGAGCGCGGCCACCGGCGTCCCCAGCCCTCGGGCCGAGGCATCGAAGCCTCCGCGGCAGCGCAGGGCTCGTTCACCCCGTCCTGCCGCCGCCACAGCCCCGCCACGCACCGACCCACCCAGCGTTTGCCCCGAAGGGACGGGGGCCGCCCCCACCTGATCCCGGGGTACCGCTGCGCCAGGAAGACGAGGCTGCGCCGCACCTGCAGCACCATGGCGTCCAGGCGGCCTGCGCGGGGCAGAGTCGGGAGGGCGCCAGGCCAGCGCGGCGGCCGCGGGCCCCGCTGGGCAGCACCTACCTCTGGGGGCCGTGTCGTAACCCACCGCCACCACCGCCACGCCCCGCGACACCAGCGGGGGGGCCGCGAACCCCGACTCGTCTTTACTGGGGGGGAACAGCCAGGCTGCGGGTCGGGGTCTCCGGGGCCCGGCCGGGAGGACCCGGGGCCAGTCCGGGCGTCGCGGGAAGGGAGCGGTGAAAGCGAGGGGGGACCCCGCACCCGCGGCCCCTCACCTCAGGCACTGCCAGTACCCGCCGTGGATGTAGACCAGGGCCGGGAAGGCTGCGGGGCACAGCGGGGGGTGAGGGGGGCCCGGCCGCCGCCCCCGCCGCCCCCGCCGGCCCGTCACCTACTTCCGGAAGGTTCCGTGGGGTAGTAGATGTCCAGCCTCTCCCCCTCCCCGGCGCCGTAGGGGACGTGCAGCGAGGTCTCCGCGCCGGCCCGGGCCCGCTGCGTTCCTGCGGGAGGAGGGACGCGGTACCGGGGGCACCGCCCGCTCCCGCCGCCCCCGGCCCGGGGCCGCCCGCTCCTCACCTGCCGCCGTCGCCGCGATGTGGGCCTGGATGATGGTGTCGCTGCCCAGGCGGGGGGACCAGCGGCTGGGGGAGTACTGCTGCTCCAGCGCCTGCGGGGGCACGCGGCTGCGGCGGGGGGGCAGCTCCGCCGGGGCGGGGGGCACCGGGGCGCCGGCGGGCACCGGGCACCGGGCGAGGCCCCCGGCCCCCGTCCCGCGGCCCGGGCGAGGCCGCGCGCTGCCAGCCCCGCGGGTCCTACCTCCGCGGACATGTCCCGCCACCCCCCCATGCCGGTGCCGGTGCCGGTCCCGGTGCCGGTGCCGGTGCCGCTCGGGGGCGGGGCCGGAGCCCGGGGGCGGGGCCGGCCCGCTCCCATTGGCCGCCTGGGAGGCGGGGCCGGGGCGCGCGACGGGGGCGGGGCCCTGGGCGGGGCTGCCTCGCTCCCATTGGCCGCGCCGGGGGGCGGGGACACCGGGCGGGTTGGCAGCGCCGTGACGTCGCGGCGTGCGCGCGCGCGGTGCACGCCGGGAGGGCGGTGCGGGCCCCGGCGCGGGGGGTGGGGGACACACAAAAAGAATTTTCGCGCCTGGGCTCCCATTGGCCGCGGTGGCGGCGCGGCGGCACGAGCCCTGCTCCGATTGGCTGGCGCGGCGGCGCGCGGGCGTGAGGCCGCCCCGGATTGGCCGGCGTGGCGAAGAGGCGCGCGCGGTCGGCCGGAGCCATGAACTGCCTGACGGTGCCCGGCGTCCACCCCGGCTCGCCCAGCCGCCCGCGCGGGCAGATCCAGGTACCGCGGCGGGCTGGCGCCGGGCGAGGGGCGCCCGGGCTGCGGGGCTCGTGGGGCTGCACCGGGGCCGGGCCGGCGGGACGCTGGGCAGGGCAGGGCAGCGCAGCGCAGCGCAGCGCAGGGCAGGGCAGGGCGGGGGCCGCGCCAGTGCCCGCCTGCGCTCTCGCCCGCTGACTCCCGCGGTTCTGTCCCCAGGTGATCTTCGGGCCCATGTTCTCCGGGAAGAGGTAGGCCCGGGACGGGGCGGGGGGTTCGGGGGACAGGCGGGCCGGGGGGCCCGGGGCCCGCTGACGGCGTCTCTCTCAGCACGGAGCTCATGCGGCGGGTGCGGCGGTTCCAGCTGGCCCAGTACCGGTGTCTGCTCGTGAAGTACGTCAAGGACACGCGCTACAGCTCCTCCGGCGTCTCCACGCACGACAGGTGAGTCCCTGGGGCAGGAGGACCCCCCGTCCCTGCCGGCCCCGCAGCCGGGGCTGCCCGGCTCAGGCCCCTGTGCTCCCGTCCCCGCAGGAGCACCATGGAGGCCCTGCCCGCCTGTCTGCTCAAGGACGTGTACCAGGAGGCGCTGGGCTCCGCCGTCATCGGCATCGACGAGGGGCAGTTTGTAAGTACACGGGCAGGGCGGGTCCGGGGAACTCCGCAGGCTGCAGTCTCTGCAGAGCAGCCGGGGTAGGCCGAAGGCTGAGTCCTCTGTAACAGGGAGTGGGGAGAAACCCCCCGGGGCAGTTTGATCCTGCTGCATACGTTGGTGTAGTCAAAGCTTCCCCTTCCCTTAGTCCCTGCGGGCTGAGGACAGTGGGACTGAGCTCATTTCACCAACAGGCTTTATGGCTTCAATTTTCCTCGTGCCCGGTGCCGCTGGATCCTGAGTGAGGTGCTGCCCCTCTCCCTCCTGACGCTGTTTCTGTACCCCCTCTAGTTCCCAGACATCGTGGAGTTCTGTGAGATGATGGCCAATGCCGGGAAAACTGTCATTGTTGCTGCTCTTGATGGGACTTTCCAGAGAAAGGTAAACCCCTTCTTTTTTTGGTAAGCAGCTGCTTTGGGAGCCTTGTAGAGCCCCTGGTCCACTGGACCCACCCCTGCTCTCCCCGCACAGGCCTTCGGGAGCATCCTGAACCTGGTGCCACTGGCAGAGAGCGTGGTGAAGCTGAACGCCGTGTGCATGGAGTGCTACCGAGAGGCCTCCTACACAAAGAGGCTGGGAGCAGAGAGGGAGGTGAGTTCCCTTGGATCAGAGAGCGCTTTGGTGGCTTCCCCTTGCCAGCCCTGCTAGTCTGGAGGGGTCTCCTCGGGGAGCTGGGCTCTGCAGTCACTCTCCCAATGTTCTGGCCAGGTTGAGGTGATCGGAGGAGCAGACAAGTACCACTCGGTCTGCCGAGCCTGCTACTTCCGCAAGCGGTCTCAGCAGCCTGGGGCAGAAAACAAGGAGAACGTACCCGTGGGGGTGAAGCAGCTGGATGTGGCTGCTGCCCGGAAGATCTTTGCTTCTTGACTGCTGGGCTCCCGCAGGGGAGAAATGAGAGGAAGGAAGCGAAATGCTGCAGCTCCCCGACGCCAGTTCTGGCTTCCTCTGCTTTAGCTGTTACACTTTTATCTCTACCTGCCAAACCAAGCAGCTGCTCCTCGGCGCCGGGAGAGGGGAGGGTCAACTGGACGTGTTGCCGGGGGGGAACTGAGCCAGGAGCCTGACTAAAAGTGAGTTTCTGTCTGAGAACAAGGAAAAAAGACAGCTGTAGTCACTGGTGCTGCCACACCAAGGTCCTGGAATGGCTCCCCCAGAGCTGGTGGCCGCTCCACTTGCCTGTGAATGCAACCGTTTCTCTCTTGTGCTGTTGCAAAATTCCAAGTTTCTTAAGACAATGTGCAGTATCTCAGTATTTTAAACCCACTTCCTCTCTTAACGCAGCCTGGGGAGATGACCCAGCCCTTGTCACAGGGCCGTGGCCTGGCCCGGAGCACTCCCTCGGCATGGCTGTGCCCGGCCTGGCCGCTCGCCCTTACGCTCACTTGCTGTAACTGTCTTGTCAATTTTTGTTGAAACAGAAGAGGGGGAAAGGAAGCCTTGACTTGACTCAGCAGGCTCTTCCTACCTCCTGAGCTCCAGGAGGGCCGCAGTAGTCCGGTGGTGGTCTGTGCACTAAGAATCCTTTAGGAATAGCCAGACTTGGCTCCAGGAAGAGCCTCGTCTCCAAAGCTGGTGCTTCTGCTCAGGTCCAAGCTTGGTGCTGCCACTTTGGTGCCCAAGTTACCTGTGAAGGGTATGGAGGCTCAGGACTTAACCCGTAAAGGTTTGGGCTGTGTTTCTGTGAAGATTCAGCTACTTGGGAAAGCGTCCCCGCTTTGAGCGGACAGTTCTCAGCTCTAGTCATGGATCTCGCTCCCTCCTGAGCCTTCCAAAAATTCTCAAGGCTGGTTCTTCCTCTGCTGTAAGAAGGAGCCTCTTCCCCCTTTGCTTGACTTGGCTTCTGGAAGGTTGGGTTTTTTTCTTAACTCTTGCAAAAGTGCTTTTCCTTGTAAGCCAGCCTGCACAAGCTCCAGGCAGTAGCTCTGGCTGGGCTGGGGCTGCCTGTGCTCTGCCTGCACCCTCCAGGCAGGAGGAGGCAGCTGCTGGCAGGGTGCAGGAGCCCTCAGACCCCCGCTCCCGGAGCGATGACACTTGTACTTGCAACCCCTTCACTGCCGGGCCTGGGCCTTCCCCTGAGGGAGGGCGAAGGCAGCACTGCTGCTGGTTTAGGTTAATAAATAACTTAATAAAATTGTGTTTCATACCGGAGCGCTCTGAGGCAGCTTCCCTGCAGTGCACGGGGCGAACGGCGCAGGCCGAGGGCTGGCGGCGCGGGGCTGACGCTGGGGCTGGGCTCAGGCTCCAGGGAGGGGGGGTTGCCTAAAAATAGCCCCCGGCATGAGTGTGCTGTTTGCGGCACAGAGCTGGGCCCGGGCTGCTCTGCCGCTTCCCTGCCGGGAACTCCCAGCCCCGGAGGGGAGAGGAGGAACCCCATTTTGCTTCCTCAGAGAAGAAAGGCACGTGGTGGCTAAGTGAAAAAGTTTATTCCGTCTCTACAGTGACACACAAGTATTTGAAGGCCCGGCCCAGCAGCGCCAGCTCGCGAGCCGCAGGCTGCGCCGGGCACAGCTTCGCAACAGGTGCAGCAGAAAACCTGAGACAGGCGGCCTGCGCAGGCCGAGCGAGCGGGGAGCTGCGGGGCGGGCGCGGGGGCCGAGCCCCCGTCAGCAGGAAAAATGCTCCAGGCCCTTCCTCGGAACACCGGAGCAGGCACGGCCCCGCTGAGAGCCCGGCGCTCGCCGCTCCCGACCCGCCCGCTCGGCGCAGGCTGCGGGAAGGCACAGCGCGTCCAGCGGCAGAGGACAAGGTTTTGGCATCAAGCTCACCCAGCGGGGGCCGGGGGGGCACGGGGAGCCGGCGGCGGGCAGGAGCTGGCACTGAGGGGGTGCAGCCATGGGCTGGAACGCCACCGGGGCCCGGGCCCGGGCGCAGCCGGGCCAGCGCCGGGGGGGTTGACCCACACCCCCCCCCCGCTGCTCCCCCCGCTTCCCCAGGGCAGGCGCTCGGCCCCGCACACCCGCCCCCCCCGGGGCTGTGCTCAGCGGCTGCGAATCACCCACCACGGGCGAGTCACCCGCTGCGAGCTCCTCCTGCGCCCCAGCACCGAGCCCCAGCGGCCTTCACGCAAAGCAGCTGCCCCCCCCACCACCTCGCTTCAAGTCGCAGGTCCCTCCCCTCCCACCCCCAAGAGAAAATTGCACAGGTAGAGCCGTGGCCGCCGGGCCGGGGCTCAGTACACCGGGGGGGGCTGGTACCCCTCCGGGGCCTCTGCCGTGTGGGTGAAGGGCGGCTGCTGGTAGCTCTCGTGGCTAATGTTGGGGTAACTGGAGTAGGGGGTCGAAACCTCCGGGGTGGGGTCGATGTAGTTTTGAGCAAAGTCCTCCACCCCCATTTTGTACCTCTTGTAAGCGAAGGCGAGCAGGAGGCCCTGCAGAGACGAGGGGGCCGGCGCCGTCAGGGCTGCCCCGGGCTGTACGGCCCAGGGGGGCCCCTCCACGCTCCCCCCCGAGCCGGGCAGGGCCGGGCTGCACCGCGGCTTCACTCACCCACGAGAAGATGGAGAAGAAGCTGAAGGTGATGGCGGCGCGGGCCGAGTCGGCCCCGACGTGCACGTGGTCAGCCTTCGTCCAGGCCCACTGGTTGGTGAGGAAACAAAACCCAACGAACCACAGGAACGTCCAGAGACCTGCGGGAGGAACGTGGCGTGAGGGGCCGGGGCTGCTCCCGGGCAGGTGCCCAGGCCAGACCCTGCTGCCACCGGGCTGCTGCTGCCACGGCGGGGCCGGGGACTGGTGCGGGCCCCCAGCCCGGCGCGGGCCCCCGCGCCGCTCCCTGCGGCTCCTCGGACGCTCTCAGCAGGCAGCGCGTGGCCCGCGGGCAGGGTGCCAGGCGGGAGCGACTCCCTTCGCCAGGCACCGGCAGCCACGTCACGGGACAAGGGCAGCCATTGTGGCGGGCGGGGGAGGCGCAGCCGGGCCCCGTGGCCGCCGGTACCTGAGAAGCCGAGGTCCGCCAGGACCAGGTACTTGCGGTCGGTGGTGTTGCTGATCTGGGGGAAGTAGACGTCCACCATGAAGAAGAAGATGCAGGCGAGGAAGGCGAGGACGCCGATGCCGATGCCGTAGCGGCAGGCGTCCTCGTTGTGGTTGAAGACGCAGAAGAGCTGGGGGGAGCTGGGCAGGTTGGTGTAGCCCTCCCCGACCAGGCAGGAGAAGACGATCAGGGCGAAGACCTGCAGGGGCGGGAGCCGGTGTCCGGCGGCAGCACCGCGACGGGGCGGCCGCTTCCAGGGCTGCCCGTGCCCGGCCGGGCTGCGGGCACCGGCTCGGGCAGGGCTCGGCGGAGCGGCCGCCTCGGGGGCTGCGCCGGGGGGGGGACAAGGCCGAGGAGGGGAAGGCCGGGCCGGGCCGAGCCGTGCGGGCGCCGGGGCGCGGGGCCAGCCCGACCCGGGGCCGACCCGGGGCCGTCCCGGAGCGGGCCCCGTCCCGCCCCGTCCCGCCCCGTCCCGTCCCGCCCCGACTCACCGCGCTGGCGATCCGCGCCAGGACCTGCGGCTGCTGCACGAAGCGGGCCAGGTCGAAGGCGCCGCCGGCCTTGGCCGCCCCGTACGCGCCGCCGCTGCCCTCCATCGCGCCGGAGCCGCCGCCGCCGCCGCTCTCCCCACCGCTTCTGCGCGGCGCCGCCCCGGGGAGGGCCGGGCCGGGCGGTCCCCGCTGCCGTCGGGGCGGAGCGGGCGGCGCTCGGACCGGCGGGACCGGGTCTCCCCCGCCCGGCCGCCGAGCGCAGCGCCGGGACCGCCCCGCGCCCCTCCGGAGCCCCCGGGCCCCGCAGCCGCTCGGTCCCGCACAGCGGGGAGGCGGCAGCCGCCCCCCGCCCGCGGCGGAGGGTCCCGAGCTCCCCCCCGGTGCCGCGGCTGCGTGGCCCCGGCGCCTCCCTGCCCCACGGCCCGGAGCCCGGTGCCCGGAGCCCCACGGCGGGTCCCGGTGAGTGCGGCCGGAGGGGGAAAGGGGGGCTCCGCGGGGGCTGCTCCCGCCGCCCGGCACCGGGTTCCTCCGGTGCAGCCCCGGGCGGGTGAGGGCGGGATCGGCCCGGCGGAGCCGCCTCCCCCATCCGCCCGCACGCCCTTCCTTCCTGCCTGGGCCAGGCCTGGGTTTAAACCGGGTTCAGCCCCGCGGCCTCTCGGGCGCAGCGGCTCCGGCTCCACCGCGGTCCCACGGGCGGGCAGCGCCCGGTGTGCCCGGGGGTGCCGGCTGACGCCCGCCCGCCGTGACAGGGCGGCCCGTTGGGGCGAGCGCGGGGCCGCAGGGACCCCCGGCCGCGGCGGGATGGCCCAGCCGCCCTCCGTCCCCCTCCGCGCCCCTGAGGACACCGACAGCGAGGGGTGAGTGTGGGCTGCGCTGCCGTGCCCCGCACGCTCGGCCCCGGATCCCGCAGCCCCGGCGGCGCCAGGCCCGTGTCCCCGCGGCGGGAGGTGCCGGCCCTCGCGCTCACCGGGCACCGGAGCGGCACGGCCGGGCTTCGGGCTGCGGCCGGGGCTTCGCCGGGGCGCTGGGCGAGCGGGTCCGTGTCCCCGCAGGCAGGAGCCGAGCCCGGACCACGAGGGCGCCCTGCACTGCTCCTTCCACCGGCTCATCCAGGAGCAGAGCGGCTGGGTGGCGGCGGGGCTGGAGCTGGAGCTGCAGGCGAGGGGCGGAGGTAACGCGCTGCCGGGGGGACGGGACGGGGACGGGTCCGTGCCCGCGGCCACCTCCCGCCCCGGCTGGGGCTCGTGCCGAGGCTGCGGCTAAAGCCCGGTGACGCCTTCGCCGGTGCAGGGGCCGGGCAGACCTGCCCCTGGGGCCACGGAGGGTGTCCCCGGAGAAGGGGGCGCGCTGGGGGGGGACACGCCGGGGGGTGCCTGGCCCCATGCCGGAGCAGGGCGGCGGGGCCGCAGGGGCTGGAGCCGTGGGTGCTCCGGCTCTCACGGCTCCGTGTCCTGCCCTCCCTCCCCCAGAGCCCCCGGCTCTCGGGGCCCCCCCGGACGCCTGGGCCGCGGCCTGGCCGGAGCCTGGGCAGGGTGGGCAGCGGCCGTGCTCCTCCTCGGCCTCCCTGCGGATCCTCGCCAGCATGCCCAGCCGCACCATCGGTAGGTGCCACCCGTCCTCCCGCCCTTCCCGCGCCCCTCGGGAGAGCTCTCCCGTCTGCCTTGCCCTCCCGTGGCCGCCCACCCCCTGCCCTGCTCCGTCCCGCAGGGCGCAGCCGCGGGGCCATCATCGCCCAGTTCTACAACCGCACGGCCCGGCTGCGGCGACGGAGCAGCCGCCCGCCCCTGCAGCAGCTCTGCCCCGCGGCGCGGCCCAGCCTGCGCCAGTACGACCTGGAGACCGACCCCGCCAGGGCCTCGCTGGAAGGTGAGGGGACCCTGGGAGCGGGGGCAGGCGGTGCCGGGCGCGCTGTGTCCCGGCCGGGCGCGTCCCGCTGAGCCCCTTGTGCCCTCAGACAAGCGGAGCTTGTTGGTGAAGGAGCTGCTGAGCCTCTCGCCCAGCCAGCGCAGCCACACGCTGCTCACCGTGCCCCTCAGCCTGGCAGAGAAACTCGCCCTCCGGTAGGTCCTTTCCTGCCGTCCCCGGCCAGGCAGGAGCCGTCCCGGGGCCGGTGCCACCCTCTGACGTCCCTCTCTGCTGGGCAGGCAGGAGCTGAGCGGGCAGAGGGGCCCCCCGAGGCAGCACACCCGGCACCGGGCCCCCTCCTCTCCCTGCGGGTGGTCCAAGGAATACCTCGTCCTCGTAAGTCTGGGGCAGGGTCTGCACAGCAGCTGTTGGGGCTCCGGTACAGGCTCCGGCCCCGGTGCTCTGCCCAGGCTCCCTCCCTCTCCCCAGGGCTGCCGGAGCCTCTGGTACAGGTTCCTCTCCCTGCTCCCGGCCGCGCAGCCCTGGCACAACGCCCTGAAGGAGATCGGTGGCCGCTTCGGCTCCAGTGTCCTCTCTTACTTCGTCTTCCTCAAGACGCTCCTTGTGTTCAACATCATCTCATTCCTCATCCTCCTGGTCTTCGTGGTGGCCCTGCAGGCCGCGTATCCCCCCGCCTCGGCCGGCCCCCAGCGCTTCACCGGCCTCGAGCTCCTCACGGGAGCGGTGAGCCCTGCCAGCACCCAGCGCCACGCATCTCCAGGCCAGGCGCTGCACCCAGCCTGGGGCACAGCCCCACGTCCCCCCCACGGCGGTGCCCAGTCCCTGCCCTCGCGCAGCCATGGCCCTGGCACCGCCCGTGCTGGGGGTGCAGAAGGGGGCGCCTGGTGTTGCCCCGGCTCAGGGCTCTGTGTCCCCAGGGGCTGTCACGGGTGTGCCAGGCTGGGCAGGGAGCTGCAGGCGCCACCGAGGTCACCGTGTGCCCCGCCGTGTGCTTTCCCACAGGGCTACTTCACTCACTCGCTCTTGTACTACGGCTACTACAGCAACGTTACCCTCAACGACCCCTGCGCCTCCAGCCCCAACGGCAGCGCCTGCCCCCTCGCAGCCCCCCCGCTCCCCTACAACATGCCTCTGGCCTACCTGTTCAGCGTCGGGGTCTCCTTCCTCGCCACCTGCGTCCTGCTGGTGTACAGGTGGGTCGGCCGCACCGCCAGTGCTGCCAGCCCTCGCCCGGCCGTGGCGCCCTGACGCCCTCCCCCTCGCTGCAGCGTGTCCCGCTCCTTCGGGGAGAGCTACCGCGTGGGCAGCTCCATGGGCGCGCTGCCCGTCAAAGTGTTCTGTGCCTGGGACTTCAAGGTGATCCAGAGGCGCTCGGTGAAGCTGCAGTGTGAGAACATCTGCACCCAGCTGAAGGTGAGGAGCGGGGCTGGGGTCGGCCCCTGCACGTCCGTCCTCAGCGGGCGGAGGCGTTCCCAGGGCCCGGAGCCCCTGTCAGCCCCCCGGGTCCCACCCCAGTGCAGGACAAACCCTCTCTCGGTCTCTTCCAGGAGCTGCTGGCGGAGCAGCGCTCACGCTCCTGCCGCCGCAGCCTGTGCCAGCGCCTGGGCCGCTCCGCGGTCCTGGTCCTGGCCTGGGCCCTCTCGCTGAGCGCGGCGCTGGGCTGCGCCCTGGCCGTGCGCCACTTCTCGGAGCACATGCACGCGGTGAGCGCCGGCCCCCGCGGGGGAGTCTGCTGCCCCGGCGCTGGGGAGGAGGCGGGAGCTGTCTGGGGAGCGGGGGCAGCCCCGCTGCAGCTCCCGGGCGTCAGCGTTGGCTGCCCGCCCCGAGGGCACCGGCTGGCGCTCACCCCGGTGCCCCTCGCCAGGTGCAGCAGGACCACCGAGCGCGGGGCGGCGGCGAGCGGCAGCAGGAAGCCATCCTGCTGGTCCTGCCGCTCCTCGTGTCTCTCCTCAACACGCTGCTGCCCGCCCTGTACAACCTGCTGGCGTCGTGGGAGAGGCAGGACTCCCCCTCGGCGCGGGTCTACGTGGCGATCAGCAGGTAGGCGGCCGGGGAGCGTCCTGCGGCCAGGGGAGAGGCTCTGGTCGGGGTGCCCAGGGCTCAGGGGCTCCTGGCCCTGCTCCTGCTCCCCAGGAACCTCATCCTGAAGATGGTGGTCCTGGGCCTGCTCTGCTACCAGTGGCTCAGCCGGAGGGTTGTCTGCTCCACGGAGGAGGTCGGTGCTGCCGCGCGGGTCGGTGCGAGGAGCACGGGGCACCGGTATGAGCCGGCTGGGCCCCAGCGTCCCCACTGTCCCCTGCCCGGGGAGCGCCGAGCAAAGCTGGGGCTGCGGCAGCGACAGACACCAGGGGCGGGGGCTCTGCCGGGCACTGCAGGCACCTCCACTGGGGAGAGGGGGCCACAGCCATACAGGGGCACCTCCAGCGTGGGGTGGCTGGGGAAAGGGGTGCAGGGGAGGAAAAAGGTCCCGTAGCACCCCGTGGGGGCCACGGGAAGGTCACGGGGGAGCAGAGGCCTCGTTGACTGCTTGATGCCACCTTTCCTTGTCTCCCCAGTGCTGGGAGACGTGCGTGGGGCAGGAGCTGTATCGCTTCGTGGTGATGGACTTTGTGTTCACGCTGCTGGACACGCTCTTCGGGGAGCTGGTCTGGAGGTAACGTGCCCCGGGAGGGGTCCCCCACTGGCACGGTGGCCCCGGCATGGCCCTGGCTTGGCGCTGCCCCGGGGCTCCCAGGCTCTGCTGCCGTCCGAGGGGGAAGGGGGCTGCCGAGCATTCCCCCAGCAGAGCTCCACTCCTTCCCAGGCTGATCCTGGAGAAGAGGCTGAAGAGGAACGAGAGACCCGAGTTTGACATCGCCCGAAACGTGCTGGAGCTGATCTATGGGCAGAGCCTGACCTGGTGAGGTCTCTCCTGCCTGGCGCAGCCCATTCCTCTGCTGGCAAATACCTGGTGGTCCCCCAGGAGCCTTGTGGCTGGCGGGGACCAGGCACGGGGAGCTGCACGTTTCGCAGCGCCCAGACCCGGGACGAGCTCGTCTCCCCCCTCTCCCCAGGCTGGGCGTTCTCTTCGCACCGCTCCTGCCGGCCGTGCAGACGCTGAAGCTGCTGCTGCTGTTCTATATCAAAAAGGTGTGAGGTGCCGCCGCTCCCCGCGTGTCCCCTGCGGTGAGGCCGTGCCCTGCCGAGCGTGCAGCGCCGGCCTCGTGGCAGGGAGGGGGTGTGCGGGGGACGGGGTGTCCCCAGGCTCGCTCAGCTCCCGGCAGACGGGGGGTGGGGGCAGTTGTCCCGTTGGTGCTCCCGGGGCCGCTCCCCAGGCGACGGCAGCACCCTGCTCCCCGTCCGCAGACCAGCCTGATGCAGAACTGCCAGTCCCCCAGCAAGCCCTGGCGAGTGTCTCACATGAGCACCGTCTTCATCACCCTGCTCTGCTTCCCGTCCTTCCTGGGTGCTGCCATCTTCCTCTCCTACGCCATCTGGTCGTGAGTACGCGCCGGGCCACGGCACGGGGCACTGAACCGCCGGCTGCCGGGCGAAGGAGAGGGACCTGGGGGGACAGGGGGCATGTCGCCCCAGCACAGGGCAGGGGGGTGCTGCCCAGCCCCTGGCTGTTGCACGGGGCGTAGCGGTGGTTGGCCTGTGCCCACTTCTGCCAGCTGTTCCCAGCTGTTCCTGGTGCAGGACAAGGGGATGAGGACCCCCTCGTCCAGCCACCGGGGTGGCCAGGACCAGCGTGGCTCGGTGCCCCTGGGGCTGGGCCCTGGGCTGGGGTACTGTCCGTCGGGGCTGCCCACGGCTCTGACCAGCCCCGTGGGTCTGACTGCTCAGGGTGCGGCCGTCGGAAACCTGCGGTCCCTTCCAGGGGCTGGAAACCATCTACAAGTCAGGGAAGACCTGGGTGCAAGTGCTGGAGAAGTCCAACCCCAACATCACCTGGCTCACCTGGGTGCACCAGCACCTGGTGGAGAGCACCCTGCTCCTGTTCTTCCTGTCCGGGATCCTGCTGTGAGTACGGACCCGAGCCCTGGGCGGCTGGGAGCCGGGGGCCCCGAGCCCTGCACCCAGAGACCTGCACCCCAGCCCGGTGCCAGGAGCGCAGCGTCCCCCAGCTTCCCGCCCCGGCTGCCACCGTCCTGTCCCGCCTGTCATTGCAGAGCCGTGATCTACTTCAACATCGAGGTGGTGCGGGGGCAGCGGAGGATCATCCGCCTGCTGAAGGAGCAGATCGCCAACGTGCGTGAGCTCTGCCCGGCCCGGCTGCCCCACGCCCTGGGCCGGCCCCGGCGCTGCTGGATTCGGGCTCCAGCCCTGACAGCGCTGCCACCTCGGAGGGGCAAGAGCACATCCCGCTCACTGCGATCTCTGCTGTTGCAGGAAGGGGAGGATAAAATATTTCTCATTCAGAAGCTTCACTCCGTTTACATGCAGAGAGAGAGACAGGCCTGAGCCCCAGGTGAGGCGGGTGAGAAGGGGCGAGGGGGCTGCCAGAGCTCGGCCGGGTGCGTGGCCCTTCCTCTGCTCCGTGCCGGGGCGCGGGAAGGGCAGGAGCTGACGGGGGGAGCCAGGCGGGGCTGGGGGTGCAGGGCCGGGCGTGCTGGGGAGGAGCCCCCAGGCTGCTGGGGGCTGCCCCGGCGCCCAACCCCGGTGGTGACGGATCTCTGGTGGGGCTGCGCCCAGGGACAGGGGAGGGATGGGGACGCTTTTGGCGTGGGGCCGCGCCGTCTGCCCCCGGCAGCACTCGGGGCTCAGGGCCTGTGTCTCTCCTTGGTGTCAGGCTCCCAGGACGGGGCTGGACAGGACAGGACCCTGCTCGCAGCCGGGGACTGGATCTGCCTGTCTTCCAAAGCCATCGCAGCGCAGCACTGGGAGCCGGCAGGACCCTGGGGAAGATCCTCCCCGCCGGGATGCAGCGGCCAAGGACCCCAGTGGGGTCCGTGGGGACGTGGGTGCTCCCGCTGCCTGGAGCTGCCGGGGACTCGCCAGCGGAGCCCTTCCCCGCGCGTGGTTGCTGTTAGCAGAAAACAAGCCTCCCTCCCGTCACGAGCACCTCTGGGCTGTTTTTAGCTTTCTGGCTGCAGAGAACCTGCAGCCCCTTTTGCGCTGCCGCGGAGCAGCGAGGCCGGCACTGGACGCACTCAAAACGCCCACCACGGCGCCGAGTGCTGGGCCGGGCCGAGGAGCCTGAGGGCTCTGTGCCTCGCCGCGGGCTGGCCTGGCTCATTAAAGGCGGCTGTGCCGGAGGGCTCTGGGCCTGCGCCTCCACCTGTTGGGCTGGAAGCGGGCGAGCGGGTTCGGTGCGTCAGCTCGGCCAGGGGTGGTGGCTCAGGCGCCGCGGCAGGGCGTGCTCGGGCACCTTGGCACTGCCCGGCCCTCGGGCTGCCCCGGGAAGAGCCCAGCTCGGCCCAGGCCGCAGGAGCAAGGACGGCTCTGCCTCATCACGTGCGGCCCCGGAGCCGCCACAGCCCCCGGAGCCACTCGCCATCGCGGTGTGACGCCCCCGGCCCCGAGCTGCTCTCCGCCACAGCACGCCGCCAGCAGCCCCCGGCCCCACGGAGCCGGTTGCCCCCGTGGCAGCGGCACCTGCAGACCCGGGAGGGTTGTGCCGCAGCGTGTGCCCAGCCTGGGCGGCCACGGGGGGAGGGAGCTGCCCGCCGGGCCGGGCTGTCGGCACTGGACGGGTCATCGGTGCAGACACAGACCCAGGTTACGGGCACAGGACGGGTTCTCAGCCCAGACCCGGGGGCCGGGATGTGCTGCAGCTCCTGAGACGTCTCCAACTGAGGCAGCCCCACGGGTCGGCCTGCCCGGCTCCCGACGCCCACCCATGTCCCCTGCGGTCATTCCACACGTTCTCCCGGTCACCCCGCTGGGCCAGGGCTGGCACGAGACCTGCAGGGCCAGAGCTGCTGCCAGGAGCCCCCCACACACTCGGCCTCCGGCCCGGGAGGCGTTACCGGCCCCTGCCCTGCCTGGCCCAGGCGCTGCCGCACCCCCCAGCCCCACTGCCCGTGACCCCCCTCCTGTCCCCAGAGGCGCCAGCACAGCCTGGCCTCTGAACCTCCTGCTTGTCCTGCCCCAAAAGCCCGGGGTCTCCACCCCAGCACAGGCAGCCGACAGCCGGGACAGCGTGGTGGAAGTTTTACTGCAATGCCCCGCAGGGGCCCCGTCCGCCACCACCCCGTGACGCCGCCCGGGGCCCCGCTCCCAGCCCCACGCCGGGCAGCCGCTCGCCGGCCACCTCCCGCAGTGACAGGACACGCCTGGGCTGCCGCGGGCGCCCGCGCAGGGTCACCGGGGGCCCCTGAGAGCGGCCCGAAGCCACTGCAGGACGTCGGGCAGGCCGGTGCCGTCCAGGGCGCTGGTCTCCAGCGTCGTGATGGGCTGCGTGGCGCAGGAGGCGATGTCCTGCAGGCGGAACAGCGACTTCATCTCCGCCGGCGACATGTAGCTGGGCAGGTCGCTGCGGCGGGGGCAGGGGGGCCGCGTCAACCCACCGCGACAGCTCTCCTGCCCGAGCCACCCCCGGCTCAGGGGCCTCCAGGCCCGGGGAGCGCGGCAACGCGCGGCTGCCGCCCCTGGGCGCACCCAGGCTTCCCGGTGGAAGGGACGCGGGAGCCAGCGCAGGCCCTCAGCGTGCCCGTGCGCCCCCCCGGCCCCCCCATCCCCTCCTCACATCTTATTGAAGAGGACGAGGACGGGCACGGAGGCGAGCGGCGCCGCGGAGAGGACCGAGAGCAGCTGGACGCAGGACGAGGAGACCTGGGTGGGGCTGGCGGCGTCGACCACGAACTGGAGGAGGAGAAGGAGAAGCGGGGCTGCGGGTGTGCCCGAGGGCGGCCCCGCGGAGGGACCCACGCAGCCAGGGCGAAGCCGAGGGGCGCCGACCCCCGGCCGCGGGGTGTCCGCCTCCCCGGGGCCACGGCTCGGGACGGGCGGGGTCGGGGTCCCGGTGCCGCGGGCGCTCACCAGGAGCGCGCTGCACTCGCCGTAGTAGCTGGGCCAGACGGGGCCCATGCAGCCGCCCAGCTCCCGCACCGTCACCCGCCGCGGCAGCCGCAGGTCCGTCAGGTCGGTGCCCACCGTGGGCAGCGTGGCCGGGGGCTCGCCCAGCTCCGCCGGCCCCGCCCCGGCGCTCAGCTGTGCCCGCGTTAAGGACCCCGCGACGCCGGGGACGGGAACGGCAACGGCCCGCCCGCGACCCCGCCCCCCGCCGGGACCCCCGCCGTGACCCCCCCGTGACCCCCCCGTCCCCGTCCCCGCCGGATATGACGCAGCCGCCGGGTCACGAGGCTCTTCCCACCGCCCGCCGCCCCCAGCAGCAGGCACGTGGGTACGGGCCGCCCCGCGCCCGCCATCCCGCCCCGCCCCTTCCGGGGCAACACCCCCCTTCCGGTGTTAACCCCGCCCCTTCCGGGGAGGCCACGCCCTCCCGGAAGCCGGAAGCGGAAGCGCCCGCGGTGGGGCAGGCTGGGCCGGGCCGGGCCGGCGGCGGGGCGGACGCCATGGGGCGCGGCGGCGGCACCTTCGAGCGGCTCCTCGGTACCGGCCGCGGCCTCCCCTGGGCGCGGCGGGCGGGGCGGGGCGGAGCCGGGCGCCGGAGCCCTCGGGCCCGGGGCTGCCGGGGCCGCAGGAGCTGGGGCGGCGGGTCCGAGGTTACCGAGCGCCCTGCGGCGTCTGGAGGGGAAGAGCCGGCGCGTTCCGGGAAAAATCGGGATTTTTATCCTCGATCGCTCGGGTCTGGGGCGTCGCCGGCGCCCGGCGGAGCTTTCCCGCAAACGCATCGGCGGTGGCGGAGCTGAGACAGGCGGAACTGCTAAAGCAGCCTAATGGGTTTATTCCCTGCAGATAAGGCAACGAGCCAGCTCCTGCTGGAGACGGACTGGGAATCCATCCTGCAGATCTGCGACATGATCCGCCAGGGAGACACCCAGTGAGTGCTGCGGGCACAGCTCCCCGCGGCTTCGCGAGGCGCAGGGGGGCCGGGGCCCGTCAGCCTGCGGCAGGGCGCGTCTCGTTACCCCTTTCAGAAGGGCGTTAGAAAAGCAGCCCAGCGCGCCCTGGTGCCTTGGGGTAATTCCCTGAGCTCAGGAGTTGCAGGTTATCTCTGGCCTGAAATCCTCGGGGAAACTAATCTGGAATGTATTTATCCCCTCTGTTCCCAGTTTGCCCCGGGGGAATCGCGTAGGCCGCGAGCGAACTGGCTGTTCCCTGGTGTGCGGGTGGGGGTAGGAGGCTGCCCGCAGCAGCTGGGATCTGCCCTTGGATTCCTGACTACCTGAGGACGTGTACTCTCTCTCTCTCCTTACCCAGAGCAAAATATGCTGTCAACGCTATCAAGAAGAAAGTCAACGACAAGAATCCCCACGTGGCGCTCTACGCGCTGGAGGTAACGTCAGCCCAGGCCGCCAGCGCTGCAGGGCCCCGGCTCGCAGGCTGGGAACTGCTCGTCTTTTCTAAGCCTGTCTCAGGGGCTGCGTTCTCTGCCCTGCCCGCAGAGTGCCAGAGTCCGGGCTTGGGGTTTGCCCCCTCCTGGCTCTCATGCGGAGGTTTTGTGACTGATCAGCAGGCCGTGGCTTTTGTTCTTTAATTCCATCTCGGAGTTAGGAACAGCCAAAGCTGGAACCCAAGACACTGTCCCTGGGGGTCTGTCTCTGCGCGGCAGAGGTGCAAAGGCCACCGTGCAGCTGAAGTGTAGCTTACTCCAGCGTGGCTGTCTGGATTTCTCCAGCTCGGCTGACGCTGCCCTAATGCAACTTGTTGATGAAATAGTGGCCCCATCTTGGCGTGCTGCCTGCAGCCACCTGTAACGTGTGCTGGGACTCATCGCAGGCCACAGAGAGGGAGGGAAGCACCAGACTAATACTGTCCTTCGCCCTCACAGGTCATGGAGTCGGTGGTTAAAAACTGTGGCCAAACAGTCCATGACGAGGTGGCAAATAAACAGACTATGGAGGAACTGAAGGAAATACTCAAGGTAAATACGTTTTTGAATGAGGCTGGAAAAGAACCCGCAGAAAATGCGTGTGTCCTCTCCTTCGTTCTGTTCGTGTGAGGAGCAGAAGGGAAAGCGTTTGGAAGTGCATTTCAGAAAAGATCAAACTGTATCGCGTGATGCGAAGGGACGAGCATAGGGAGCCGAGGAGTGCCTGCTAGGGAGAGGAGGTGTCGTAAGAGCGGAGGGGATGTTTGGCTGTCTTGTGAAGTGGGGCAGGAATACGCCGCAGAGGCCTCCATCCTTCTTGTGTGTGACTAACGCTTGGCTTGAGACAGCAAAGGAGAACAGAGGTGACGGGCTGGCAGCTGCACAGAGGACCTGAGCAGCAGAGAGGTGAATCCCCTCCGAGTACAGCCCGAGACACGCAGGAAGGTAAAAACTGTCAGAACCCTCCTCTTTATTGTGGCCTTTTCACTGGCCTGCGGAGTCGTGTGAGGAGCTTTGCAGGATGTAGACCTGGCTGCTTCCACTGACAAGCTGTTGTCTCAAGCTGCCAGTTTGTTATAACGTGATGCAGCAGCTCCCTGTCTCCTCGGACTGGAGATTCTCACAAGGGAAGTGTAAATGGGACCTTCTGTCTCCGGTTCCAGCCCCAGAGCAGCAGTGCCCAGACAGGAGCTTGCCGGGGCAGGGCTGTCCCTCGCCCCGCACGCCGTACAGGGTGTCTCTCCCCGTCACCCCCCTGCCAGGGCTGACTCAGTCTCCCCGCTGGATCTTCTGCTGAGACAGGAACGCTGCCGCAACGGGACGGCCAGGTGCCAGGGAGATCAGATCGAAGGATTTTGTGCTTCTCTCTAGTTCTTGTCTGCCTTGGTAGTTTCTTAACAGCCGCAGACCCATTTTCCTCCTGTGCTTGGAACTTTGCTGCTTGTGAATGCCCAACGCTGGTGAAATGGTTGTAGTTGTGGTGAAGTTCAGGGCTGTGATGTGTGGAATGCAGGATTCTGCCAAATCCAGCAGTCTGTAGCTGCGGGAATCATCAGTAAGTCACGCTGTGTGGGCTGAGCTCTCGCTGAAATCGGAGCTGGACAGTGCCCCTCCGCTTCCTGGGGGATTTCTGGAGCAACCGGTCATGTGAATGTGCGATGACTCGGTCAGCTGATGCAGGGACGCTCTCGGAGGCCGGCTGGGATAGGAACAGGCTTGCCAAGTTTCCTGCGGTTCCTTGAACTGTGATACAAGCAGCCCTGCCCCCGAAGGGCAGCCTCCCAGCTGTCCTTCCCGCTCACGCCGCGGAGCTTTGGGTATTCCCGGCCGGCGGGGCCCCTCCCGCTGCCGGCTGGCTCCTGCTGGGGCTCGGCCCCGCGGCTCCGTCCACCCCGGCGGCTCCAGGCCCCGCGGGTTCCTGCTGCGGGATGTGAGCAGCTCTGGGGAGGAGGTGAACAACGACGCGGGCAGGTCAGCGCCTGCCCTGGGGAGTGGCCGTGCCCGTCTCTGGGTGTTTTCTCAAGCATCGCAACCACACCCCTTTGCACGTTGGTCTGTGCTGCTCTGAAGGACCTTTTCTTGTTTGTGCTGGAGGGGGAGAGCGGGGAAGCTGGAGGAGTCTGTAATTGTCCTTACTGCAGCTTGCTGACAATTCCTACCTTGCACAAGCACTCTAAAGTCTCCCTGAGTGGCATTTCTGGCTCCTCTTCTGGGGGATTCGCACCATCCTTAGGGTTTGAGGGTCTTTTTCTCAGATATTTTTTTTTCCTCCTTCCTTTCTGTGCAGAGGCAAGTGGAGACGAGCGTGCGCAGTAAGATCCTGTACCTCATCCAGGCCTGGGCTCACGCCTTCCGCAATGAGCCCAAGTACAAGGTGGTGCAGGACACCTACCAGATCATGAAGGTCGAAGGTGAGGACGCTCTGGGCGGGGGTGGGCCAAGGAGCTCAGCTCTGGAGGGGCCTTGCAGGAGAAGGACCCTGCCTGGTCTTAGCAAAGCCTGGACTTGCGGTAGCAAGCTTTCTGTTGGTGCCCGATACCCGACAGACCCCCTGCAGGGACTGAGGAGGGCACCGCGGTCCCGGGACCGGGGGCTGCCTCGCTCCGGGCCTGCAGCCCAGCCCACAGCTCGGGGTTGGCAGCGGGACCCCACAAGCAGGAGCTGCCGATGTTCTTGGGGAAACTGGCAGCAAGTCAGCGTGTCCTCTGGGAAGGGATTTACAGTGGGGGCGATTCCTTCCTCCCCGGCTTCCGTTAGTACTTCCAGGGTGGGTCCACGCTCTCACTGACAGTGTGGGATGTTGTCTCGTCCCTGCGAGGGAAGGGACGTGCTGCTGCCTCTGCCTCCTCCCGAGCACCAGAACCTCCACGGGCGGGAGGTGCCGAGCCGGTGCAGCCACGTTCTTGCCATCCAGGGGGTGAGACTCAAAGCCCTGCCTGCCCACGCCGTGGGCTTTTTCCCTCCCAAGCTGACTTCCAGGCCTTGAGAAATAAACCTTGTCCAGAGAGCCCCAGTGTCCCTTAGAGGTGCATAAGGGAAACCAACCGGGGATTGTCCTGTGGGGCCGAGAGCCCGGCGCTTCGCAGGACAGTGGTGGGGTCAGGGCGGGCTGGGCTGGATCTGAGGTGGATCTGCATCGCTGCGCCGCGGGAGCCCTTTCACAGCGCGGCGCTGTCGCTTCTCCCGCAGGCCACGTGTTCCCGGAGTTCAAAGAGAGTGATGCCATGTTCGCTGCGGAACGGGTGAGCTCTGCGGGGCGGGAGGGAGCCAGCACTGCAGGACACACCTTGCTCCCCTGTCCCTTTCCTCCTAAACCTCCGGTTCTTGCGTTCCTCCGCTTTGTGTGGGTTAGAGACCTCGCGGGTACCTTCTGCTCCCGGCAGCTCTGGGGTGGGCTATGGCGATCCCGCCTAAAACTGCCAGCCGGGGGGAGCACCGACCCGGACAGGGCGTTAGTCTCACCGGGCCCTACTCGGAGGCCTCCAGCAGCTGCGGCACGCTGAGCACGGCAGCAGGGCGTTGGTTCCTGGAAAATCTCTGCCAGAGCGGGAGAGCGTCGCAGTCTCTAGGAACATGAGAGGAGATCATTTGGGGGGATTAATGCTCTCTGTTGAGAGAGCAATTGTTGCATCTGCAAATGTTCCTGTCTCCCCCGTTCATGAGGCGCCTTGGGGAGCCGTGGCAGCCGCTGAGGGGCTTGGTGGGGACACTCCTTGAGGCCCTTCTCCCGCCTCACACGTTTCTTAACCCCGGCAGGCTCCGGACTGGGTCGATGCTGAGGAGTGTCACCGATGCCGAGTGCAGTTTGGTGTGATGACACGGAAGGTGGGTGCTGCTCCTGCCCTCTGGGTTCCCCGGTCCTGCGCAGCCCCCCAGGACGTGCGGGACCCCCTGAGCCTGCGTGGAAGTGTCGGGGCCGGCCTGTGGTCCCTGGCCACTGACGGGGAAGTGCCGGGAGCGTCCGTGTGGTCTCTAACGGTGACGGAGTGTCCTGGTGCCGCGCTGACCTCTCCCGTCCCTTGCAGCACCACTGCAGGGCCTGCGGGCAGATCTTCTGTGGCAAATGCTCCTCCAAGTATTCCACCATCCCCAAGTTCGGGATTGAGAAGGAAGTGAGAGTCTGTGAGCCCTGTTACGAGCATCTCAACAAGTCAGTAGCCTTTGTGGTGTGTTTCCTTGCCTGGGACCATGAGGGGGAAGCTTTGGCCTGGAGCCACCGTTCTGCAGAGCGGAGCGGGGGTGTCCCAGGCCGGGCTGGGGTTCCTCCCTCCCTGGGAAGGGGGTTTACAGCTGTGCTGGTGTGCAGAGCTGGGGCTCCTGTGCGGAGGAGGGAGCGTTCAGTCTGCGCTGCTGCCTCTTTCTGGCTGCAGGAAAGCCGAGGGTAAAGCTGCTGCCACCTCCGAGCTGCCCCCCGAGTACCTGACCAGCCCCCTCTCTCAGCAGTCCCAGGTGAGCGGCTGCCCCGTGGGTGACCCGGGGATCCTGTTGGGCTCATGGATCCTTTCCTGACCCCCTCCTCATCCTTCTGCCTGCAGCTGCCTCCAAAGCGTGACGAGACAGCTCTGCAGGAGGAGGAGGAGCTCCAGCTGGCTATTGCCTTGTCTCAGTCAGAGGCCGAGGAGAAGGAGAGAATGGTTTGTGCCCTGCTTGGCGTCTGGGAGTGGTGGTGGCCGTACGGCCCCGATGTGCTGAGCGCCTCGAGCTCCGCAGTAGCAGATCTCTGGGCACGTCCTGATGCAAGCGAGCTACAGGGCCTGTGGCATGAGAGGCTGAAAGCGGAGCCAGGCACGCGCAGCGCTGCAGTCCCGGATCTTGGACGCGGGCTGTGCCCAGGCTGCAGGCCCTGGGGCACGCTGGCCCGTGGGCCCCGCTCACGGCGTGAGGCTGGGTCTGCCGCCGTGCCCGGCCGTTGCCAGGAGCCTTGCCCACCCAGTGCGTCCAGTCTGTTCCTGACTGGGTGATTTGGAGGAGTCTGGACAGCCCATGAGCGGGCTGGTTTTTCTCTTTTGCAGAGGCAGAAAACGACCTACTCCATGTACCCGAAGGCTGAGCCCACTCCCGTCACGTCCTCCGCTCCCCCGGTCAGCACCCTCTATTCCCCACCCGTGGTACGTTCGTGGGGGCCCCTGAATGTGAAGTGGCTGGACACGGGCCACTTCTCTAGCCCGAGTCTGCCCTGCTTGGGCCAGATTTAATCCCTGTTCCGAGAGAAAAGATCTGCCCCATTCAGTCCCTTGCTCCTTAAGAGCACTGCTGTGTTTTCAGCAAGGTCTGTGCTCCGCCAGTGTTTTGGTGCCTCCGCTGCCTCCAGCTGGAGGAGACGGTGCTTCCCGTTCAGCTTCGTGCTGGTGCAGAGCACTGGTGGTTGTGCCTGGCCGGGTGGGAGCAGCTCGTCGGGGTGGGAGCTGTGGGCCTCTGGTTTCTCTGAACCGGATTCTTCCGTCTGTCTCTCTGCAGAATTCCTCTGCTCCCCTGGCTGAGGACATTGACCCAGAGGTGAGGACCCAAGTATTCCACGGCAAGGGCTCAGTCCCAGCAGGGCTGCGTGTTCATCTCCCTTCTGTCTCTGGCAGCTGGCTCGGTACCTGAACCGCAACTACTGGGAGAAGAAACAAGAGGAAGTTCGCAAGAGCCCCACGCCGTCGGCGCCTCTGTCCCTCTCGGAGCCCGCTGCGCAGCCTGGGGACGCCCACCCCACCGCGCTGGGTGTCGTTGAGGTAAGAGGGGACCTGGACCCGTGTCCGGCAGCTTCTGAGGGGTGAGAAGTGCCCAACTCCTCCTCCCAGCCCAGCCCCACGGCTCTGCCGGCTCTCGGCACAGCAAAGTCGAGGCTGAGGGGCTGCCCTGTCCTTCCAGCAGCAGTACCAGAACGGCGAGTCCGAGGAGAACCACGAGCAGTTCCTGAAGGCGCTGCAGAACGCCGTCACCACCTTTGTCAACCGCATGAAGAGCAACCACATGCGGGGCCGCAGCATCACCAACGACTCTGCCGTCCTGTCCCTCTTCCAGTCCATCAACAACATGCACCCGCAGCTGCTGGAGCTGCTCAACCAGCTGGACGAGCGCAGGCGTACGTGGGAGCTGCCTGGGCGGGCGGGCGGCTGTGGGGGCTTCACACAGCCCCGAGGGGGTCCCTGAGGCCGGCTGTCTCCTCCCCAGTGTACTATGAAGGCCTACAGGACAAACTGGCGCAGATCCGGGACGCACGCGGGGCTCTGAACGCGCTGCGGGAGGAGCATCGGGAGAAGCTGCGCCGCGCCGCCGAGGAGGCCGAGCGCCAGCGCCAGATCCAGCTGGCCCAGAAGCTGGAGATCATGAGGCAGAAGAAGCAGGTGAGGCGGGGAGGGGTCCCCAGGGCCCGCCTGGGGCCGGCCGCCCTGGCACGGGGGGATGCCGCGGTGCCCTGGCTTCCAGCCCTCAGAGCCCGTTCCCGCAGGAGTACCTGGAGATGCAGCGCCAGGTGGCCATCCAGCGCCTGCAGGAGCAGGAGAAGGAGCGGCAGCTGCGCCTGGAGCAGCAGAAGCAGACCATCCAGATGCGGGCCCAGATGCCGGCCTTCTCGCTGCCTTACGCCCAAGTACGGCTGCTGGCCCACAGCCCCTCCTGCCCGGCCCGGGGGGGGCACGGCCCAAAGCTTGCTCTTCTCCCCTCCCAGCTCCAGGCCATGCCCGCGGCCGGCGGGGTGATCTACCAGCCCTCCGGGCCCACCAGCTTCCCTGGCACCTTCAGCCCGGCCGGCTCCGTAGAGGGCTCGCCCATGCACGGCGTGTACATGAACCAGGCGGCGCAGGGGGGCACGGGGCCGTACAGCGCCATGCCCGTCTCGGGGACAGGTACGGGGGCGGCGGGGCCGAGCGTGGGGGCCGAGCGCGTGGCGGCCGCTCCAACCCGCCCTCTGCCCCCAGATCCCGCCATGGTGAACGCCTACATGTACCCGCCCGGGGCCGGCGGCGGGCAGGCGGCTCAGCAGGGCCAGGCGGTGCCCACCACCACCCCGGCGTACTCGTCCTACCAGCCGACTCCCACGCAGGGCTACCAGGCAAGCGGGGGCAGAGCCGCTCGCGGCTGGCGGGGCTGGGGCAGCTGGCCCCCTCTCAGCCACACGGCATCTGTGACCGGGAGGGACAAAGGGCGGGTTGGCCCCGGACCCCCGGATCTGCTGCCGCGTTCGCAGTGGGAGGGGGCCCGGCTCTGAGCTGGTTCTGGGCTCCCCGGGGCACAGGGGGAGGGAGCGACCCTGGTCCTGGGGTGCTGGTCCCGGGGTGCTGGCTTGGGCTGAGCCTCTCACCGGCCTCTCTGCTCCCCAGAGCGCAGCCTCGCAGTCCCAGAGCATCCCGGCCATCTCGCAGGCCCCCCAGTCGGGCGCCATGGGCTACATGGGCAGCCAGTCGGTCTCCATGGGCTACCAGCCTTACGGCATGCAGGTCAGCGCTCCCGGCCACGCCGGTCCCTTTCCTGGGGACGAGGGGCAGGCGGTCCCCAGCCCACAGAGCCGTCCCGGGCGCGCTGGCAGGGACTGTGGGCTTTCCCCTCGGCCCCGCGTGTCCCCCAGCCCCCGTGACGGCCACCCCCTCGCTCCCGCAGGGCCTCCTCTCCGCCCTGCCGGGCCAGGAAGCCGCGCTGAGCAGCTTGCCAGCCCAGCAGTCCTACTTGCCCGGGCAGCAGCCGCCCCTCTACCAACAGGTGAGTGCTGCCGGGCCCGGGCAGGGGGGCCGGGGCCCCGGCGGGGCGCGTTTGCTAACGAAGCCGCCTGGTCTGTTGCAGATGGCACCGGCGGGAGGGGCCCCCCAGCAGCAGCAGCAGCCCCCGCCCGCGCCCGCCCCCGTGCAGCAGCCGCAGGGCAGCGGCGAGGCCCAGCTCATCTCCTTCGACTGAGGGCGGGCGCGGGGCACCCCGGAACACTACTCTGTACCGCACCTCCTCCTCCCGCCCTCGCACCCCTCTGCCCCCGGCCCGGGGGGCCGCAGGCTCCCGCCGCCAGCCCGGGGCGCCCCCCCCCCGCCGCTCCCGGGGCTGCGGTTCCTGCCTCCCCCTGCCCCGGGGACGCTGCGGCCCCTCGGGCCGGGCCGTCGGGGCCCGGGGCCGCGGGCCCCGCTCAGCTCCCCAGCGCCTCGGGCCCCGTCCGGCGCCAGCTTCGCCCTGTCCCGCTCCCGCCCCGTTCCCCGCCCGCCCGGGTCTCTCCCCGGGCCGGGCCTATCCCCGTCCCCGCGGCGCGGCCGCTCCCTGCCCGTTCCTCGCGGGGGAGCCCGAGCGCGAATGGTGACAATAAAGTGTTGGAACGAGCCGCGGCCTGGCTGTGCGGGGCGCGCACCGGGGACCGGGGCCCGCGCGGGCACCGCGGCGCCTCCCCGGGGCCTCCCGGGACGAGCGAGTCCCGGCGGACCGCGCGGCTAGAGCGCCGTGCTCCGCCTCGCTCCGCCCCTGCCATAGAGACGCGACTCCGGCGCCTAGAGCGGCCGGCGCGGCGCGGGGGCCGCCGGGACCATCGAGCGCGGGGGCCAGAGCGCCGCCGTGTCCTCTGCGGCCGCCATGCTGCCCGCCGCCCGCCTGGCGCTGCCGCTGCCGCCGCGCCTGCCCCGCCGCCCGCCGCCCGCCTGGCGCTGGGCCGCGCCCGGGCCGCCCGCCGCCGCCGGCCTGAGGGCGCTGGGCACGGGCCGCGCCCGGCGCTCGGAGGCGCTGGCCGGGGCGCCGCTGGACACGGCCGCCAAGGAGTACTCGCCCAAGGTGCGGCAGCTGGTGCGGGACATCGCGGGGCTGACGCTGCTGGAGGTGGCCGACCTCAACGCGCTGCTCAAGGTGGGTGGCTCGGCCCGGCCGGCCTTATCTCGGCCCGGCCCGGCCCGGCCTGGCTCGTCTCGGCCCGGCCCGGCCCACGTGCGCCGCCTCACCGGCCGCCGGCGCCGCTGCTCTTCCCGCAGGAGACGCTGAAGATCCCGGACGTGGCGGTGATGCCGACGGCTGCCGCCTCCGTCATGCCCTCCCAGGCGGCTCCGCAGGTACCGGGCTCTCCCGGGGCGGGATCGGGAGCCGGGCCCGGGGGGCTTAGTGTGGCTCTCGGGGGTCCCCGGGCGGGGCGGGGCGGGGAGGAGGGCCCTCGGGCCTGGCCGCGGGTCTTCACCGAGCTCTGGCTGCTTCCAGGAGGAGGAGGCAGAGATCCCGCTCAAGAAGGAGAAAACACATTTCACCGTCCGGCTGACAGAGATGAAAGCCGAGGACAAGGTGAAGCTGATCAAGGAGGTGAAGAACTGCCTGCAGGGAGTGAACCTCGTGCAGGTGAGGAAGGGGCTGCCCGAGGCTCGGGCCGCCCTGAGCCCGGCTGGGTCCCAAAGCACGTTGCAAGCAGCAGCCTCAGTTCTCTGTGGAAAAAGGCACCTTTTGAAGGGTTTCTGTGTTCAGAACAGTCAGCCTGTGCGCGCGTCTCGGGGCGAAGATGCAGGCAGGGGGTAGAGCAGGAGTCAGCTGTGTCTGCCTGGTGTTTTTTAGAGAAGGTTCTGCCGTGTGGCCCACAACTGAGCCCCTGGCAGACGCGGTGAGATGGAGAAGGAGGCTCAGAGCAAAGACCTCAGAGTCCTGCGCGCCAGCCTCAGCTTCTCCAGAGAGCTGCTGAGAGCACTCCTGCAGAGGCGGGAGCAGCCGGGATTCCTCGCTGCAGCTGGCTTTGGCTTGCCTTCCCCTCAGGTTTTATTGCTTTTCCAAGGCCAGTGTTTCTCAGAATTCAGATGAGTTTCTCCGATTCACACATCTTGCAGTCCGTGCTTCCAGTGCCTTGCAGAGCTCTTCTTTTTGTAGGTGATTCCTCCTCTTTCCTCAGAGGAGAAAGGCCTTTCACAGTGTCAGCTCATGCCCTTGAGCTCAGGACAAAGAACCAGCGATGCAGCTGCCACTGTGGAAACATTTAACGTGCTTCAGTTCTCCGCGGGGTGATGCCTTCGTATCTCGGGGATAATAGCAGCACTTGCTGTTTATCCAGTCACAAGGAAGAAGCGTTGAGCACTGTAAAATCTGCTCTTACTTGTAGCCCAGGATATCAGTAGGATTCGCAGAAAATCTCCTGACCCGTTCACGTTGAAATATTGCAAAGCAAAGAGTCTGGTAACGGAGGGGCTGTGGTGGCAGAGATCTGAGTTTCGTTGGCCCCCTGGGGTAATTAACTGACACTGTGTTTATCCGTTATCAGTCTCAAGCAAATGTTGAGGTACCAAAACCCTATAACGGACACGATCCCCGGGTAATTAAGAGCTGCCTGGAGAACGAACTCTAAATCAACTTGGCTTAGCGCGTGGAAGCCATCAAACACGCTGGCGGCCGTTCCGATGCAGAGTCGGGGTTGGTGGATGCAGGTTGTTGTGGGGAAACCTTGTCAGGTGTGACTTAGCCAACGTGGTATTTTGGTTAAAACACACAAACCGAACTGCTGCTGAGGGTTGGCTCTCCCTGCAGAGGCTGTACCCAAGTGTAGCTCGTTGTAAATCTGATTACCACCCACTTGAGGCGTTTTCATCAGATTTGCAGGGAATCTGCTCTCAGCCCGTGGGGCTGTTGGTGATGTGGGAGGAGGCGTTGCTGGCAGCGTCTCAACGTTGGGTGCTGACGTGACCCAGACGGGACAGTCCTGCAGAAACGACTGCTTGAGGAGCCGGGCCCAAGTCCGTCTGTGCCTCTGAAGGCTTGTCCCAAGCCGGCCCAGCAGACACACGTCGTGATTTTTGTCCGGTCCTGGGCTGGCGTTCCCGCACGCTCCGGCCGGGGTTGGGAAGGCGTCGCCCCTGCGCAGCGGCTGTCGCTCTGCGGCTCTGGCTTGGCTCCGGCTCTGCTCCTCCTCCCGCTGGGAGCTCTGAGCAGCTGCTTCCTCCGACCGGGGCTGCTTTAGAACCCAAGTTAAGCATTAGTGAGCAAGGATCTCAAATGAATAACCTTGATTGTGTTGCCTGTCCTCACCTCAGCAAGCCCCAACAGGCTCCTTTCCGGATACTGCCCTGGTCTCTGGTGGGTGAAGGCATGCCTGCCCCGCCTGCCCCTTCTCACCACTACCAAAAAAAAACATTTTCCACCACCATGAATACATCATCACTGCACCCAACGTGAATTAAACCAGCAAAACCTTTCTGCCAGCAGCGGCCGGTCCCCTGGGTGCTGAACACCTGCGGTGCCACACGGCAGAGCTGGCGGCGGCTCCTCGCCGTGGAGCCTCCTGGGCTTCGTTTCTGAGGACCTGAAGAGCTTCATGGCTGCGGTTTGGTGCAGCGGCATCGGGCTGGAGCAGGGGCTTTTCCCCCGGGCTCCCTGCCCTCGCAGCAGCGCCGCAGTGCCGATCATTTTGTATCAGAAGTCTTAAGAACAGCAAGGTTGTGTTGTCAAACAGTCTGTACTGGAACTCTTTTTTTTTTTTGTTTTCTCACCCGGTACAGCGGATTCCTGCACAGCCGTGTACAAACCCCGCGGCAGCCTCTCCTCCCCGCTGGCAGAAATATGTGAACCAAAACATTGGCACTGCCAAAAGCTTGGCCCCAGGCAGGGCGGCAGCTGCCTTGGCAAGTTACTGCCTGGCGGCCCAGCACCTTCTCCACCCGGGGCCGCACCTCTGGGAGCACCGTGCACACGGTGGGAGGAATTGATGGGCAATTCCTCACTGAAAACGGGTTTCCAGGGCTCTAGGGGCTGTGGCATCGCTCGCAGTCGGGTTTAGACGTCGTCTGGCAGGACGTGCTGTAGTTCAAGTGAAAGTCTTGGGTTTTAAGTCCGGCGGGGGAGTTTTTTTCTGGTCTGCTACTGCAGAGGTCAGGCTCAGGCCTTCGGGTCTGTTAATCCGGTTAGCGAAAGGCACTTTACCAGTCTCTTGTACTTTGTCCTTCCCCTCAGGCGAAGAAGCTGGTGGAGTCCCTGCCCCAGGAGATCAAGGCAAACGTCTCCAAGCAGGAAGCCGAGAAGATCAAAGCGGCGCTGGAAGCAGCGGGAGGGACTGTGGTTCTGGAGTAGGCAGCCTCCCCCCCACCTCACCCCACCATCTCCCCACGGATAAACCCGGCAGGGGAGGCGGCGGGGTGGGGAGAGAACGGATTTTTCCAAATGCAAAAACATCCCTTCGAATCGTGCGGCGGCGAAGCGAAAACTCCGCGGGGTTGCACGGGGGCTGCCGCCCGCTTCCGCCGTCGCCATGAACTCTTCGTAAATACACACACGCCCCCCCCCCCTCCCCCGGGAGAGGGGTGGGGAAAAAAAAAAGCTGTTAAAACGGTTCATTTCTAGAAAAAAAAAAAAACAGCGCTCCGTTGTCCCGCGCTGCACCCCCGTCCTCGATTTGCCTTCCTGCTAATTAGTGTTAATTAAGGGATGGGGTTGGAACTGGAGACAGGGGACACCGCGGCAGCTCCGCGGCGCGGGGGGGGCTGCCGCGGTGTCCCCGGTCTCGTCGGGGCGACCCCGGTGTGTGTGTGTCCCCCCCCAAAAAAAAATCCAGCACCGGAGGGGGCGTGGTTTGTGAGGTTGGGAGGCGTGGTTTCTGGGGCGTGGCTTGCGGAGGAGGCGTGGTTTCTCGCCGGAGCGGCGCCGATGGCGGAGCGTCGCGTGTCGCGCTGGTATTTTGGCGGCCTCGCTTCGTGCGGAGCCGCCTGCTGCACCCACCCCCTGGATCTGGTGAAGGTGTGGGGGGGGACACACGACTGGTTTTGGGGTGTGTGGGGAGGGGGTCGTGGATGTGAGGGGGTGGGAAACGGGTGATTGGAGCGGGGGGGGGGGGGGGTGTGTCGGGGAAGTGGTTGTGAGGGGATGGGAGCGACTAAAAGAATGGGGGGGGGGATTTGGAGGGGACGCAGAATAGATGCGGGGGTCTGGGAGGGAGGGGGAATAGGTGCGGGGGGGGGGGGATGGCTGTGAGGGGACAGGAGCGAGTGGGGGGGGCGCTGGTTCTGAGGGAACAGGTTTGGGAAATGGATGTTGGGGGGGGGATATGTCAGTTTTGGGGGGGGGTGAGGTTGTGAGGGGCCGGAGCGCGCAGGGACGCGGCTCTGGGGCTGGGGGGGGGGGGTGACAGGTGGCTGCGGGGTCACGGCAGCGAGGGGACGGGAGCGGGGGGGGTGTCGGGGCTGAAGGGACGTGGCCCCGGCCCAGGGGCAGGTGCAGGGGCGTGAGGGGACGCGGCTCGGGGCTGGGGGTGCGGGGGCAGCGGAGGACACCCTGGCCAGCCCTGCTCGGGCGCCTGCGTGAGGCACGGCGGCGGCTCCAGGGCCGGTGGCCGTTGGACTGGGGCCCACTGGGCTCCGTGTCCTCAGGCCAAGATGTCACCTAGGCGCCGCGGCCGGCCTGGCATCCGCGCTCCCGCACAAAGGGCGCCGCGCGCAGCGCTGCGCTGCCAGCACCCACGGACGGGGCGAGTGCCAGCGCTGCCCCGAGCCCTGCGCGCCGGCCAGGCGGCAACGAGCCCGGCAGCCGGGCAGGCTGCGGAGGGGGAGCGGCAGAGCGAGCCCAGCCAGGGCCCGCCGTGCCCACGGGCGGGACGCGGGACGGGCAGCCCCTTCCCACCCCGTGCCGAGAGGCGAGGACGCGCCGGGCGCAGGCCGGGGAGCGGAACCGTGGCTGGCGGGGGGGTGCCGCTGCCCCGGCGGAGGCGGCTGGCAGCCCGGGGGGGGCTCGCGTAGGGCGCCCTGGCAAGGCGCTGCGAAGGGGAATTAGCCTGGCACAGGCCTCCGGGTCTGCCTCTGTCTCTGAGCCAGGCTGGGGGTGCGACCTCTGGGCTGCGTCCCTGCAGATGCGAAGCCCCGGCGGCTGCGAGCAGCCCGGGCCAGGCGGCTCTTACCGGGGGCTCGCACCTGAGCGCCGAACCGCCCTCGGGCCCGCAGCGGGGGCTGCACCGGGCCGGGGGAGCGCGAGGGGCCTCGGGGTCTGGCGGGGCAGGGCCCAAGGGCGCTTTGCCGCACCTCTGGACCTTGCCCCCTGCGGGAGGCCCGGCCGGCCCGGCCGGAGGCCGCTCCTGCCCCTGCCGCACCCCCTGAGCCGGCGCCGCGGGGCTGCCCACGGCACTGACCGCGGCGCTGGCCGGCTCCTGCCCAGCCAGGACCCTGGCTCTGCCCCGGTCCCTGGGCCCCAGGCTGCCCAGCAGCTCCATCCCCATGTCTGAAATCCGGCCGCTGGGCCCCGAGGCCGGCTCCCTCCCTGCGCCCCCGCTGCCGCCCCGCGCGGGGGCAGAGGCTGTTCCCCGCGTCCCGCTGCGCGTCCCACGCCCTGGCCACGCCGGGGCTTCTGTTGCAGGAGCCGGGCCTGTCCCCAGCCAGCGGCCCTTCGCTCTCTTTAATTTTATCTCCCGGGGCCTTTGACCCACACGTGATCTTCACAGCGTGGGCCCGGGCGGGTGTGCTCGGAACGTGCTCCGGCACCGGCCGACAGGGACGGGGGAGGCGTTGGGCTGCCGCGGGCGGGGAGGGGGGCGGCTGGGAGCGGGGCTGCGGGGTCGCCTGCCTGCTTCTGCCATTCCTGTGGCTGGGGAGGAGGGAACTTCTGCCGGCCTGCCGCCTCGCATGGCCGGGGTGTAGGGCACCAGAAGGTCATGAGTTAACTCACCAGCCCTGTCATGGTTCCACTGAGCAAACCTGCGCTGGTTGCGCTCGCTCAGTCCCTGCCCTGGCATGGCCCAGGGCCTTTCCTGGAGGAACTGGAGCTGCCACTTCATATCGGGGCTGCCGAGGCCACCGAGCTGGGCAGGGACTGTGGGCAGGTGCCTCGGCACTCCCCCTTCTCCCGCCAGCCTCCGCCGCCCTCGCGCCGGGCTGGGCCAGTTTCCAAGCACAGGTTAGGTGCGGGGAGCCGGAGCGATCCCGTCTGCCGCGACGCTCCTGCGCGGGCGCCGAGTTCCCCTGGCGAGCACCCGGAGCCGCTGCCCCGCCTGCTCCGGCGTCTGCCCAGCCCCGGGCACAGGGCTCTGCCGCGCGGGGCCGGTGCCCTGACGCTGCCGCACTCTGCCCCAGGTCCACCTGCAGACGCAGCAGGAGGTGAAGATGCGGATGACGGGGATGGCGATGCACGTGATCCGCAACGACGGCGTCCTGGCGCTCTACAACGGGCTCAGTGCCTCGCTGTGCCGGCAGGTGAGTGCCCGTCCCCGGGGGGGCCAGCGCTCAGCGGGACGCAGAGGCTCATCCTCCCCCCTCTCCTGCAGATGACGTACTCCCTGACTCGCTTTGCCATCTACGAGACCGCGCGGGACCGCCTGGGCCGGGGCAGCCAGGGGCCTCCCCCCTTCTACCAGAAAGTGCTGCTGGGGGCAGTGGGGGGTGAGTGAGGGGAAGGGTCCCTCGGCCGCCGGCCCCTGGGGCTGTTGGAGCCCCTGAGCCCGGCTCTTCTTTGGCCACAGGTTTCACCGGCGGGTTCGTGGGGACCCCGGCAGACCTGGTGAACGTCAGGTCAGTTCTGCCCGCGGCCCGGGGCTGCTGCCGGGGGGGCCGGTGCCCGGCTCCTGACCGGGCGGAGGCACCGGCGCTGTGTGACAGCCCCAGGCCCCGGTGCGGCCCCGCCGGGGGTTGGGGCTGGAGGCAGCTCCATTGTCCCTTTGCAGGCGACTCGGTCCATCTGCTGGGCCTCTACCCCCGCCCCCGGACAGGGACCGGCTTACCCTGGGGTGGCGGGGGCACTGGCCCACCCTCACCCCCGTGCTCTCCCTTGCAGGATGCAGAACGACATGAAGCAGCCGCCTGCCCTGCGGCGCAAGTGAGTGGGGGCCGGGGCCCTGGGGGGGCCGGGGCAGTGGGATGGGGGGGTCCAGGGGGCTCTGGGGCTCCTGGGCCCGGGGCAGCAGGATGGGGGGAGCTGGGGCAGTGGGGTGGGGGGCCGGGGGGTTCCAGGGCTCCCAGGGTCAGGGCAGCAGGACGGGGGGGCCGGGGCTCCCGGGGGGGTCCAGGGCAGCAGGACGGGGTGAGCGGGGGCTCCCGTGGCCGCGGGGGGGCAGCACCTCACCGGCGGCTCAGCGCTGTGTCCGGGGTGGCGGGGCCCTGCCCGCTCGGGGTGCGGGGACCCTCGGACCCTGACACCTTCCCCTCCGGCCCTTGCAGCTATTCCCACGCCCTGGACGGCATGTACCGCGTCCTGCGGGAAGGTGAGGCCGTGCTGCGGCTGAGCGCACCGGGGGTGTCCGGGAAGCCGTGGGGGCCCCCCGGGAGCTCCGTCTGCGACCTGCGGCGGGGGCTCGCTCAGCCGGGCCGGGGGGAGCCGCGGTCCGGGCCGCTGCCCGTACACCAGTGGGAGAGAGAAACCTGCCGGGAGCCACTGTGAAACCATGCCGGGGTGTCCGGGGCACCGGCCCGGCAGGGAGGCTGCCGCCGCGGGGAGGGAGCGTGAGTGATGTCCCAGGATTGTGCTGATCCCAACCCGTCTGTCCGCAGAGGGCTTGAAGAAACTCTTCTCGGGGGCTACGATGGCCTCTAGCCGAGGGGCCCTGGTCACCGTTGGGCAGGTAGGACAGCTCTGCTGGGCCCTCAGTGCCCGGGGCAGGGCAGGGGAGGGGGGGACGCGTCACTAATACACCGTGTCTCCACAGCTCTCCTGTTACGACCAGTCCAAGCAGCTGGTTCTCGCGACGGGGTTGCTGTCGGACAACATCTTCACTCACTTCCTGGCCAGCTTCATTGCTGTGAGCGGGGCTGGGTGTGGGGAGGCAGCACTGGGCCTGGGTTTGCCCGCGGCCGGGCTCAGGACCCCGGGCTGGGGCTGCCGGAGCTGCCTCCGGGGACCCTGACGCAGCAGGGCCGGGCACGGAGGCTCCTGTGGGGCTCCCGGTGTGGGGTTGGACCCGGGCTGGGCCCTGGGTCTCGCCCTTGACCGTGGCAGCTGCCGGCGCCCGGGTCTCCTCCCGCTGACCCCCCCGCCTCCCCCCCAGGGCGGATGCGCCACATTCCTGTGCCAGCCCCTGGACGTGCTCAAGACCCGCCTCATGAACTCCCAGGGCGAGTACCGGGTGAGCGGCCCGTCCTGTCCCCTTCGCGCCGCGGCCTCCGTCTCCCCCGGCGCCTCATCTCTCTCCCTCTCATGCCAGGGTGTTACCCACTGTGCCGTGGAAACTGCCAAGCTCGGCCCCCTCGCCTTCTACAAGGTACCCGGGGATGGGGGCGCGGGCTGGGGGGAGCAGAGGTTAAAGGCCCAGCACCGCTGTGGGGCAGGAGCCGCCCAGGCTCTGGCTGCCGTGTGCCGGGTCCCGGCGTGTTGCCAGCCTCGGCCTCCCCTGGGCGCCGCGGCAGCTGCCCCGTGCCCGCCCTGGCTCCCCGGCCAGGTGCGGGCAGCCGTGCTCCGGCAATCACCGGTCAGCCCTCGGGCCCGACGTGCCCAGGCTTGGTGTGGTCGCCCCGTGTTCCGCCTCAGGAGGGGCGTCACGCTGCCGGTCGGACCCTTTCCCTGCCCCACAGCCCGTCTGCTCATCCCCCGGCAGCGCCCAGCCCCGCTCTGCGCTGTGGATCTGAGCCGGGCTTTGCTGAGCTTCGCCCTGCGTGGTGGTGGCGCGGCGCTGGCTGGGGCAGTGGGGCTGGAGGCGGCACCGAGCGCCCTGCGTGGCCGTGGCTGCGCTGCCGCCCCGGGGCACCCTGGCCCTGACCCCCGCTCTCCCCGTTCTCACTGTCCCCTTCCAGGGTTTCGTTCCTGCTGCCGTCCGGCTGGTTCCTCACACCATCCTCACCTTTGTCTTCCTGGAGCAGCTGCGCAAATATTTTGGGATCAAAGTCACCACCTGAGTAGGAGGGACAGGACCCTGCCTCGCCCCAGGGGGGTGAGCATGTGGGTCAGCGCTGAGCTCCCAGAGCCCCTGGCTGGGGCCAGCGCCGCTCCCCCGGCCCCTCGTCCCCGCTCCCGTGCCACGCCAGCGCCTGGGGGCAGCTGGTCCCAGAGTCCCCTCTCCTGTCCCACCCCTCTTCTCAGCATCTCTGTTACCTCGGGAATACTCCTGGGCCTCGCGTCCCCTCTGCACTGGTGGGTTTGGGGGTTTCTTTCAGTCTCCCCACTGTACCTCCGGCCACGAGCTCTGTCCTTGTCCCCCTCCGCCCCATCCCTTGCGGGAGCAGGGCTGCGCCGGCCCGGGGAGGATGGGGACTCCAGTCACAGGGCCACCGGGGCTGGGGGGGCCAGTGGCCACGCTGCAGCGGGGCCTGTGCTGGGGGCGGCGGGGTGGGCTCGCTCCCAGCCTCTGCCACAAGCAGCAAGGGGGGGTCACAGGCGTCGTGCAGCGAGGCCCCGTCCTCCCTCCGTGCCTCTGGCCCCTCCCGCTCCCCCGCTGACCCCTCAGCCCCCCGGCCTCCCCCTCTGCCCCCCCCAACACCCCCCGCTTCTGCTCAGCCAAAACTCGCCAGCGCCCGCCGGCCGCTGGGCTCTTCAGGGATTGTGCCTCGTACCAATGACAGGGCCGGGAGCCCGCGGGGCCCCCCCACACCCGGCCCCCGGGGGGAGCGTCCGTGCAGCCCCGCTCTGCGGCCTCCCCCGGCCCCTCGGCCGGAGCAGACCCCAGCCCCGCCTGCGCCCCGCTGCCTCCCGGCCCCCCCTCGCCCCACGCTGCCCCGCGGGTGGGGGCTGCAGCCCCAGCCCCCCGCCGACTGCGCCCCCCGCGCCCGGCGGCCCCGAGGGATCAAAGGGCTGGAGCAGCTGTGACTTCACGATGTCTAATAAACGGTGGAACAAGCGCGGGGCCTGGCGTCCTGCTGGGGTGGGGGGTGCTGCGCCCCCCGCTCCGGCTGGAGCTGAGCTCCCCGGGAGCAGCGGGGGGGGGACAGTGAGGCTCGTCCCCATCGGTGCTGACGGGGGGTCTTCACCCCACCCTGTGCCCCCCGGCCGGCCCCGGGGAAGGCGTGTGCCCGCACCCCCCAGCCCCGCGCAGGGGGCGCTGCGGGCGGCCCGGGCCGGGACACCGATGGGCTCCGGCGGGCGGAGCAGCGCCAGGCCGGGGCGCGGAGCTGAAAGCTCGTCACCTTAACGAGGCCTCACGATGCTGCCCGGCCCCGCCGGCCCCGCCGCTGCCTCCCCGCGCCCGCGGCCGAGCTGAGCCCGCTGCCTCGCCGCGGGCTGCCGGGCCTCCCCCGCCGCGGGGGGGGCCCTGGGCTGGCTCCAGGGGGGCAGCGGCGAGTCCGACGCCCCCCTCGGGCGCTGGCGGGGCCCCCGCAGGCCCCAGCGGGTGCCGGGCGGAGCGGGACCGCGGCTGGGGGCACCGGGGAGCCCCGCGCTGCACCCGGCGGGGGCTGCACCGGCCCCCTCGGAGCCGCGGGCACCCCCGTCCGTGTCCCCCGGGGGCCGGTGCAGCCGCTCCGCCCGCCCCCTCCGAGCCGGTGCCCGGGAGCGGGCCGGGGACCGGCGGCGAGGACCAGCGCCGACCCCCCCCCCCCCCCCGCCGCCGCCGCAGCTCCCGGGCGCGGCCGCCGGTGATGCGGCGCCGGGCGGGGCGAGGGGCACCGGGCTGCCCCCTCCCCGTGCCGGCGGGAGGAGCGGGGCGGCGGGACGCGGCTCCTCGCCCGCGGTCCCTCCCCCCGCCCCGGTCCCTCCCCCCGAGTCGCCACAGCCGCCGCCGCCGCGGCTCCGGCAAAAGTTTTCGCCGGAGCGGCCGAGCGCGCCGGTCCCGGTCCCGGTCCCGGTCCTCGCCGGCAGCGAGATGCGCCCGGGAGCCGCCCGGAGCCCAGCCCCGACAGGTACGGGGAAAGGGGCGGGAGGAGGGAGCGGAGCGCCCATCCCCGCGCTCTCGGGGCTCCCGGCCGGCGGGTCCCGCGGTGTGGATGCGGGCTCGGGTGGCGGCTGCGCGCCCCGGGAGCCCCGGGAGCCCGGAGCAGCAGCTCCCGGAGCCGTCCCGGTGCTGGGCGCCGGCTCCGGTGGGGCTGAGCCCCGCGGGGGGTGTCCTGGGCCGGGCTGTGCCCGCTCCCCGCCGCGGGCGAGTGACAGCTCCGCGCTCGGGCGCACCGGGAGCATCTCCCGGAGCGGCCCCTGGCCGGGGGGTGCCCGCCGGGTCTCCCTGCGCGGGCGCGTTCTGCCCGAGGGACGGAAGCGGGGGCCGCTCTTCCACCCCCCCAGCGCTCCCCGGGTGTCGCGGGGGCCGGTGGCGAGTGCCCTTTGTGACTGTCCCGAGCTGGGCTGTGTCAACACGCCGGCGGTAAACGGTTTTGTTTAACCAGGACGCGCTGGGACTGTGACCTTGCGCATCTCCCAAACAGCTGCCGAGAGCGGCTCGGCCCCGCCGAGCGCCCCCGAACCCCCACGCCGAGCCCCCCGCTCGCCCCTGTGGTTTCCTCGGCTTTGTCTGCATCGGCAGGAAAATGCAGGGCCCGCAGCACCCCCCTGGCCGTGGCGGTGCCGCCCCGGCCGCCAGCTCCTGTCCCCCCGGCACTCCACACGCTGCGCTGCGGATTTTTCTATGTTCTGATGCCTGGGGAGGGGGAAAGAGAAAAGGCTGAGCGGAGAAAAGGCAAAACGTGGATTAAAAATAGATAATGAAAAAACACGAGCGCCAGCCCCGATCAGCAGCACAGGGCTGAGAGCGGCTGGCAAGCACCTGGCACCTCGCTGGGCCAGGCGGGACGGCTGCTCCGCCCTGTCCCCCCCCCGTGTGTCCCCGTTACATCCTGCCCGGCCCTGCGACCCCCCCGGCCAGAGCCCCCGGCCCTGCCTGCCCCCGCCCAGGGGCTCCGGGGCTGTGGGCTGGCTGTGCCCGGGTGCCACGGGCCCCTGGGGACGGGGAGGGACCCCGCCAGACCCAGCTGCCACGAGCCGTGTCACCCGCAGACCCGCAGCTCATCACCGGGAAGTCGCCCCCGGCTCCGCGGTGACCACCGTGGTCATTCGTGACACGAGCTGGCCCGGTGAGGCGGGTGCTGAGCTCCCAGGGCCAGCGTGTGGCTGCGCTGACCTTTCCCCAGCCCTGGGCCTCCCCCGTGACACGCCAACCGCACGTGTCGCGCCGTGCCTCCCATGCCATCCTCCTGGTGTTCAGGGGTTTTGTGCAATGTGATGAACAAGAAAAACCCGTTTCCCCGAGCCGGGACCAAGGCGCCGGGTGGCTCAGCATCCCCTCGCAGAGCCTGGCCGTGCCCGCAGCCCGCGTGCCCTCTCTGGTGCTGGGCGGCTGTGGCGGGTGCCCCAACGTCCCTTTTGGTGGCGGGGCAGCCCTGGAGGTGACACGAAGGGCGTTTGTCCTGACGGCGCAGGGGCGAGCGCCCTTCGTTTGCACCCTGTGGTGCTGTTGAAAACGCTGTCAGGGTCGGTTTAGGTTTTCTCGGTCCAAAGCGAGACGGAAGCCGGCGCTGTCGGCTCTCGCCGTGCCCATGGCTCCGTGTTCCCCCTCGCGTGGGGCCGTGCCCACGAGCTGCGGCCCTGCGGTGCGGGGGCTGCGCCAGCCCGTTCAGCTGCTCCTTCGTGGGGCAGGACCGGAGTGGCGGTGGGTGGCGGGTGGGGGGCCGGCAGCACCCCCGGGCTCGGGGCCAGGACACAGGCGCAGGGTGACGGGGCACGGGGACGGCCAGACCTGCCGGGCCTCCCGGTCCTGCCCGCCGCGGTCCTGGGCGAAAAGCGTCGCAGCATCCGCAGTGCCAGGCTCGCGCTGGCATCGCGTCAGCCCTGGCCCTGCACCGTCCCCTCCCCTGCCAAGTGCCGAGCCCCCGCCGCGCTGGCTCGCAGCTCCCAGCTCCAAGCCAAGCCGGCCGTGGCAAGCGCCGCGCTCCGCGCTGGGGCTGATCCCCGCGTCTGGGGCCCCCGCTGCCCCCGCCGAGGCCCTGCTCCCGCCCGAGGGGTCGGGGCTGCAGTGGGAAGCGGGGGGGGCCGGCCAGCCCCCCTGGCGCTTGCGCGGGGCTGTGGCCGTGGCCGGTGCTCCCAGGTCACGTTGCAGAAGCCCACGAGTGTCCCCGCGGAGCTTCCCAGCCGCTGGGCCACGTGCGGCTCCGCGCAGCGGTCCCGGGTGTGGAGCCCGTTCCCTCGCACGTGGCAGCCGGAGCCGGGCGCTGGCGGGGGGGCCAGGGCAGCAAAATCCCGAGGGAAACCACCCTGGGTGGGAGGAGGAGAGAGCGTCTCTCCCCCGGGCAGGAGTGGGTGCTCAGCCGGCGGGGCGGGGGTCCGCACTGGCACAGAGCTGCCGCAGAGCCGGGCGGGGGCTGCTCACCCACGACGGGGGGGTGAAGGCTTTTCCCTGCCGTTCCCTGTGGTTTGGGGCGATGCTGCAGCGGCCCAGCAGCCCCAGTATGGGTCTCGCCCCATGCCCCCCCCCAGGCTGCGTGCCCTGGCTCCCCCCCGCCTGCCAGCCACCCCCAGGACTGGTGGATGCCAAACCACGAGCTGCAGGGCCGGGGGCCACGGGGAAGCTGCTCGGGGGGGAGAGGGGGCCCTCACTTTGCCCCCGCCGCTGCGAGGTTCGGCACCGCTGGCTCAGGGAGGGCTCAACGCCCGAACACAGGCGCCAGCAGCCGCCCTGCTCCCCCCACCCCACGGTGGTGCCTGTCTGACACCCCCAGCGGTGACACCTTCCCCGCGTGGGCGCAGCTGTCCCAGGGATGGTTCCTCTGTCCCCTTCTCCTGCCACGGGCGCTCGATCTCCCACAGCCTCCCCTTGGTGGCTGCGGCCGCCGAGCGGTGCCGGGTGTTTGCAGCCCGTCCCCCGCCGGGGTCAGCGGCCGCAGAGCCGTGACACGGGGACACGGTGCGTTGCCCAACACCGGCGTGGGGCAAAAGTCCCCTGTGTGCCCACTGTGGCACCCCACGGCCCCGGGAGCTGCGCCCGCGCACAGGCTGGGCACCCTCCGTGACTCAGTGGGGCAGGGGGTCCCCCAAAGCCTGGTCCTGCCTGGGCGTGAGGTGCCCCCGAGAGCTGGCCGGGCCCCGCGGGGTGAGGGGAGGTGGTGCTGTGGGGTCGGGTCCCTCCCGGGGTGCTGCCACCGGGTGAGAGGGACTCCTGGCGCCGGCGGCCGTGGCACATCCAGCCATCAGCCCCCACCGCACCGAGCGCTGCCGGCACCTCCTGGCAAGGGGCTGGGTGCTGCCGGTGGCCTGAGCCACGCAGGGCCACTGCTCCTTCCCTGCCGCCGCCCATCTGCGCCGAACCAGGGACAGCCGGCCCAGGGCTACCCCTGCAGGCCCACGTGCCGGCTAGAAATAGCCCGCGCGTCCACGAGCGCGCCGTGGGGCGGCCGAGCTGCCCACCGCGGGGAGCGGGGGCCCAGCACGGCGCTGCGGCTGCGCGGCCCCGCGGGCGGCTGGGGCAAAGGGCCTGGGCAGGGCCCCGCCGCGGAGGGGGAGCCCCGTGCCAGCACCCCTCACCCAGTGCAGTCTGCCCAGCTTGGCTGCGGCCGGGCCCGGGGCAGCGGCTGCCAGCCCGGGGCGAGTCTAGGGCAGAGGCCTCCCTGCCGCTAAATCCCATCGCAGGCAGCTAAAAATAGAGACACCTCTGCCCCACAGCTGCTCCCCGGCTGCACCGAGGGGCTGGCAGAGAGCTCGTGCTGCCCCGCGGTGCCTGGGGGGAGCGTGTCCCCCGGGATGGGGGTGCTCGGGCTGGGGGCGGGGCACTGGGGGGTTCCCGCAGGGCCGGGCCATGGCAGGCGGCGGGATGGGGCAGGTGGGGCTGCTGGGGTCGGGCTGGTGGGGGACAGGGACAGGGACAGGGATGCTGTCAGGGTAACAAGGGCAGGGACAGGGATACTGGCGGGGTGACGAGGACAGGGACAGGGATGCTGGCGTGGGCAGGTGGCCGGTGGGCGCCCACCGAGGGTCCCTGTTCCCAGAGGCCACCCAGTGACGACTGTCCCCGGAGACGGTTCCTTCTGTCCCGGGACTGTCTAAATAAGGCGCGCGCCGGCAGGTCCAGCTCCCCGAGCCGCATCTGGAGCCCCACAGGCTGATTAATGAGCTTCTCAGGCAGCCACTTGCGACATGGCGAGTGGGTCTGCACGGAGCAAACGTGACTTTCCCAGGGATAAAAATAGGCGTGGGATGAGCGGCGAGCCCTGGGAGCGGTGGCGGATCGGGGAGCGCAGCGCTGGGGCCGGTGCCTGGGGGGGCGATGCCGTGGTGTCTGCAGTGGCACCGGCACCACTCTCTGTCCCGTCTCCCCCCTTGCCGGGCTGCCCCCAGAGCTGGAGGAGCTGGAATCCCGCTCAGGAGCCCCATAACCAGCTTAGGGGGATGGAGGGAATTACGGCGCCTCGTGAGCCGGGCTTTGTGCGGGAGCTGCCGGGCGCCGTCTCGGGGGCGGCACCGTGTCACTGGCCTGCGCTGGGGGCGATGGAGCCACAGCGGCGTGGCCGGGCTCAGCTGGTCCCGCGGTCACGGCCGCCCCACCAGCCGGGGATCCCCGCGGGTTAACGGGTAATGGGCAACCGACCGTCCCCGGGGTGCTGCCGCGGCTCCCCGCTCACCTCCGCCCCGGGTGGGCGCTGCCGTCAGGGGGCCGGGGTGCCCCGAGGGGCCGTCCAGGGCCTGACCCCCTCCTCCACTGGGAGCGGAGCTCAAATCGGTTCTGGCGGGGAGGCAGCCCCCCCGCCCCGAGGAGATGCTCATGCCTGAGGGGGGGTCCCGGCTGCTGCCGGCTCTCGGGGCTCAGCGCCGACGCGCAGCTGGGCACCAGCACCCTGTGGGGGGGCCCGGGGCTGTGTGCGGGGGGGCGGGAGGCAGCGCGGCCTCGGGGAGGTGCGAGGGTCCGTCTGGCGCCGGGGGGGGGTGTCCCGGCGTGGCTGCGTCCCTGCCAGGCAGGGGCTGGGGGCTTTGGGCCGGCGGGCAGAGGGGAGCCGTGGCCGCAGTTCTGGAGCCGTCCTGGGCAGGGACCGGCTGGGACGCAGCGGCTCTGCAGCCTCGCAGGAGAGCGGGGCCAGCTCTGCGCCGGGGCGAGCTCCCCTCCTGCCCCCGCGCGTGTCCCCACTCGTGTCCCCGTGACCCGGGGTCTCGTGCAGGGTTGCCCACGCGCCAGGGCCGAGGAGCCACCCAGGGCCGGTAGGAAGCCGGGCGCCCCGCGCTGCTCCCCATGCGGCTCGCGGCCCGGCGGAGGGATGGCCCAGCCGCGGCTCCTCAGCCTCCTCCTGCTGCTGCTGCTCTGCTGCCAGGTAAGGACGGGCCGTCCCGGAGCCGGGGTCACTGCCGGGGTGGCCCCGCGGCGAGGCCGTGGGTGACGGACGCTCCCCGCTGCCCCCAGGGCCCCTCTGCCCAGATCACAGATTTCGTCTTCGAGAACTGGAAGGCGTACAGCGAGGAGTGTCACCGCAACATGAGCCGCCTGCCCGCACCCACAGGTGAGCCCCGGTGTGGGGTCCCAGCGCCACGGGGACCGGGGAGAGGGGCCGGCGTGGGGCCCAGCGCCGGCTCCCTGCGCGGGGAGGCCGAGGGTGCCGCCACGTCCCGTCCCTCCGCAGAGCTGGTCTGTAACCGCACCTTCGACAAGTTCTCCTGCTGGCCCGACACGCTGCCCAACAGCACGGCCAGCGTCCCCTGCCCCTGGTTCCTGCCCTGGTACCAGAAAGGTAACGGCTGCGGGGGGGTTGTGTGCGCGTGTGCTGCGTGTGTGCACACGCGTGTGTGCACGTGCTGCTCCAGCGGGTCCCACCCCAGCCCCTCTCCCCTCGCAGTGAAGCACAGACACGTCTTCAAGACCTGCGGGCCGGACGGGCAGTGGGTGACAGGCCCCCGGGGACAGTCCCTGCGCGACGCTACGCAGTGTGAGCTCGACGCCGAGGACCTGGAGGCGCAGGTGGGCAGAGCTGGGGGCAGCTGGGGCGGAGCGCCCTGCCCCTGCCCGCCCCTGCCCTCACTTGCTCCCTCTCCAGGAAAAATTTGCCAAGACCTACGGCAGCTTCAAGGTGATGTACACCGTGGGCTACTCCGTGTCACTGTGCGCGCTGCTCCTCGCCCTGGCCCTGCTGCTGGGCTTCAGGTAGGGCCGTGGGCACGGCGGCTCGGCTGGGGGGCGGCCGGGGGCAGGCGGGGGCCGTGCCGGGGGCCAGCGCGGGCACTGACGGCGGCTCCTTGCCTCGGCAGCAAGCTGCACTGCATGAGGAACTACATCCACATGAACCTCTTCGCCTCCTTCATGCTGAAGGGCGTCTCCGTGCTGGTCATCGACGCTCTGCTCAAGACCCACTACAGCGACAAGATCGACGGCTACAACGTGCACATCTGGCTGAGCGACGAGGTGAGGCGCGGGCCGGCGGGGGGGGCGCGGGCGGCGCGGCAGCCCCTGACCCCTCCCCGCAGGCGGCCGCGGGCTGCCGGGCGGCCACGGTCTTCATGCAGTACGGCATCGTGGCCAACTACTGCTGGCTGCTGGTGGAGGGCATCTACCTGCACAACCTTCTGGTCGTGGCCGTCTTCTCCGAGAGGAGCTACTTCACCCTCTACCTGTGCATCGGCTGGGGTGAGTGCGGGCGGGGGGGTCCCCGTCCCCCCGTGCCCCAGCCCTGTCCCCCGCCCCACCTCACCTGCTCCCCCCCTGCAGGGGCGCCCATGTTGTTCCTCATTCCCTGGGTCGTCGTGAAGTTCCTCTACGAAAACATCCAGTGAGTACCAGCCCCTGCAGCGGGCACGCGCGCAGGCAGGTGCGTGTGGGACAGGCCGGGGGACGGTGGGGACGGTGTGATGGCCCTGGAGAGGCTCCACGCCGTCACCCCGTGCGAGGAGCAGGGTGTGGGGCTGTGGCGCTCGCTCGGCTCGGGCTGCCGATGCCGTGCCGGGCTCCAGCAGCCTCCCGGCGGGTCCCTGCCCTCCCCAGGTGCTGGACCACCAACAACAACATGGGCTTCTGGTGGATCCTTCGCTTCCCCGTGTTCCTGGCCATCCTGGTGAGTCCTGAGCTGCTGCCAGAGGGGCTGCCCTGGGCAGGGGACAGAGCTGCCTGGCCCTGCCTGCCCCCGCCCCGCCCCTCAGGGCTCACCCCACTCTGTTGCAGATCAACTTCTTCATCTTCATCCGCATCATCCAGATCCTCGTCTCCAAGCTCCGCGCGCACCAAATGCGTTACACGGACTACAAGTTCAGGTGGGGGGTGGGCACGGCCGTGGCCCCGCGGTGCTCACGCTGGTGCCCACCCTGTGACCCCCCAGCCTCGTCCCCACTGACGGCCCCCCCCCCCTCCGCCCCCCCAGGCTGGCCAAGTCCACGCTGACGCTGATCCCGCTGCTGGGCATTCACGAAGTGATCTTCGCCTTCGTCACGGACGAGCACGCCCAGGGCACCCTGCGCTACGTCAAGCTCTTCTTCGACCTCTTCCTGAGCTCCTTCCAGGTGAGCCCCGTGCGGGGCCGCCCCCCCCCCAGGGGAGCCTCCGTCTCGGGAGGAACCAGGCCAGGGTCTGGGTCTGGCCACGCGCCCCTCACGCCTCCCCTCCCTCTGCCCAGGGGATGCTGGTGGCCATTCTCTACTGCTTTGTCAACAAGGAGGTGAGAGGGACGGCGCGGGGCCGGGCAGCCGGGGCGGCTGCGGTGACCGGGCACGGGGCCGCGCTGACGGCAGCTGCCCGCAGGTACAGGCAGAGCTGCTGAAGAGGTGGCAGCGCTGGAAGCTGGGGAAGGACCTGGCGGAGGAGTACAAACACACCTACAGCCACGCGCCCAGCGCCCGCAACGGCGCCGGCGGCGCCTGCGAGAAGCACCAGCTGGTGAGCGGCTGCGCCAACGGGCTGGGCCGCGGCCCCGCTGCCACGCGCCCCGGCCCCCGCTACCTCGAGAGGACCGGCCACGGCCCCGCCGAGCACCTCGCCCTGGGGGACCGGCACCTCTGCTACGAGTTCCCCGAGACCACGGCCGAGAGCCACTTCTGAGCCCGCGGCCGGAGCGGGAGCGCTGTGCCGGCCCCGCTGCCGTGGGACGAGCTGGCCGGGGCAGCCCCCCGCTCCCCCCCGGCCCCCTCGGGTGCTGTGCAGGCGGCAGGGGACGATGGGGGTGGCTGTGGGTGAGCGGGACCTGGACCTTGGTGGGGAGGGGACCTGTGGGGGCAATCTGTGTGTGGGGTGGGGGGGGTGGGGGGGGGGTTCGTCCTCTGGTGCTGCCCTCGTGCGCCTTCGAGACCCTTTGCGCAGTGCTGTAATTTATCTGTCCTAATTGTAAATAGGTGTAGGCCCGTGCGGGCTGCAGGGCCAGCTCTGCCTGCGTGTCTCTGTCCGGGTGTGGGGACAGGGGACACTGTGACAGCCACAGACAGGGAGCCCCTCTGCCTGCCCCCCTGCCCGCCCGCAGCCCCACGCAGGTGAGCGAGGCAGACGTGAGGCAGCAGCCGCTTGCAGCGCTGCCGGCCGGGGCTGCAGCTCCCCACCAGCACGCGCTCGCCTCTGGCTGCTAATCGGCTCTGTCCTCTCGCTGCCAGGAGCCCTTAATTAAATCATTTGGCTCTGCCCGCCAGCACCGCCGCTCTCCTGGGAGCCGGCCCAGGCCACGGGCTGGGCAGCAGCCGCCGGCAGCGCCGAGCACGGTGAGCGGCACCGGGGGGTGCCAGCCGTGTCCCCCCCGGGCCGGCAGCCGGGGCTGGCCGTGGTGGGGATGCAGGGCGGGCAGCCGGCACCCTAAGAGGCTTGTGCCACGCACGTGAGTGCTAAACCCGGATGCCACGGCTCTGGGCACCACAATCGCCTGGTGCGCCGGGATCAGGTGGCTGCACCGCCGGCCAGGGGCAGCCCCCGGCCGTGACCCCCGGCCGCCCGCGGGCCCCAGCAGATGACAGTTCCCAGCTGTCCGGGCCCCACGCGCAGCCCGGCGCAGGGGACGTGATGAGCGGGCGAGCGCTTGGAGCCGTGCCCCGGCAGCCGCTGGCAGCCCCACGCAGTAAACAGCAGCGCCGGGCGGTGGCTGCCCCCCCGCCGGCCAAGTCCCCCGTCCCAGCATCACCCGCACGGCCGCGGCCCTCGCCCACGCCGGGCGGCACGAGGGGCGGCGGGAGCCACGCTGTCTGCCCGGGGGGCGGCGGTGGCACCGGGAGGGCACGTCCCCAGCGCCGGCCCCGGCTGCGCAGCGCTGGGCTCCCGCCGGCAGCGCCGGGCCCAGCACGCAGGAATTTTCCTGTTTACAATTTGCCGTCGGGACCCGGGGGCCGGGGGCCGGTGGGGGGCAGGCAGCGGGGACGGGGGGCGGAGGGGTCCGGGCCGTGGGGACGGGGACGGGGTCAGACCCTGCCCAGCGCCGCGGTGCCGGAGCCAGGGCAGCCCCCGCAGAGCCGCTGGCCCCGAGGCCGCTGCCGTCACTGCGGCCTCCTGACGTGGTAACGAGCCTAATTGAGGCAAATTGCTGGAGCACGAAGCGGTTTCGGGGAAGGTAAATATGGTCATGGCGCAGCGGCGCTGGGCCCTGCGCCTGTTGCTCCAGCGTTACCATGGCAACACCCCATTGTGGTCCCCTGTGACACCCCACCGGGACAGGTTGGCCCCACAGGGCACAGGGACCCCGTGACACGCTGCTGGGGAGGGGGTGACGTGCAGCACCGGGGCTCCGCGTCCACCGCACCGGGACCGGGACCCTGCGGAGACCCTGAGCCAGACCCTGTGACAGCGCCCGGCGTCCCCCGGGGCCACGGGGCAGCATCGTCCGCTTGTGCCGCAGTGCTGAGCCCCCCGCCCCAGGGACCCTGCCGGGGCCTGGCACCGCCCGCAGCCGGTGTCACCCCCATGTGCGCCCTGACGGCGCCCCGGGGGGCACAGCCCGCACCCCCACAGCCCCGGGGCGCAGCTCAGGCCGCACAACCTGCACAGCACACGCGTGTACACACACACACACGGGGGTCAGAGGCCAGGCTCGGCCGCAGGGCGAGTCCCTGGCTCTGGGGCTGAACCCTCGGCACGGAACGGGGCCGGAGCAGTAAGTGGCCACTGGCCACGCGACCCGGCCTGCTCGGGCAGCGACACCCCCGCGGCTGCGGCGCCTCGCAGGAATAGTCCCACTTTATCAAGGGAACCGAGCACCACAAATTGGTGTTCTAAGTAGATTCTGCCGGCTGCCGTCCCCTCTTCTCACCGCTTAATTCAATGATACAACACATACCTCCCTTCCTCCCACCGTTTAATCTAATGATAAGCACCATATCCCAGTCGCAGGGAAAATAAACACTTGCCGAGTTCAATTTTTATAGGTAAACAGCCTGATTTCTCTGGCCTGCGGCCTCACGCCCTTGCAGGGGCACCCCCCCACCACCTGACTTCCACACTTCTCCTGTGCTGCCTCACCCCTGTGGTTTGTTATTAGTCTTTATAAAAATCGCCTGTTTATAGAATGATTTTTGTATGACACTTCATTAGAGCCGGAGCGAGCGCTTTGCCTCCAGCTTTACAGAGCCCAAGCCAAGAGCAAAACAAGGCGGAGGCCGCCAGGGCTGGGCTGCAGGACCCCGGGACGTGCCCCCGGGCGCTGGCGCACACACGCCGCCCGGGCCCGCTCCCCTCACCCGCTCCCTCCCTCGGCGCCCCGAGGTGCGGGGGGTCCCCAAAGCGCCGTCACCTCCAGGGCTGCCCGGCCGCGGGGCCCAGCACGGGCCCGTCCTGCAGGGACCGGCGGAGGAGACGGGCTGCGACCGGGGTCACTCTCACCGCCTGCCCCTGTCCCCCGGCGCCGCTCGCTCTCCGCTGGCCGCGGGGCCCAGGGCGACTCCGTCCCGCCGCGCCAGGAGCGGGCAGCGTGCCCCGGGAATGTTTTGGTGATGGGAGGTAAACAGGGTCATGGCCCAGCGTAGAGATGCACTTGAGGAGAAATCCTAGCAATGCTAAGTATAGTTTAAATGCCATTAAAGCAGGGGAGGGAAGGGGATATGAGTGTATTAATAGTCTCAACATTTAAATCTCTGGTCCAGCAACAGCTCCCGGGATGCTGGCGCGCCGGAGGGCTGCCAGAGCCCAAGGGCATTGTGCTACCAGCACGCAGCGCCGGGCTGCTCACGCTGGCCGTGCAATCGAGAGCCCAGAGCAGGCGCAAGGGCAAGACCCCTTATGGAAAAAAAGAAATAAGAAGCAGCTTCTGCTCCCTGCATTACTTCTTAGAACTCGGTCAGGCCTGAAAAGGCACAGAACGCTCTGGCCTCTGCTGCCAGCGCTGGAAGCCCAGAACGGAAAACGTGGGGCAGCAACACTGGGACCTTCAGGAGGTCTGAAAAAGGGGAGCGAGGGCCCTGCCCCAGCCAGGCCGCGGGGGCACAGGCAGCCCAGCGCCCGGGGGGTCGGGCAGGGAGAGCTCCACCCCACGCCACGGCTCCGCACACCGGCACCCGGCTGAGCCCTGCGGCCAAGAACCGGGGACCGGCCCCGCGCCCGGCCCAGGCAGCAGCGGGCAGCGTCACACAGAGGCAGACCCAAAAGGACACCAGCTTTATTTACAACACTCCTCAAGTGACAGACAACAGAAAAACAACAACAACAAAAAAAAAAAAAAAAGGGAACAGTATAGCTCAACAACTCAACAAAGGAAAGGTAACGGCAGCCACGGCTCCCGCTGCGCTCCTCCCGAAGGCCACCGGTGCGGGCAGGGTCCCCGCAGCCCCCTCCCCACCGGCTGGCAGCAGGGGCGGGCAGGGGGCTGCTCCCACCGCTCCCCACCAGGGCACCGGGCAGCCCCGTGCCGGCACGGCGACTCCGCTCAGAGGGCCGAGGGCGGCGCAGTCGCTGCCCCTCGCTCCGAGGCGATGACGCAGACACCTCCCAAGCCTTGCCAGGAGCAAGGGTCCCAGGAAAGGCCCCCCCCCGGTGCGAGTTACACCGACTACGGCAGCCCCCCCAGTGACATTTCTGCCAGCTGTGGAGGCCAGATCCCTTCCAAGGGCGCGTGTCTGGAAAATGGTGTTAGCACAGAATGCCCGGCCCTCTTCGGCAGGGATGCCAAGGAGCTTCTTTCTGCACAGTCAGCACCAGCTGCCCCCCGCTGCTGCCACTTCCCCTGGAGCTGCCCGAGCCCTGAGGCGGGGAGGGGTGACCACAGCCCAGCATCCCCCTCCAAGCACCTCTCGGGCATCCGGGGCTGCGGCCAGTGCCGACCCCCCCGCCCCATCTCTCTCCATCCGCAGGGAGAGGAGCAGCTCCACCTCCAGCACCACAGGGACCCGGCCCAGTCTAAGCACAAAATAAATCCGGCCTTAGATAGAGGCCCCGAGCTCTGGCAGCGCTGACGGGTCCCAGGCACTGGCAGTCCAGGTACAAATCGAGCCCTCGCCCAAGGAAGCAAGGAGCAGCCGGAGCGTGACCTGTCCAGCACTCAGCTGCACCAAGGGTGCTGGGCTGGGGCTGCCGGCCTGGCCCGAGGCCTGACCCAACTCTCCTTCCTTCTCCCTCTGGCCCACCCCAGCAGCTCCAGACCCTCGGTGCACAGAAGGGAGCGGAGAACTAGCGCTGCCTCTACCGACACCGCAGCCGCTGCGCCTGGCCCCGCCGCACCCCAGCGCCCAGGGAGGCCGCGGACTCAGCGCACCAGGGGCAGAGACGGAAGGAGAACAGGAGATCTGCGAGCCCAGCGTGAAGTGGGGAAGGAGAGCTTGAGGCCAGAGAAAGCTATGAGTGGGGGGCTGGAATCCTTTGCAACAAGCTCTGGGCATCCTCAGTGATGAGCCTCTGAGCATCTTAGATTTCAGGTAGCTTCAGAGCCAGCCCCAAAGCTGACTGGCTCTCCCGCGGGCTTTTGGGAGTACAGACCAGAGAAGGAAATCAACACAAAATCTCAAATTAAATCTGCTTGAGGACCTTGGGAGACCAGCCGATATGCAGGGAGCACCCGCCTTAGGACTTCTTTGCATCCTGTGTGTTCCTCCTCTTCAGATCACCCAGGTCGACAGGTTTGAACGCTGCAGGGAAGGCAGGAGAGACTTTGGCGGCAGAGGCCGCAGGGCAGCCCCGGCCCGGCCCGCGGCGGCTCCCCGGGGCCGGGCCGGAGGGTGCCCCCCGCCCCCCTCACCTTTGAGGCTGGGGTTCGGCATCTTCTCCACGTACTCCTCGACCAGGCCGCGCTCGGAGCCCATCTGGCTGCGCAGGTCGCGCTCCACGCACTGCCAGGCTGCGGGGACGCGGGTGAGGGGCCGCCCGCCTCAGGCCCGCCCGCAGCCGGGGCCCCCCCGACCGCCGCCCCCCCGCTCACCCTCGTAGATGAAGCGCACGTTCTCCTCGTGGGCCGGCGTGAAGATCTCGCTGCCGGCGCCGGGGGAGCGCGGGCCGCCGCTCCGCTTGCCGTTGTAGACCACGCGGGACACGGGGGAGCTGAAAGCGAAGCGCGGGGCTGAGCCGGGCCCGGGGCCGCGGCTGGGCCCGGGGCCGGGCGGGGCTCACCTGGCCATGGCGTCGTCGGCGCGGCGGCGGCTCGGCTCGGCTCGGCGCGGCTGCGGGGAGAAAGGAGAGGGCGGCCAGGCCGGGGCTAGGCCGCGGGCCGCCCCCCGCCCGTCGCCATGGCAACGCGCGCCCCTCACCTGGGCCCGGCTCCCGCCTCCGCTCGCCCTCGGGCCGCGACGGAAGCGCCGCAGCGCGCAGGCGCGGCCCCGCCCCCGCGTCGCGCCGGCCCCGCCCGCCGCGGCCCCGCCTGACGTCATCCCCGGCGGCGGCGTGACGTCACCCCGGCCCGGCCCGGCCCGGCGCCCGCCCCGCCCGGCGGAAGGACCGAGGGAGGCGGTGCCCGAGGTGCTTTATTGGAAAAGTACAAAGTGGTTCCCGAGACGCGGTTCCGAGCGGCCCCCGCCCGGCCGCCGGCCCAGGCCCAGCCCAGGCCCGGCCCCGGCCCCCGGGCCCGGCGCAGCCCCGCCGCCCCGGCCCCGCGAGGCCCTCGGGCCCTGCTCCCCGCTCCCCGCCGTGCCCCGCCTCAGTCCATCGTGGCGGCCTGGAAGAGCTCCACCAGGTCCTTGTACTCGGGGTCGATGAGGTCGGAGGGCTTTTCCCCGGCGTCGGTGGTGGCCTCCAGGCTGGCCCCGAGGGAGATGAGGTACCTGCCGGAGACAGGGCGCTGAGCCGGCGGGGCCCGGCCACCGGGCACCCTCCTGGGAGGAGTTGCCCGCAGCCCGCGGCAGCCCGGTGGCCGCCGGCCGTGGTTCTCGGGGCTCTGCAGGGGTCCCGTCACAGCCCGCGCGAGCTGCTCCTCACCTGGCGATGTCAGCGTAGCCGTCGCTGCAGGCCATGTGCAGGGGCGTCCACCCGTTCTCGTCTTTCTGGTGGATGTCGGCGCCATATTTAACCAGGAGCTTGACGCAGTCCAGGTTTCCAGTAAGCACAGCTTCGTGCAGAGCGGCCATGCCTGGAGGGAAAGGGGCTGTTGGCCCGCGGCTGGGGAAGGAGGTGTAACGCTGAGCTGACAAGTGCAGGTTGTCCACAGCCCAGGAAGGAGGGGTGCCAGCAAACCCTCGTTACCAGGAAGATGAGTTTGGGGAAAGAAACAAAGACTCAGGAAGCAAGAGGAGCTGCCACAGATTTCTGTTCCCCTTCCCCACCATAAATACCTTATCTAAGATGGCGGAGCACCCACCTCCCCACTGGCCCCGGCAGGACGGATCAAGGGAGGAGGAGCCGCCGGCCTGCCCCGAGTCCCAGTCAGGACTCACGGGGGGGACACGAGGAGAGTGTCCTGCTCCGTCCAAGTTTCAGAAGCTCCTTACAGAGCAAGTAATGAAGCAACCAGCAGGGAGAGCAGGAAGCCCGGGGTCATTTGAGACCCTGTCTCCGTGGCCATGTGACGGTTGAAGCTGAAGCCAAGCACAAGAAAAGGACAAATCTGGGCTCTGCCCCAGCCAGTACGGATCAAGGCATTCCATAAACGGTTGCTAGTGAGGTTGGGTGCAAACTTAACACAATGCCTTCCCCCACAGGCGTAAATGCTGCAAGTCCACAGATCCAGACGTGCGAGAGAGAACAGTGTCTGTGAGAAACAGACGGAGCCAGGAGCAAGATGCGGAGCTGCTCTTCCCCCAAAGCGGGATGGAAGGCAGGAGCCCCACCATCCCATCCAGAGCTCCGCAGACCAGCCTGTGCCCGTGGCTGCTTTTCGAGGTCCCACCACACGCAGGCACGCTGTCATGCCTTGGAAGGACCCAGGGGACCAGCTCCCCTCTTTCCGCAGCATACGCTGACCGTGCTGTCGAGGGGAGATGTTGGGGCAATGGCATGGGACTCTCTCAGGCCCTGCTTGGCAACGTTAGGGGCACTCCTCCTCTCTCGGGAGGAAAACGACTCAGTTCCAGCCCGTCCCCTGCCGAAGGGGGCCCACATCCCAGCGTGGGCCACGTGGCTCGCTCCCGTCCCGCACAGCCCAGCTGAGCCGCGCCGCCTCCAGCACTCACCGGAAGGGTAGATGGTGTCCAGCGTCACCTTCCTGGCGCGGATGAATCTGCCCACCTGCTCCAGGTCCCCCTGCCTGATGTGGTCCTGAAAGACGACGTCATTGGGGAAGTGCACAGTGCGCGAGGCTCTCAGTCTCCTGGCATACCGACTGTAGCGGCGCATCGAGGCTGGGTAATAGTCCTTCATGCTGATCCCAGCCTTCAGACGCTGCAGAGGAAGAGGAGGAGCAGAGGCCTGGGGGGCTGCAGGCGCAGCTGGAGTTGCTCAGTGCGCGGCCCCACCGCTCGCCGGCCTCGCAGCACTGCTTCCTCCTCGTCCTTCTGTCAGGTCCCTCCTCACTGCGGAGGTGTGCTGGCACCCGCACCGCTGCGCTCCGCTGTGCCCCGTCCCCGGTGGGTGCCAGTCCTGCTCGGGGGCGGGGAGGCGGCGGCCGGGCTCTCCCTACACGCCCATGCCGCACGCAGGGGGCACACGCAGCTCACCCGCAGGGCCTCGGCCCAGGACTGGTGCTTCTCTAGGGGCGTCACGTTATATAGGCTCCCGCGGGCTATTTTGAGGACATGCAGCTCATGCTATTTGCCATGATACTTCGTAATCGAGCTGCCCAGGCCCGCAGCCTCCCACTTTTGGGCAGAAGTTGGTGTCTCATCTTACCACCCACCTGTTGATGTGCCCATCCAAAGGGTCAAATCTACTCTTGCTTTTGCATGGGTAGCCCTTCAGAGGAGCTCAAGGGCCTGAAAACAGAACTTCCCAGCATCGAGCCCTCACACATGCACGCACACACACGTGCCAGGGAAAAGACAGGAGCTCGGCCACCAAGCAAGGGGAAGCAGCCGCTGATGTTGCGGCCAGCCAGCGCAGACGTGTGGGAGCCACGGTGCCAAATACATTCAGAGCGAAGTCACTTTCCTGTAGTTGCATCAGACAACTTGCGAGGAGTGGAGCGAGCTGTGCTGCCTGGCATGGCTGCGAGGCAGCGCCTGGAGCACACCACGGCGTTGGTGTCACCCCAGCCCTGCGGGGACAGAGGGGCTGCGGGTGCTCCCAGGGCAGAACCAGGAGCCTCGGTGCCAGTCCCCGGTGTCCAACGTCAGGGCAGGCTTCTACGGAACAGCCTCAGAAGAGCTGAAGAACAGCACCACCACCAGACAATTCCTGCATTTGTTACTCTCCAGCGGTAGCTGTCAAAGGCTCAGAAGAGACCATCCACCACAGAGCGATCTTCCAGATCCATCAAGGGTTCAAGCAACAGTTTTGCTCCCTGTGCTTTTCCCCAAAGGTGGGTCATTTCAGATCCAGGAGCATACTGTGTCCTGGTTTGTGCTGACAGGGACTGTCCAGGCAGGTGTGTCAGGAAGAACCCCTGCCCCGCATCAGGGCTCACAGGGATTTCATCCTGCCCTGAACCCCTGCCTGCAGCGGGGCTGCCTGCACTTGTTTATCTGCTGCAGATGCATTGATCTTTCTGCCGAGCATCAGAACACCCCGCACTAGGAGGCTGAGCTATCTGCTGTGGAGACAGGCCGTTTTTAGCCTGCTTTCGTGGAACAGCAATTAGGTGTGTACACAGGATGAGCGATGGGAGTCCTGCTCTGCTGGGAGGAGCCTTGGTGCAGGGGAACAGCTGCCCTCCTGCGCTGAGCAGGACCACTGCAGAGCTCAGCCTTGTTTACACCTCAAATGGCTCCACCAAATGGACCTTTCTGAGCTGAGTCCTTGCCAGCACCTCACAGTGGAACTTCTTACTAGCAGTGCTTTCTTCCTCCCCACCCCAAAACAGCAGCAGCTACCCCTAGCCAGCCCCAACAGCAGCCACTGGGGAGCAGCAGTGGCCACTGGGCCACACCAAAATCGAGCACCCTGCCTGCCTCCAGACAAGGGGTCACAGCGCTGGGGGAGGGTGTTTCGGAGATCCTTCTCCACATAACCCAGGTAAGTCAGACACCACACAGCTGCACACTAGTGCCTGTTCTCCTGGGGAACACCCTGTGCCGAGCCCACGGTCAGCAATTGCCCGCTCAGCCCCCACCTGCTGCTGCTCGGGAGGTCCGAGCACACCCCGGGGGAAGGCAGCAGGGGGCTGGAGCTGCAGACCAGCCCGTACCACACTCCTGCTCTTCACCCCAGCGCACCCCTGTTTAGTGACAGGCACCAGTAGCCTGCCGAGGTGCCCTCTAGCTTCATGCCCTCCCATGTGACATTTATAGCATATTTTCTTACAAAAATATTTTCAGCAGTAAGCAGACTGGTTTGGAAATAGCAGTGTAGCTCACTGGATCATGTGAGCCTGACTAGCAGAGCTAGAGGCAGCCCCAGGTTTCCCGTAGGCAAATTCCTTGGTTAACTGCTCAGGAGCAAGGAGGTCCCACCGCACCTCAAGCCAGCTGGAAAACAAAAATGTGTGTTCTGAGCCCAAACCACTGTCTGCTCACTGCTAACAGAGCTGTTAGCCATGTCTGCCCAAACTGATTTAATCTGGATTTGGTCATCTTTGTAGTTCTTCTCCTTCGTAGATCATGCAGTCCAAATTTCTGCAGATTAAGATACCAGAAGGCACCTGCAAAACCCGAAGCACTGAGAAAGCATTTCTCTCAAAAACATGGTATTTGGTGAAAGCTCGAGCAAGCTGTTGGACACACACCATTTTGACAGAGGCCCCTGAGAATCACTCAAGAGCCCTGATCCTCTTTCAAGTCAGTTTCAGATATTTTCACCCTATATTCCAGTAAAGACAAAGCAACATAATAGTATTAAAATCTCAACTTTATTTGGCCAACAAATTCAGTTCCAATGTTATTGTAGCGGAATGCTAAGAACCAGCCTGATGCAGCTCAGGCCTTTGAGGCACTCCCCTGTTCAAGTTCCTCCCCAAAACCCAGTAATTGCAAATGTCCTGTTTGATCTGTTTTATCAGGCCCTCCCACACCACCCACCTGCCTGGTCAACCCACTCAAAATAATGCATGGAAAGTGATTGCAGAACAGTCTGGCATTTGATCAAAGAATGGCAACACAGCTCGGTCTCATCTAAGCCGGTGAGCCAGCGACCACCTCCACCCTCAGAGCCCGCCACAGCCAGTGCACACAGTATTCCACCCTTCGAGGTGTTTGGAATAGTCATCTCCAAGTGTCTTAAAGCAGAGGGGAAAGGAAACATCTAGCCAGCATGAGCAGCACCTTCACACACACCTTTCACCAGGATGGTGCCATCAGCCTACTGCCTCTTCCCCTACAGATACTGGAGGCCAACTCCAGGGAATAACAGCTGAGACCATTAAGGACCCTGCCAGGTGCAGAAATCAACTATGGGCTTTAGTTTTAAAAGAAAAAAAGAAAAAAGCTTTCTTGGAAGATGTTAGTGGCAAGGCTCCAGAATGTTGGGCCATTGAACTCAAGCTACCGCCTCACAATTTGCTTCTACCCAGAAGAATACTTCAAACAAAAGCTGTGTACAAAAAAAGTACATCACAATAAAAAAATGAGCCCAGCTGGCTGGGCTAGCTACCTAGTGACAGATCCCTTCTGAAAAGTGAAAAGAAAAGATAGTCAAGTGTACAGACAAGTGAGGGTAAAGTATTACTTTAAAAGCCAATCCCTGGATTTCCAGTCATTCACCTTCTGCTTTAAATCTTAAAGGGTTTCTGACTCACTGGGCTGCGTAACAGCAGCCAATTTAGTGTCTGATTTTTTTTGGGGGGGGTGTGTGTGATGTAGATCAGTCTTCTCTTTACAGTTCATCCTTTTGGGCTTTCTGCTCATCATCATCATCACCTTCCTCAAGGTCTGTTTCTTCATCCGTCTCCAGGTCCTCCAGATCCTGTGCAGGTTAAGAGACAGCTACTGGGTTTGGGCACATTAGGCAGATCCAAAACAAAGCACAGAACAGCATCTCTGTTCACTATTCACTGCTGCCACATTAACAGAACAGCCAGAGACTTCTAACCAAGAGCTCCGAGTTTGGGACATGAAGGGTCAGAAACCCCGGGAGCTGGTACCTGCAGCACCCTCCCCCCAGGAGGCGAGGAGCTTCCAGCCAGGTGCAGCACCCACACAGCATCACTGCGGCGCAGGAGCTCCGGGTGCCCAGCAGCAGCTCTCAGTAAAGAACGAGCCCTCCAAGGACTGCAGCAGTTTGCACAACCAGAGACAGCTTGTGCAGTGCTAGAGGTTCCATCAGCCCTTCCCATGCATTTGTGTGTAAGCCTCCCAAAAACGTTTACCTCACACCCAGCTGAGGGGTCCTCACTGAAAGGAGCCCACCGCAGGCCAGCGGCCAGCCAGGCTGCAACAGGTCACATTTTATGATGTGGGCCCTCGGGTTCACCACCAGCATCCCTCCCTGCCACATAACCACCCAGGATCTTATTTAGGACTGAGGATTCCAGCACAGCACCAGATCCGACCCATGCTCCATGTTCTGAAGGCCCAGAGTACTGTATGAATATTACTCACATCATCAGCTGCCGCCCCATCCTGACCTCCGCTCTCCAAGAACTTTTTGAAGCCTTCTAGTGTCCTCTCTCCATTATAGTCAATTACCTAGACAGGAAAAAACAAAGACAATGGTTACAGGCACCCACAGAACCACGCCCCTGGAGAGGAGAATTCTCTTTCTGAGCAACAGTTTGCATGCCAAGCAAAAGGGAATTTAAAAATTCACCTTCACCCACATGAGACGAAGGAAAACAGCTCAGCCACTAGACTTCAGAGATCACTGCGAGGAAAGAATAGCCTGCAGATGAGCACAGTCCTCTATGCTCCCTCCTTTCCCATTTCCCACTTCCCACCCCCACCAAACTCTTTCCTACAGCCCAGCCCCGCCAAGGGTTCGGGTGTCCTGCAGACCATGTGTGTTCCATCCCTACAGAAGGGAGAGCCCCCCCAAGGCTTGTCCAAAACTGAACTCAAGCAGGCAGCTGAGCCTGTCTGGTGCTCCCTCACTATTCTGTCTGTGTAAGGGTCAGCTGCCCTCTTACGTTTCTGCCAGAGCCTGCAGGGAAGAACTTGAGCGTGGGGAAGCTGTGGATTTTCACTGCCTCTACTTCGTTGGCCGTCGAATCCATCTTGGCAATGACAACGTTCTCGTGGTCCCTGTAGGTCTCTCCCAGCTTGTCCCAGATCGGAGCCAGCTGCTTACAGTGACCGCACCAGGGGGCATCTGGTAGTGACGAAGACACAGCTGGCACCAGCCACCTAAGGAGCCCCCACCCCCCTCAGCCCACACACATCTTCAGCCGAGGCCCCTCCTCTGTGGCTCAGGTTCTGTACAACACTCTCCCTAACCCCAGCCAAGCAGCGTTCCAGCACGCCCTTCGCGCCGGTTACTGGGAGTCAGCTCTCGAAAAATACTTACAGAACTCTACAAAGACATTCTTATTCTCATCGAAAGCAACTTCTTCAAAGTTCTTCCCAACTAGAACTTTGACAGGCTGCTTGTCCCAGTCCTCAGGAAGATCTTGACTCATCAGGTGGGGCTGGAATAAGAAGTGAAATTCAGAGACAGTTTGCCACACAGCTGCTTGGAATGTCCATGCAATCACACATCCTGGAAAACCCAAGCACAACCACCCCCCTCAGTGCCTCAATCATCAGCCATGAGCAATCAGATGAATCAGTCACTTCCTCTTCTGCTCACAGCAAGTCTCCTTCCCACCCTGAGTGCAACAACAGGTGCTCTTGTGCAGAGAACTGCAATCGAGCTCTTGAGGAAGGAAACGATATTGCTGACAGTGACCATTCCCCCAGGACTGAGTTTGCCCGACTGGTCACCACTGGAGCGAGTCGCATACAGCCACCTCCAGCAGATGAGAGCTGAAAGTTCTTCAACAGTGCCACACAAGTTCACACCTTCCCCACTGCTGGCAGAAAGAGCAGCTGGACAAACAGCACAGTTACCACGAGCTCAGAGCGGGCTCTGATCATACTCGGGTGCCAGCACTTGCTTTCCTATTCTTCATGCCCCAGTAGTTTTGCCTTTCATTTCCCAGCACAAAGCCCACTAGGTATTCTGTACATTAGTTGGAAGGATTTTTTCCAAACAACTCACACAACTCCTCACAAAGAGGATTTTTTTCTGCTTCTGCAGTCAAGAGGTTTACCACCACCACCAGCAGCATTTATCTCCGTTACCTTGATCTTGCCCTCCAGGAACTTATTACAGAACTCTTTGATTTTGTCTGCTGTGAGATCATCTGATTCAGGTTTGTATTTGGTCATTTCCTCCTCCAGTGTGATCAGACGTACAGCTGGACATTCTTCTTTCTTTAGGCCAAAAAACTCCAAAATCCTCTGGTTGTCACTGTGGTCACTGTCGATGAAGATGAACAGGATCTTTGGAGGAAAAAGTCAGAGGTGTTATGGTGAAGACAAGTACCTCTTGGCTCTTGATACTCTACACACGTGCACAGGCAGCAGCTGAACCAGCCCCTCCTCCTCCTCCAAACCCCACAGATTGCCCCCCCAGAGCAGCACAGACCCGGCACCGGTGTGGGTTAAGGCAGAGTCAGGTTTACACCTGCAAGAAGGAAAGTCAGGAGTTAACTGCTGTTCCTTCAACAGTTGTGCAAGCCACTGACTCAGTCACCAAGAGACACAGGTAGAGCAACAGCTTCACATGTGGGGCAGGTACAGCCAGAGCAGGAGGCAGCCACTTAACCCAGGAAATCCATCTCACCTTCCCTTTGAAGTTTCCAGCTGCATTCTTGAAGTTGTCCAGTTTCTCTTGATAGTCAGACACACTTTTTGGAAGGAACAGCAGAATATGAGTCTTGATTTCTCCTCCAAAGATTTTAGGAGCAGTCTGAGGAATAGAAAATAAACTTTTATTTCTGGAAGAGGTAAATCAGTGTCAAGACCACAGGAGCCTCCACCACTACAGGACTGCCCAAGCAGCAAGCTCATGCCTCCTTCCCCTTTGTTCTTCACACTCCACAACCCCAAACAAGCGTCAGCTCCAAGATAAAACACGAGCATCACAACCCCCAATTTAAGTTTGTCATATTCATAGAGTAGCTACGGGAAAAGGCCTTACCAAGTACCCAAAGACCCACCTGTTCAGTGAACTCTATGACCAGAGGCAATGAGTTAGACTTGATGAAGTTCAATAAATTATCTTTTGTGAGATCCCCTTCGAAGTTGTTACGGCCTTCATCAAACTGCAAAACCAGATATTCCTGCATTAGAACACCTCCGTATCCCATACAAATTACAAGAAATAAAATGCATCCACCCCGGAGTCACTGCCCCAGTGGACCTCAGCTGCACTTGTTCAAAGCAGACTTCCATCTCTCAAGGTCACCACACGTTCACATAAAATCTGGGTCAGGGTGTTCATCTTCCTGGCAAGCAAAGCCTTAAATCACTCCCAGCAGCAAAAGGGGAGCAGCAACAAGAGTCAGCTTAGATCTTGGCATTGTTCCTCACAATCATGAAGCAATTTGTGAAACAGGTCACCAAGAAGGACTTTAACAGCTGCCTCACAGCACTGTAGAAGGCGCTGCCAGAGCGGAGGCAGTTCCTGCTCCGCAGGAGGGAGCAGCAGCGCACCCGCACCCTCCAGCCAGGCGGGGCTGTGGACGGCCAGCAGAGCCCCTGTGCACAGAGAGTAAGTGGTAATTCACCGGGCTGCGGGGGGTTCAGCTTCTATTGTTAGAGACAGCAGCACGTGTCTAACAGGCACATTGCGCTAGAGGTGCCAGGTCCCTTCCTAGATTAGGACATCACCTGTATCCCCGACCAGGATTCTCAGAACCGCGCTGGCAGCCTGCAAAGGGAACAGCTGTAGAGGACCATCAAGGTTAGAGGCAGGATGTGCCCCCGGGGAGCAGGAGCCCCACAGCAGGGCAACGCTCGAGTTACTGGCAGAAGCAAGAGCGGGCTTGGATAACCTTCTGTTAGAGGAAGCATACCAGTCTCAGCTGAAGAGCTGAGCAAAACATTTGAAATTAACTTTAAAGATTTATCGAACCTTGCCTCGGCACCTTCAGAGAGCTGTTTGAGGGTCATCATAGGTCTGGACAACTCACATAAAGAACAAGATGGGAATGACCAGCCAACAGACCCTCTCAGCACAGACCCAGCTAACTGCAGGAGCCTGAGCTCAAGTCCAAAGCTGTAACTGTCAGTGAAATAAACCATCTGTTCTTGTGCCCTGGTATGTGGTTACCACTGGCGCTCATTTTCACCTCGGCTTGGGGTGGACATGCTGGAGAGCTCACAGCAGAACTGTGACGTCGCCTCCCTGTCCCTCCTGGGCTGAGGCACCTCACCTCCTCCTCCCGCAGAGCCCTGGGGCAGCACCCAGCCCCACAGGGGCTCAGGAACTGCCCGTCAGGCCAACGCACCCCACAGACTGCCGGGTGCAGAACTGCTTCTCACTCCAGGTGTACCCAAGTTGACTACACTTACAAAAACAGCTTGAAAAAATCCCTTTAGTGTTAAAGACTGGTCCTGCCATTGCCTCAGTTCTTCAGAAGTGGAGAAGCCCGTAACAGAGCTCATGGGACTCAAGGGTTAGAGGACAGAGGAAATCAACATGAGCCCATTCTACAGAGCACTACACATGAGAAACAAACAGCTAATCCAGTGAAACCCAAGGCAGTAACTCATCCATGCTGAGGCACCAGCTGTAACCTGGCCACTTCAGAGCCATCTCGTCTGTCACCCTGAGCCAGGTGACAGTAACTCCCCACAGCCCTAGAGATGTCACTTGTAGAGCAGCATTTCTATAGGGACCTCAGCGTTTGCCAAAGGGCACGAGCAGAGGTTGAGGGAACCCCTGCAACAGTTATTTCAGGCTGGCAGTCCCATGAGCAGAGCGGGAACAAAGCTAGACAGGAGAGAAGAGAGATACAGGCAGTAAGTCAGCCAAGAACAAAGTACTGCTCCCTCCACTCACCTCAACTTTTCAGTTGCATGACTTTGGTGTTTTGAACTCATTAGCCAAATAATTTACTTGCACCCTCAGCCATAGTGATCCAAGAGACCTCTGGCTGAGAATTTAAGTCTACAAGCTTCTAACACCATAAAAGCCCCTACAATTTCAGAGGTGTAGTGGAACAAAATATGCTTTTTAGCTGAACAAAGAATGAAATAAGAATTCATTCATTTCTTTGGCCTGTCTTACATCAAACTGGTCAGACCCATGACTAAGTTACAAATTTAATAAATCTGAATCCAAAGCAGCTTTCTGTCCTGCCTCACCACACCCATGCATACAGTACCACCAAGTCTCAGAAACCTCTCCTTATATTCTCAAAGCAAGAGTTTAATCCTGGTGACCAGGATTTAATGGTAAAAAGCACCAGTAAGTTCATTTCTGATTCTGCAGATGGCCAGCATCACTCTGCACATCATCCAACTGCCCCAGCCTGGTCAGCTGGAACTGAAAATCCTTTCAGGAGCTTCACCAGAACCACTGCACTGCAGAACCCACAGCAGTGAGAGACAGAACAACTCCTGGACAACCCACTGCAGCAGACACCAATGCTGAGTATCTTTAAAAACAACTTTGCTAAGCCACAATCAAACAGATCACAGCAAGCCAGCAAGAACTTGGCCACTGTTTAAGACCCTCAGAGCTCAGGGGGGGCACAGGAGCCCTCACTAATTACAGCCAGGAATCTGTTAAGGATTGTGCTGACAGTTACTGCACTGCAGCCAGACACCTGAGAGACGGGGAAGTGAGTGAAGCAGCAGCTTGGACCCAAAGCCCAGCAGCTGCAGGGGGGCAGCACCACACCGGGAGACCAGTGAGGTCTCCTCTGCTCCTGGCTGTGCCCCACAGAGGGGCCCAGGGCTCTGCCACCCCGCAAAGCAGCTGCAGGGTCTGATCTACCCCCAGGCTCTGAAACTTGGAAAGGGCCACCCCAGCGACACAGGATCTGCTGTTTCATCCAGGGCTGCCCTCACTTGGATGGGACCAAATTAGAGAAAAATAAAGAGAGGCAGAAGACTCAGGTGTGGTGCTCAGGCGTTCACCAACCAGTACCTTCTTGAAGAGAACCACGCCATCCTTGCTGAGCTGGTACTTGGTGAAGACATCAGCACTGGAGGAAATCCCAAAAGGAATGTCATCCACAGCTTCTGCTGCCAGCAGGAACTCCTTCGCAGCCTCTGATGTCGAGTCCTGGAGAAGAAAGGTAGGTGTCTCCCATGGGACACAGAGTGCAGCACACACATCCCAGGGCTTACCAGCCAGAGAACCGGACAATCAAGTACGGCAGGACAGCGCGTTTCCCAACTCGGGGAGAGCCTCCCCCAGCTGCCAGAAAGCAGGGAGGGCCCCGGACATACACAAGAGCTTCAGCACAAACCCTACCTTAAAGAAACCAATCACAACCACTTCACTGGAATCCACTAACGTCTCCGCTGCGGCAGCGTCCGTCAGGGTAGTCGCAGCGGGGCCAGTGCGTTTCTTCAGCCAGCTGACAATATCATCTGCCTCTCTGCCAGCTGCACCGGGAGGAGAAGAACACTGATTCACTTTGCTCCCTCAACTAAGTTTAAGAACTCAAAAGCCCTAAGCTTTGAGATACTGTTCAGCAGCTGTCCAAGAGGTCAGGAAGAACCAAGATACTGTTTACGTAACTTTTCCTTTCACTCCCAGAGTAATTAAGCTAATCCTAATTGTTAAGTCAAGGTACAAGGGGCTCCCAGGAATCCACTCTTCTCTTGCTTCCAGCCTAAGCACATTCATAAACTTTGACCAGCAATGCAGCACTTCCCCCAGATGCTAATATTTTTAATGCAAATATACCACATTTTCCTTTCAAAAATCAATATCCTGGATGTCAGCCCCAGCATCCAGCACAGCGTGGCTTGGTTTAACTGAATTCTGCTTGTCTTGGTCATACCTGCACCTCTGTCTTGCACCTTGTGTTCGCCCCTTCACCCGCCCACCCAAGCATTTTTCAGTTCTGGGTGCTACACTCCTCAAGTCAAGCGGAGCAACAAATCAAAACGGGATCGCTTCGCTTTCCTACGCAAGAAAACTCCATCTGCTACAGCTCACGCGAGGGAATTCCCCAGCTTTAGGCAAAAAAGCCTGTTAAAGGCAGGCTCGTTCCTCACACACCCCCCGGGACGCGCCCGCTGCGGTGCCGCTCCCCGGGGCACCGTCACCGTGGACCTTGTCCAGTCGCACCGGCGTGGGGCTGGGGGCAAGGACCCGCCGCCACGTCGCTGCCCTCTGCACCCGGGCCCGGCTCACCCGTGTACTCCTTGGGAGCCGCCTTGTCGCCATTCCTGAAGAACTTGATGGTGGGGTACCCGCGCACGCCGAACTGCTGCGCCAGCTCCGACTCCTCCGTGGCGTCCACCTTGGCCAGGCGGATCTCCGAGCCCTCCGCCTTCAGCTTCGCGGCCGCCTTCGCGTACTCGGGCGCCAGAGCTTTGCAGTGCCCGCACCACGGCGCGTCTGCGGGACGGGGCGTTAGCACCGGCCGAGCCCCCCCGCCCCGCTCCCGGCCGCGGGCACCGGGCAGGAACAAGGGCGGGGCAGAGCCCGCACCCCGAGCCCGACGCCCCCACCGGCCCGGGCCGGGAAGGGGGGACCTGGTCCTCCAGCCCCTCCCCTCCCGCCCCCCTCCTCGGGCCCCGAGGACGCCGCCCGCCCGCTCCTCCCGTCCCGGCGCCCCCCCCCCGCCCGCCCCGGCCCCGCCGCACTCACAGAACTCCACGAGCAGGTACCGGTGCGCCGCCAGCGCCTGCTCGAAGGAGGCGGCGCGCAGCACCAGGACACCGTCCTCCTCCTCCAGGTCCGCGGCGGGGCCGGCGGCGCGGGCGGGCGGCGGCAGGAGGAGGCAGAGCAGCGGCAAGAAGGCGCGGAGCCCCGCCATGGCGCTGATGGCGGCGGGTCGGGACGGGCCGGGACGGGCGTGCGGCCGCGGCGCCGCCTCCGCTTATAAACCCGCCTCCCCCGGCCGCCGCCGCGCCCCATTGGCCGCGCCGGTTCGCGCCGTCGCCGCCCGCCATTGGCTCGGCCGCCCGCCCGGGCAGCCGCGCGCCTCCTATTGGCCCGCGGACTGAGCCCGCCCCCCGAGGGCCGCCGCGGGTTGGCCGCCGGCCTCGCTCCCCTCCCGCGGGCCGCCATTGGCCCTTTTCTCCGCTGCGTCGCCCGTGATTGGTCAGCGCCGCCGCCTCGCGCGGCCGCCGGCCCTCGAACGTGGCACTCGGGCGGCCCCGGCGGGCGGCGCTGCGCGTGCGCGCGGCCAGGCGCGCGTGGTGGATTCTGACTGGGCCGCGGCCGCTGACCTCTGACCCGGCCCGGAAGGGGAAGCGGCGCTTCCGGCGCCCGCGGCGGGGGAGGCCGCGGGGCGGGTGGCGCCGGGGGCCACGTCACGGCGCGGGAGGCCGCCGGGCGGGGGCCGGGCCGAGTCCCGGCACGCGGGTGGGCCCGGGCGGGGCGGCCCCGGCCCCACGGGCACCGTCCAGCGCTCGGGGCCGGCCCCGGGCCCCGGGCCCCGGCCCGCACCGCGGGGGCGGGGCAGCAGCCGCCCGGCGTCACGGCGGCAGCGCTGCCCCGTTGTCCGCCCGCCCCCGCCGGCCCTGGGCCCCCCCGGGGTCGGCCCTTGGCTGCCGTAAGGCACCGGGCACCGCTGGGCTCAGGGAGCCCCGCTTGGTTCCGCTGCAGCCTCGCCGGCCCCGGAGACAGACCGTGGGGAACGGGGGGGTTCGGTGCAGCGCTCGGGTCCCGGTGAGGCTCGGGGGGGGCTCGGCCGCCCCCTCGCAGGGAGGGCAGCCGCGGGACAGAGTACCGGGGGCGCCTCGTTCCCCTGGGACCGAGCAGGGCCCGTTGCGAGGAGGCTCTGGTTTAGAGCGCAGGGTTCTGGGCGGCGTTTGCCGAGGGACCCGCCAGGAACGATCCGGTGACAGCGGCGGGGAAAATCCCGCCGTGCGACTCCCCCCGCTCGGCGCTGACGGCGCCTGGCGCGGCACGGGGGGTTTTGGCGGGGCCTGGCTGCCCCCAGAGGGAGGGCCCCGGGCAGAGTGCGGCGCCTTCGCCTGCCCGTTGGCACCTCCCGCACACACCGGCTGCCCGGCCGGTACCGGGAATTTCCCGGCCCAGTGGCTGCCAGCGGAGTGGAGCTGCTGCTCTTTGTTCTCCCACTTCCCCTCGCAGGGCCTGGCCCAGCCCCCCGGGCCGGCGGCGTTCCCAGCGCGGTGCCCCCGGGTAACCTGGTCCCCACAAGTGCTGGGAGGAGCCTTGGCCGGGTGCAGGCCCGGGCATCTTCCGGGCCCAGAAGGAATCGGTGAGATTTTAGATGGCGAAGCTGTACTGAGCAAAGCAGCGAGTGCTGCAGGGGCCGTGCGGCACCGGCGTGTCGGGCTGCCAGAGCGAGACCGGCCATCTCGGAGCCCGTCTGGCCCCACAGGCAAGAGAGCGCTTGGAGCGATTGCCCAGAGCGACCCGGTGCGCTGCCCTCAGCGGGGCTCTGCCAGCAGGGCCAGACCCTGAATCAGCAAACCCCCTCCTGAGGTGCTGCAGAGGCGGCCTGAGCCAGCGCCTGAGGGCACGCGGCAGGTTGCGGGGGGCTGGAGCTGCCTCGCCGGGGCCCGGTGTGTGTGCGGGGCCCGGTGCGTGTGCGGGGCCGCCCCGGCGAGGCCGGCAGCACTCGCTGACGCTGTGCAGGTGCTGCAGCTCTCAGCCGGGGATCCCACCGCGCCGGAGCCAGCGTCCTCGTGCCTGCCCTCCAGCTCCCCACGAACCGAGCACAGGGCTCTTGTTTAACCCCCCGGTGCTGTGGGGGGGCGGCACCTGCACTCTTGTCCCCCCCCGCTGGGGCTGTCAGCCGGGGCAGCGTGTTTCTTCCACACCCACCGGCTGCCGGCACGGCAGCTCCAGGCCCACGACTGGGGCTCCCGGCACCCTGAGACGTTAACGCGCGGGTTCTCCCCCTCGGCTCGCCCCGCTGCCTTTTGGCACGCAGCGGGGGAGCGGCTGCACTCGCAGAGCTGCTGCCGTGGGGCCGAGCTGCTGCGGTGCAGGTGCCTGATGAGGGAAGGAGCCCAGGCCCGTCCTTGGTGAGCGTGGCCTGAGGTTTACGAGGGGCAGCTCCCAGGAGGGGCTGAGGCTTTTGCTTGGAAGAAGCCTCCAGCCCACCCAGCCACCGCGTCCGGCCCAGCCCGTGAGCGGAGCTGCACGTCCCCAGGTAACGACCCGCAGCCGGACCACGGTGAGCCCCCGCTGCAGCCCCTCGGGCCCCCACCGTCCCGCGTCCCCCTCTCCGGGCATCCCACTAACGATCTAACAGAAACACCAACGTCCAGTGTGGAAAGAGTTGCCAAAGAGCTGGAGGTTGCATCAGACGCGCTCGCCCTGACACCAACCGCCCGCAGAGCGGCTGTTGGGGGCCAGCACAAGGCGGCCTTTGTTCACTTTATCAGCGCATCTGGGCTGGCTCTAACTGACACGGTGGAGGGTGACGCCCGCTCCCAGCTCCCGCTCCGGCGCAGCCTTTGGCATCCCCGCGCCGCAGGGAGGGCCGGGGCAGCTCCTGCCAGGGGCAGCACGAGCGGGGCAGCTCCTGGCGCGGGTGCCGGCCCCGTGCCTGCCCCTCGCCAGGGCGTGCGGGTGGCTCCTGCCCGGCTGAGGCGGCTCCGTTCCAGCCCTCACGCTTGCAGCGTCCGAGTCGTGCCGCTGCCTTTAGCTGCTTCCCGGGACTGATAAGAAAGGGTGATGGTGCCGCTAGGTCAGGAGGTTCCCTCTTGTATTCAGAGCTCTGGGTTGCTGTTGTCTCAGACCAGGAGCGGGGCTGAGGCCGCTCCTTTGCAGCTCCTCTAGTGCTGCAGGGCCTGTCAAGAGCTTTTCCCAGCTACACTTTTCTTATCCATAACACAAACATGCCACAGGCTCTGTAAACATCCACAGGCTCTTATCGCCCATCACCTCTCCTGGATTCTGTTCTGCCTCCCATCGCCTCCCTGCTCCCCCGTGACTGCGCAGGGGTTTCTCTCCGTGCCTGCGGCTGGAGCAGGCAGAACACGGGCAGGCCGGGGCTCGGAGCCACCCGGGGCTCGGAGCCACCCGCTCCTCAGCTGCCCAGACCCCCGACCTCGCTGCCTCAGAAACCCGCCGCGCCCAGTGCCCCACACCCTCCTCGTCCCCTGCTGCGGCCCCGCGGAACGGGGCGGATCTGAGGCCAGACACGGTGATGGCGGCCGCCTGCCTCTCCCCTGGCAAGAGCCGTCCCAGAGCCGCAGCTCGGCCAGCCCAGGGACTCGGGCCTTCTCCCATCCCCGGGGTCTGCAGAAATCCCCTGCGGAACAGCAGCTCTGCCCCTTCCTGCCAAAGACCCAGAAGTTCCAGAACAGAACCAGGACAGACAGCAGACAGTCAGTTCAAAGATTTTATTTAACTGTCATAAAAGGAGAAGCAGACGATGATTCCAAACCTGTTAACCCGGTCTAGGATTTACAGACAATATGCACCAAATCAAATTAACAAAAAATCTCTCTAGGGGCAGGGCAAGGGAGAGTTAGAGGCAGAGACGTAGCTACGAGAAAGCCACATGTACTTGGTCCCGGTTCTAATACGACCTTGGCGTGGTAGGATCCAAATCAGAGGGCTGCGGGGCCGGACCGAGCCTGCCCAGCCCCCCGGGCTCCCGCGCCGCCGCGGTGGCAGGTGGGCGAGCTGCGGGGCCTGCGGCGGGCGCGGGCCCGGCGAGTGTCAAGGCAATAAATACTGACGGGCCAGGCACAGATTTTAAAGGCAGAACAGATACATAAGGCATTAACCGCTTCCGAGTACTTGTCCATCGCAAGCTCGTTGTTGATGGCGTCAGGAGAGCAGCTGCAGAAACGGGCTGGTCCATCGCCGGCCCCGAGCGGCCGGGGGGCAGGTGCTGTCCTGGGTTCAGTGCTTTGCAGCGACCTCGGCTGCAAGGAGAAGTGCGAGGTGATGGCAACATTGGGGGCTCCCGCGCCCGCCGGCCCCGCGACCCCCTCGGAGGCTGCCGGAGGCCGGAGCTCTGCACCCGGGGGCCGGGGGTTCTGCCGGGGGCTCTGCCGGGGCGCGGCCGGGCGTCACCCGGGATGTCACCACCCTCCCTCGGCGACGCCCCGCTCGGGTGAAGAACGGACCAGCAGCAAAGCGGGAAGTTGTGACTCTTTCCTAATAACCCATGAGGGGCGTGACCGAGCGCCATGCCAGGGAACGGGGGCAGGGTGGGGGCATTTAAAAAGTGTAACAGGGGCGGGGCCCCCTCCCGAGAGGACACGTGTTACACATTAAGGCATCATGGTTACAGGGAACATCCACAAATGAAGCTGCCAGTGTTCCCGGGACACTGACGGGGCGGAGGGGAGGCCGGACATGATTTTAGCCACAAACGGATTCAAGAGCTGCCTGGCATCAAAGTTCTTCAGCTACGTGGAGGAGGAGCTACCCTGAGCCATGCGCGGGAGCCAGGCGCAGGATCCTGCGGGACGGCAGGAGCTGATCCCGCCAGCACCCACCCGAGGAGGGGAAGGGCCTGGCGAGGGAGCGAGCGCTCCCGCCTCTGCGCGGGGCCAGCACAGCCCGGGGACGGGCAGCTGGAGAGCAGATGAGGCAGCACGGTTTGGTCAATGCACTCAGTGGTTCTCTGGGGAGGGGGCACATTACAAAACTGAGCTCTCCGGTCAAATTATAACAGGGGGTGGAAGGTGAGAGGGTTCCAATGTCAGCACTTTGGTACAGGGGGGGATTTCTACGGTAGCCACTGTCTGATTCACGCTCTCTGGGGTTTGGCCTCGGGAAGGGCTAGTCCTTCCAATCCTTCTTGATGGTCAGGTTCCACTCCCAGGACAGGTGGTCAGTCTTATCATCATCTGTGAACTTGGACTTGATGTTGTAGCTGCCCCGGGCCAGCATGCCCTTAGGGGCCTCTTCCATGGGGGTCAGAAACTCGTACTCCTCTGCCCGGGGGCCGTAGCTCCCAACCATGTATTCGGTCTTGTCAACTAGAAGGAGAAAGAGGCGTGTGGGGGCTGCTCGAGAGCCTCCCCTGCGCTTGGAGGGAGGCCAAAGCAAACGAAAGGTCTGTGACTGCTACAGCCACCCGCGGGGGAGCTGCGAGGACAAGACCGTCACCCGCGTTAACGGCTCCGTCCCGCCAGGAACGGCCCCAGCAGGGGGGGCGTCACCCCCCAGCCCTCGGCAAGGGACCCGGCGGCGGCCGGGGACCATCTGCTCCTCCGAGGAGCTGTCGGGGCACCGGCCCCATCGCCGCGGCCAGCAGAGCAGGAATCCCTCACGCGAAGCAGCACCCGAGCCCCAGACGAGCACTTACTTTTCACGCCTTTCCGGAACGTGTGCTGAATGTACTTCAACCCTGACACGATCTCCCTGTTCACCTGCAGAGACAAGGCAGGGCCGGTAGCAGACACCTCCCGCAGACGCTGCCCACCCCACCCGCAGCAGGAGGCCACTTCCTCCACCAGGTCCCTTCCCGGGGCTCAGGCTCTCCCCGCGCTGGGACAGCACCGGCCCCGCGTTCCACTCCTCCTTCACTTTTCAGATCCGAATTCTTACCCTAAAGGAGATTTTTATCCGGTATTCCACACCCTCCTTCAGCACGAACGCTTGCTTCTTGTAGCTCTCCAAGTCACCTGCAAGGGAGGGGGAGGGTTGCTCAGGGTCCCTTCGCTTCGTGCTCTGGGGTGAACTCAAGTCGCAGGGGGCAATTAGGACAGAATCTGCGGTCGCAGGGGATGACCTGATGGCCTGGGCAGCACACGGGCCACCCTCTCACTTCTGCCTGACGGGACCCTCCTCGCGGCGCTGCCCAGGCCGCCCTGCGAGGGGACGCTGCAGTGCAGCGCTGCGGCTCGTTCCAGAATGTTCCTCTGTGGACGTTTGCGCCCAGGCTGCCGCCGTCAGGAAGCTGCCATCGGTGCGGCCGTGCAGGCTGGCCCAGGGCTGGCCGGGGAGCGGAACCCGGGGGGACCTTTTGCTGCGACGGGGGACGCAGCCGCCGGGCTCCGAGCACAGAACCCTGCGGGCGCCTTCCCCCGCACCAGCACAGGCTCTTGTGCCACGGGAGGGCTGCACCCGCTGCCGGGCTCCGGGCCAGGCCCGCCAACACCCGGGACAAGGGCCGGGCTCCCCTCCGGGCTCACCTGTCAGGTCCAGCTCCAGAGGGCCAGGAGCAGTAGCACAGACCAAAGTCAGTTTGGTCACCACCACGTTTGGAGCGTTGGGATCTAGAAGAGAAGCAAGAAGGCTGTTGGACACCCACCCGAGGACCAGCCAGCACAGCGCCTTCTCCTTCCAGGGCACCTCCTGGAAGAGCAAGAAACCCAGCGAGAACAACCCCCCCTGTGAAGGTGTGGGCTCCTGCTGCGCTGGGCCCAGTCTAAAGGCGGTGCCACCCCCAGTCCCTGTGTTGACTCCCGTGTCCGTGCCCCCCGAGGGAGCAGCCCCAGGCGGAGCCGTGGTGAGGCTGGGGGGCGGGTGGACCAGGCAGGGCCAGGCCCGCGCGCTCACCTGCGGTGACGGTGACGGCGCCGAGCAGCGCCTCCTTGTACTTGCGCAGGCTCTCATCATCCTTGTCCAGCTCCTGGATCTCCTGGATGCTCTTCTGGGCAGGTGGCTTATAGTTGACAGAGTGTTCGTCCTCCTCATTTTCAGCTGCAATCTGGGCCAGCTGCTCCGCCGTGGGCTCCTGCTCTGCCATCCTCACGCTCGTGACTTACACTGAAGTGGGGAGGAGAAGCGTGGCTGCACCCCCCCGGCTCCGGCTGCTTCCCGCAGCGCGGCCCCTCAGCACCCCCCAGGCCTCCCCGGACCCACTCCACCACCCTGCCACAGGCTCCCTCTTGTCACCCGGGCTGTCCCCAGGGCACCCTCCAGGGACACGGCCCTGCCGAGGGCCCGCAGCACCCCAGAGCCCTCCTGCGGGCCAGCGCTCATATGCAGCCCATGGAGGCCCACCCAGGGGGGAGGAAAAATTCAACCTTGGTGCTTTACTTATAAGCTGGGAGAGGTAAATACCCCCAGCTGTAGAGAAAACACTCTCCTCCACAAGATCAACCAGGTGAGGTTTCACTCTTAATAAACCCAAGCCCAGTATAAACCCAGTTCAGCTCTGCCCTCTACACCCTCCGGTTCCAGCCAAGAACTGGCCTCTGCCCCTCCACCAGCACAAGTGCCGGGAGCCTCTGCTGCGATCTGGAGCTCGGGGTTCATAACCCAGATCACATCACTCTGCCCTGCGCCACACAGCAGTGGACGGGGACACAGGGCTCGGCTGGTCTCTGCTCGGTCCTTTTCAAAGATCCGCATCACACACAGCCAGTGAAACAGATAACGGATTAAAACCATGGAGTTTGGCTCAGCTCTCCACGACTCTGACCAGGAAACACCCAGCTGCACGCCGAGAGCTGGTGAAAGGTGATGCCAACACCCGCGGAAACCGTCAGCTGAAGCCAAGTGCATCCTCAGCACTTCCTGATGTTCCACGGGGTCGCTCTCAAAGGGTCACCCTACGGCAAATACCACCTTGGACTCTCTACAGACCTGAAAAACTCTTTTGGTGTCAGCTTTTGAAAGGCTTTTTGTACAAGCAAAATCTTTCACCAATGATGCATCGAGGTGTTTCTGTCATTATCTGGCATTCCCGCATCCTGCTCCATGTTCCCGCCTGGAGCTCGGTGCTGGCACACGCGAGACTGCGGAGCTGCGGTCGCTGCTCTGGCATCCGCCTTCCAAATCAATCAAGAGCCACAACATTTGCTACAAACACAACAAACGTGCACGTGCACTGAAACATGGGCTCAATTACCATCTAGGTGCACCTGAAGCTGCTCACACAGGTTACACTGAGCAAGCGTTATAGCCGTCTCCCATTCTTTCCGTCTCTGAGCGAGCGGACACCGTAACATGCAGCTCCGTTATTCCACTTCTACCCAGAGCTGCCCCCCAGAGGGCAGAGAAACGCCCCAGCGCTGCCGTTAACCGGCGGGTTTAGGGAGCCCGTTTGACAGTGACACAAGGCACGTTCTGCTGCGGCCGGAGCCAGGCTGGCTCCACGTCCAGTCGGAGCCTGGCGATGCCTGTAACAGCACGACAGTGGAGGTGCCACCCGGGCTCCACGGAGATTTTTAGACAGAAATATTAAGAATGTTCTGTTGGGGCAAAATGCTCTGGGAATGTTCTGAACGGGGCAAAGGAGACAGATCAGACACAGAAAGTGAAATTTTGCACACCCGCCTCCACCAGAAGAGAGGACTGCAGCCGACCCGTCAGCCAAGGGGCAGAGGTGAGAGAAAAGGAACGGGGCAGCGAGAAGGGGTGACCGGCCCCTGCCAGGGTCCCGGGGGAGGCACTGGCCCAGCTCCCAGGGAGACGGTGCTGAGGCGAAGCTGCAGCCCCCGGCGGGCCCCGCTCTCACCTGCCAACAGACTCGCTGCCTCATCCTGGGCTGGCAGCGCGTCCCCAGGGGCTGCCTCGGCTCTGGGGGCAGCCTGGGGGGAGGACGCTTCCACTGGATGAGCTGGTGTTTCTGGGCATTAAAGCTTGACTAAGATTTAGCACCAAAGGTGGGGGGACGCTGTGACGCTTTGGGGTTATGACAAGGCCTCTGGCCCTGTGGCACAAGCGTGTCCATGCCAGGAGCTTTTCCAATGGCACCTTTGCACTTACAGCCCAGCCACCGCCGGTTCCGCCCCTACATACCACAACAAGCTGCTGGCCCTTCTGTGTGGCTTTCCCCAATATCCTGGCACCGAATATCATGGAAATTTCATTCAAAAAGCCATTTAATCTCATGTCATACGTGAACAACTGATTAGATTTCACCCTGGTATCTCCGTATCAAACCCCGTCTCTTCCTTTGTGCTCCAGCCTTGAGGACCCGCAGGAGCGCCGAGCGAACGCTCTCTCAAGGGTCTGTTCTCGTGCTGGATCCCTTTACGCAGCCTCCGGCTCACTCCAGGCCACGCTTCACCTCCCAGGGGCCGCAGGTTGTTCTCTGGCCGCACCCTGAAGAACTCCCGGACCTTCCCCCTAAGGCCCCTGTAGTTCTCAGGAAACAGAAGTGACGGACTTTGGGTGAGAGCTTTAAAGAAGCCCCAGGTCACTGACTCCTCTTGGCTCCCAAGCTCCCTGGGCTCAAGCCCTCTTTGAAAGCACGAAGGTAACAAACAGACGCACAGACGGCAGACGATCCCCCGGTGCCCGCACGCATGTCCCCGGCAGTGCCGGGTCCCTTTCCGCAGCGTTAGCACCCGCAGGTGTGTGACCACGTTCCAATGTTCACACCAAGCAGAGACAAAACTCCTGAGCGACGGCCCGATCAGCACGGGCACAGCCCACAGGAGCCGTGGGACAGCCGGGCTCGCCGAAGGCAGCGCGTGCGCGCAGCGGAAGAGCAGCCCGGGGCAGGGCAGCTCCCCCCAGCAGGGCCAGATTTCTAGGAGCTGAAGGAGCAGCTGGTTGCCAGGATCGGGTACCCTGTCCCGAGCAGTTCAGAAGTGCCTTGGTCTGGTCTCACCCCAGCACAGAGTCACTACCCACTGATAACCAACCGACGGGGCAACAGCTTCCTCCCACCATCACCCGATCTTCATCAGCTCCGTTAGGATAACCCCTCCCACAAACAGGTATTTAGCAGCAACCATGCTACAGAGGACACAGGAAACAAACAAACAAAAAATCAACGCCCCAAATCCCCAGCTCTGCAGCTGCATTCCTGTGCCTCTAGCCCTAATCCCGGGACCCAGAGCTAAAGACGCAATCACACATGCCACCGCACAGGTTGATCAGGAACCACCCCAGTCCTCACAGGATCTCTAAAAGGACAAAAGCCCCACAGAGACCTAAACTGAAGCAACCCAACCACTGTTCGGACCAGCAGCCCAGGGTTCAGCTCCCCGAGGGGGCCCTGGAGAAACAGCACTTCCCCTCCGGCCCAGGCTGCCCCGGGAGCCCCGCTCACCGCAGCGCCTCTGACCAGGCTGCGCCGCAGCGCCGGAGCAGGGCAGGGTCCTGCAGCCCGGCCGGGCGGGGGTCGAGAGGAACCCTGACCCAGAGCCGGGGGGCCGGGCTGCAGCTGCCACCCCCAGCGCAGAGCAGGGCCTGTCGTCACCGCGGGTCACTGCGCCTCAGGTACTTCTCCAAACACGCAGCCAGAGAGGACGGAGACTCCTAATCACAGCGAAACTTTTATGAGGGCCTCAACCTCGCCCTTCAGGCTTCTCAGACAAAGCGTTTATTACAGCTCGGGATTAGTAAAGCAGAGCTTTTCCAGCCGTCACACTGCCACGCCAAGCCAAGGCACTCGATCGCGTGTGAGCTGACGGGAGAGAACCGCACCCGCAGGTCCCGTCTGCGGGGATCCCCCCGCACGCAGCGGGGGGGAGCTGCACAGAATCCCTCTGAGGGCCCAGCTCTGTCACAGAAACCCACCCGCCACGCTGCCGACCTGCAGCCGCGCGCAGGAGCTCAACACCTCAAACCTCAGGCCTTGCTCTGAGGCGTTTGGAAGGATGTTTCTCTTCAGCTCCTTCTGACACTCAGGAGAGGCTCGGGAGCCCTGCTCAGCACCTCCCACGGCAGCTCCCTGGCTCCTAGGGCCCAGGCGAGCCGCAGAACGCCAGAGCCGGTGCCTCTGCAGCTCTGGGGGCCCCACTGCCCTGTGAGACTGCACAGAGCCACTGTGACCCCGCCACGACCGGCACATTACAGGAGGTGGGTGTCCTTGGCCCTGGAGAGGCACGGAGGGAAACGGCCCGGGCTCGTCTCAGATCCCTGCAGGTCACAGAAGCCTGCGGAAAACTGCAGGAAGCTGAATCACTTCCCACCTGGGAATTTGCACGCAGCTGCCTTCACTGCTTCCTCAAGTCAGCAGTTTCTCCTGGATTCTCCCAGGATTTTTCGCGCAGGACCGAGGAGGTGGCAGCAGTGAATGCAAGAGCCCCACCTTCTGCCAGACAGAAAAACTGCCGGGAACATAACCCCGTTTGTGTTCAGGCAGACAGCGGCTTCTTCCTACCCGGGACAAAGATCCCACGGCACTAGTGAAAGCAGAGTCAGTCAGAGTCTCTTCAGACGAGCTAATTGGCTTCGGATGTCCGTGAGGCCACCACGCAGCCGTGGACACGCAGCCGCGCCAAGTCGAGCGGTCCCCACCCTTCCTCCTTCCCCCGTGGCGCAAGGGAAAGCTTATGCAGCCGCACGGCAAACTCGGTTGGAATTTAATCCAGTTAATAACCGTTTCTGCGGGGCTACTTTCCAGCCAGATCAGTCTGCTGATCCGGTTCACTGTGCAGCTACAAACACTGCTGCACTCTGAGGATGAGGAGCCAGAACTGCTTAAACCGGCTCAAGCTGCGCTGCTGCTCCAGACACAGGCCGGCACCTGGGAGGCCGATCTGAAAGAAACGGGGCTGGGACGGCTCCCGCGGCAGGGGAGGGGAGGGGAGGGCGCATCAGTGGCAAAGGAGGAACTGGCGACTCGCTGACACTTCCCGAGGCCGAGTGCTGCCCTCTGACAGGGGGGACAGCCGGATCATGCCACTGCACCCGTTGCTTTGCAAGAGCGTCCCAGAGAACTCCCACCCTGCCCCTGGCTCACAGCTCTGGGGTGAAGGACTCTGAGCCAGTCTGGTGCCTTCCAGGGACTTGGCAGTTTGGAGATGTAAGGGGGGGGGGTGTGTTAAATTGTTTTTTGCTCATGACATAACCCAGGACTCAGTTCACCTACGAGGTGTTAACTGTCAAGAGCAAAACCAAAGGTGTGAGCAGGAGGTTCTGTACTCTCACAAAGTCACGAGTTTAAAAACTCCCTCAGTCCTACCCCGGACACGTGGGTAACCGGGCTGCAGCCGCGGACACCACCGAGAGCGTCACCACCCGTACACTCGTCCCTGTAGTGGAACACAGGAAACCGCCTCTGCTCAGCAGGGACAGGACAGGAACGCCCGCACCGGGGGAACGCTGGGACAACCAGAGCAGCAAAGCACTCCGGGCCAGACCTAAAAACCCTCGAGGCAACAATTCAGCCACTTAAGCGTGACTGGGAGTTCTCATCTCCAGAAAAGGAAGTTACGACTTGCAAGGGGCCTGCGGCACAGGGAGGCCATTGCCACCCTTCCGGCAGGGCTGCGGGGGAAGGAGAACCGATACCTCCCCCGGAGCCAGCCTGCAGCCTCCGTGCACCGGGCCTGCAGCGTCTGAGGGGGACAGACGGGCGCTTCCCCTGCTCCCGCGCGGAAGGAAACCGACCCTGAGGCAGCTACTTCCAGGTTCCTCATTTCAGAACCAGAAACCATTTATGGAAAATCTCGTTTGAGGCGAACGGGAGCGCGGGCACCTCCCAGGCGATGGAAAGTGAAAAGGGCCCCGCGCCGCCCCCCCCCCCCCGCGGCCCCGGCAACGGGAGAAACCCGAGGGGGGGCTCGGGGCAGCGCCGGCCCCTCCGGGGAGCACGAGCCGACCCGAACCGCCCGTGTTCCGCCCTAAGCGCGGGCCCGGCGCCGCGACAGCTCCGCTCCGCAACGGCCCCCGCGGGGACAGCGGCTCCCCCGGCCCCTGGAAGGTCGCGCAAGGGCGCTGGGGGCCGCGCTCCCGCTCCTCGGCCGCGCCCCGGAGCCAGCGGGGCGGCCGGGCCAGGGCCAGGCCCCGGCGGGGCGGCGGGAGGGGCGGCCCCGCGCCCCGACACCCCCCCCCGTGCCTCAGCGCCCCCCCGGGAGGCGCCCGCCGCCCCCCGCGGCCCCGCCCCGCCCTACCGGCCCTGCTCCTCTCCGCGCTGCGGTGACAACGCCGCCGGGATCCGCCCAGCCGCCCGCGCGCCCCCGCACTTCCGGGACACGCGCGTCACTTCCGGTTAGCCCAGGCTCGCGCCCGCCCCCCACTTCCGGCTGCGGCTCGGCGCGCTGATTGGCCCGGGGGCACGCGCGCGCGACGGACCATAGAGTTGGGGAGCAGGGGAGGGGGTAGAGCGGCGCAGGCGTCACAGCTCTAGACACGGTTCTATTTTATTACGGCAAAGGTGAAAAAGCCACCTCGGCCCGACAGGCAACCAGTAAAATTTATCCCAAAAATAACTCGGTACAAAACAGGTCTGCTTCAGAATTAAAAAAAACCTTTACAGGAGTTTAAAACCTATCCCAGAACGTAAAAGTAAAACAAATCCCATCCTCGGTATTAGTAGCCACGGCCGCAGCCCCCGCTGGGAGCGTGGAGCGAGATCGGAGTCCTTCCCTGCGCCGCCGCCGCCGCCGCTTTAGCTGGTGTCCATCTGCAAGAGAGGGGAGGGAGGCGTCACCGCGCGCCCCGCGGCACCCGCAGCCCCCCGCGCCCCCGGACACGATGGCCCAGCCCCGCCGCAGCCCTGCCGGCACGGCCGCCAGGGCCCCCCGCCCCCCCCAGCCAGGCCTCGCGCAGAGTCACGGGTCTGACACATCCCCAGGGCCAGAGAGAACCGTCCGAACACACCGGACATTCCCGCAACGTTTTGTCCCGGAATTCTGCTTACCCCCCTCCTTCCACACTCTCGCCCCAGCTCTGCCCCATCCCCACACCACCGGCTCCGCCGTTGCCGCGGACGCCCCCCGGTTCTCCGCCGAGACTTTAACCAGGCGCAGCGGAGGCCGGAGCGTTCCGAAGGCGGCGAACAGCCCGCGCAGCTCTGCCACAGCGCCGCTGACCTCCCTCCCTCAGTGACCCGTGCGGTTACCACACACGGGTTTTTCATTTTAATTCCTGCAGTCTGTTAGCTCTGTGGGTTTTGTCACGCAGAGGAGCCTGCCCCGCACCAGCCCTGCCAGCTGGGGAGCGGCAAAAGGGCCGAGTCCTGAGAGCCAACAGCGTTCTGGGAAGTAAAACTGACTCCTGGAGCGGGCGCTGCTCGGCTCCCGAGCGAGACTGCTTCAGACCCACGACCGGGAAAACGGTTTCTCTCCCCTGCCGGCTCCGGGCTGCCGGTTGCTCCCAGAGTGAGAGGCCGCGGGCGGCGCCGACACCTACCCTGGCATTGTAAGCATCCAGCTGTGCATCTAACTCTTCTGCGGAGAGCTGCTGTTTGGAAGTTCTTCCAGCTCCTCTGCCTCTCCCTCTGTTCCCGCCACGAGTACCTCGCCTGTTGCCTCCTCCACCACCAAATCCTCCCGAACCACCACGGTTTCTGGTCATGCCACCTCTGTTTACACTGCCATGTTTAAAGAGCAACTGGTTTAGTGCGTCCCGGTCACCCCCGGCAGGCGCCTGAACGGGAGGCGGGTCCACGGTTCCTGCACGGAGAGGGGCCAGGTGTGTTCCCGCCCCGCACGCACGGCAGCTCACCTCTGTGCTGGTCTCCTCTGTGTGTCGATCTGTGACGTGACCAGCTGAATGTTCATGGGGCGCCCTGGGGGAAGAGCAGCCCGTGAGCAGGGCGGGACCGAGCCCCCGCCAGCCGGGCTGCGGAGGCAGCCGCGCACTCACCGTCCAAGGGGACTCCGTTGTACTGCTTCATCGCCTTCAGAGCATCTGCCTTCCTCTCGAAATGCACGTCCGCCGTCCCTAGACTGCGGCCGGATCTGTCATAGTGCACAGCTGCCTTCTTCAAGGTCCCAAACTCCGCAAAGAGCTCCTGAGGAGGGGAGGGAGAAACGCACCCACGTCCATCAGCGCTGCCAACGCCGCGCTGGCGGCTCCCCGACACAACCGCTCCCGGCAGTCAAGGCACTTCTCAAAGCGTTACTGACAACTCAGGAAAAGCACCGACAAAAGTGGGGAGCACACGCCCATCAGGATTTCAGAAAGGTGCCACAGGTGGCAAAACCAAGCAGGATTTCCTAGTCACCACCTGCGGGGCGCACGTTTACAGGCACTCAAGGGAAGGACTCAAGGAAACTGTGGGTCTTTTTGTTGGGGCTGAGTCAGTGGGGCGGCTATTTAAAAATAATCCAGACCCCAATCCATTTCATAGGGGAGAATCACCTGTATGAATGCAGGGATTCCAGAGATGATCGCAGTTTCATCGTGCTGTACTTTTCTTTCCCCTCCACTTAAATCTTTACTAGACCAGGTGCAAGCCAAAGCCACAGCCCGTGAGGACATACCCCAAATACTGAGATTAGGAAAAGCCCTTTTACTGAAGCTTGCAATTCACCATCACGAAGACTGGAAACGAAGACGCAGCAACAGAGCCACCAGTTTTGGTTTGGAGCCACTACATTTCAAAAGTCACCAAGGCCACCTCAGCTCCACGCGTTTCTGCTTCGCCCCGCGCCCCAGAAGCTCAATGGCCACCCCAGAGGCACCGCGTGCCCGGCGGGGACAGGCGCCTGCTCCAGGATCGGCCACGGAGCTACGCGGCTGCCCCCGACCCACGCAGCATCACACGCGTTCCCTCAGCCCGTGGCAGCCCGGGCAGGGCCGCGGGGCAGCTCCTGGCTCTGCTCGGTCACCGGAGGTGACGCGGCGGCGTTCCAGAACGGAGGAGCCGCGGGCGGGGCAGCTCCCTCCAGCCGCAGAGCGCGGGTCCCTCCGCGGGTCCCGCCGGCAGCAACGGGCGCTCAGGCCCCTGGCAGGCCGCGGGTCCCGAGGTGATCGGCAGAGAAACCGAGCGAGCGACGGCCACGTCTGAGGCAGCGCTACGTTACGGGGCGGAAGAAAGAGGCCCAAAGCCGTGAAGTGAGCTCGGCTGCTACAGAAACCTCAGGTGGAAGCTCGTCCACAGCTCGGCCCGAGCCAGCGGAGGGAAAGGTGAATCTCAACTGCCGCAGCAAGCGCAGCAGCTGGTCAGGCTGCGGCGACTCTGCAGAGCCGCATTTTACACACCAGGGCCTGACGGCAACGAACAAGAAGCTTATTTAAACCAAATCTGAACTTACATGAGGAAAGGAGGTGGTTTTAAGCGTGTTACCCACTAACTAGGTGACCTGGAAAAGCTCACTTCCAACTCCCCAGATGCTGCCAGGTGGGCAGCAGAGCACCTGGAATGAATGAACCAAGGACAAAAGCGTGAAAGCAGATGTTTCTTTTCCCTGGGTGAGGACCAGGAGCCAGTTTAGAGCTCTGCAGCGGGCAGACCCCCCGTGCGGACGCGCCTGCCAGCGGCAGATGTTTGTTTCTGCACAACCCGCTGCCCGCCGGTGACCGTGCCCTCGCCTCAGGCCCTCCCAGCCCGCGCCACCACCCCGCACCGCACGCCTGGCCAAGAGAACCCGGCAGGTTTTACCCAAGGCGCGGCTGGAACACGGGCTGCGACCGCGACAGGCAACTGGGCTGGAAACCTGAAGGCAGTGGGACCGCGGGCCCGGCAGCGGGGCAGCCGCGCTCCCTCACAAGCCAGCCATCCCCGTGACACCGACGGCTGCGTCCAGGGGAACTCCACGATGCTCGACAGCACGGGGCTCGCACAGAGCCACGCGCGGGCCCCACACGGGCCGAGCACAGAGCGCAGGAGCAGAACACCCGCGGTCACACGGACCCGCGGAGTTTGGAGCTCACAGCGAATTCTCGGGGCAAAAGCTGCATCGTGCGGAGGCGCCTCGGTACCGCTCTGCCGCAGCCTGGGGCCGCTCCGGCCCGCAGCAGCCGCGGGGCCGCCGGGACAGACGCTCCCTGCACGAACCCGGTTACCGACCCCGACTAATTCCCTCGGGGATGCCCGTCCCGGGCACGGGAGGCAGCGGGGCCCGGGGAGCCCCCGCGGGCGCGCAACGCGCCCGACCCCGGCGCTATGAATGAAACCCCCCGTGAACGGCCCCCGCGCACCCGGTGGGGCCGCTCCCGAGCCCCGTACCTGGATGTCCGCATCTGAGACGCCGAAGTCCAGGTTCGAGACGAGCAGCTTCCCGCCGGTCTCCACGCCGGCCCCCGCCCCGAAGCCGCTGTCGAACAGGTCGTGCTGCCACTTCTCCGGGAGCTGCTTCGGCTGCAACGAGACCGGGACCTCGCTGACCGGCGCCGGGGCACCGCAGCCCCCAGGCCGCCGGCCACGCCGCCCGCCCCGCCGGGAGCGGACAAAGGGCCGCCCGGCGGACCCGCCCTCCGCCCTCCCCGCCGCGCAGCCCCATCCCGCCGCCACCCGCCCCGCCGCGCCGCGCCGCAGGCTCGGCCCGGGCCCGGGCCCCCGCCGCGTCGCCGCCGAGCCCCGCGGGCGGCCGCGCCCCCCGCCCGCCCCCGCCGCGCTCCGTACCCGGCTGTAGGGCGCGGGCCGGTTCCTGCCGCCGCCCCGGGCCATCACCGGCCTGTTCCGCACGGGGCCGCCGCCTCCCGCTCGCCCGGCTCCCACGCCGCCCCGGCCGGGCCCGCCCCCGCGGGTAGCGCCGCCCCGGCCCCGGCCGCCCCGGCCGCCGCCCCGGCCGGCTCCCCGCTGGCTCCGGTTGAGCTTAATGATATCGTCCAGGGACATGTCCATCTTGTCGGCCATGATGGCGGCTCCGCTCCGGGGCCTGCACTTCCGGCCGCGCTGCGCCGACACCGGAAGCGGAGGGGGCGGGGCCGAGGCGAAGGCGCGGCGGCCGCGCGCGCTTGTGCGCGGGGGCTGGCGGGACGGGGCGGGACTTCCGGCGGGGCGGGGCGGGACTTCCTGCGAGTCTGGGCGGGACTTCCGGCGGCGCGGGCGATGCGGGTGCGCGTGCGGAGCTGGCACGGCGTCGCGTCCTGGCTGTGGGTGGCCAACGACGAGAACTGCGGGATCTGCCGCATGGCCTTCAACGGCTGCTGCCCCGACTGTGAGTGCGGCGGCGCCGGGCGGGCGGGGCCCCCGGGGGTGCGGCCCCCGCCCCGGGCCGGTCCTGACGGCCTGTCCGTGCCGCAGGCAAAGTGCCCGGGGACGACTGCCCGCTGGTGTGGGGGCAGTGCTCGCACTGCTTCCACATGCACTGCATCCTCAAGTGGCTGAACTCGCAGCAGGTCCAGCAGCACTGCCCCATGTGCCGCCAGGAGTGGAAGTTCAAGGAGTGATGCCCGGGCTCCGCCGTTAACACGGGCGGGGGGGGGGGGGGGGGGGGTGCGCGGGACCGGGACGCGGCCGGGACCGTTTCTCGCTGCTCCGCGCTCCCGGCCGGGCAGCCCTCAATAAACGCGCGGCCACCTCGCTGCTCCGGTGTTTTTCCGCGCTCGGGGTCGGTGCTCGAGTTGCGGGCAGCGCCGCGGGACACGCGTTCGGGGGCGGAAAGCGGCTCTGCCGGGCGCGGTGGCGGGGGTCGGTGTGGGGACGCGCCCCGAGCTTTACCCGGCGCCCTGGGGATGGCGGCGGGGCCGCCGGCGAGCAGCTCCTTCCCCGTGGGCTCCGCCGCCCCGGGAGGGCGGGCCGCGGGGCGGGGGCGAGCGAGGCGGGACCCCGCCCGGCTATAAAGGCGGTAGCGGCGGCGGCCCCGGAGCGCTGCGGTCCCGCCGGCACCATGCACGCTGCCCACGGGCTGGGGCTGGCGCTGGCGCTGCTCTGGCTCTGCCACCTCGCCGAGCCCTGGTACAAGCCGGCGGCTGAGCCCCGCCACTACTCGGTGGGCCGAGCCTCGGGGCTGCTCTCCGGTCTCCGCCGCTCGCCCCATGCCCGCCGCTCCGACACCGACGGCACCGCCGAGCCCGGTCCCGGGATGCTGCCGCCCGGCTCGGCCCGCCTGCCCGCACAGCTCCGCGCCGCGGTGAGTACCGGGGGCTCGGCGGGCGCTGGGGCCGCCCCCCGCGGGACGCTGGACACGGGCAGTGCCCCCCTGGTGCTCCACAGCTGGGGCACGGTGGGGGCACCCCGGCTCCCCTCACCTGTGCCGCGGTGCCTGGGGACCTTGGTCCCTGCTGACCGTCTCCCCGCAGGTGCTGTGCGTGACGGATGTGACCCCCGAGGCACGGATCTGCCGGGTGCTGCCTGGAGCCCCCGGTGCTCTCCGGTGCAGGGTGGACGTGACCATGGCCTTGGACCCCGCAGAGTGTGCAGATGCTTGAGCCGGCACCGGTGGCTCCGTGGTGACAATAAACGTGCTTGGGTTGGCTCTGCTGCCTCTGTCCTTGGAGGGAGGGGGCTGCTGCGGGTGGGCAGGCGCCCGGGTCTGGGGAGCTCCAGGCTGCTGAGAGGGCCGGATGGGCAGCACCCACCTGCCTCCTGCTGCGGGGGACGTGGGCACAGCCCCCACCCGCACCCGGGCTTGGTGACATGAACAGGGGGGCAGCAGCCCCCCAACACCAGCTGCTCCCCCACGCCAGCTGCTCCCCCACAGGGACACTCAGTCCCGGTGAGGGTCACCGGGGCCCTGCCTGGCCCCTGGCAAACACCAGCCGCCCCCTTTATGCAAGGAGCCCCCCTGTGAGGGGCCCCACGGGCACGATGCACCAGGACACCCTGCGGGCCTTGGCAGGGCCCTCGCTCAGCCCATTCCCTGAAATCCTGCAGGTGCCTCAAGGGCTCCGGCAGCTCAGGACCGGCTGTGCAGCCGCAGGGGTGTCCTGGGTGCAGCCCCCGCCCGCAGCGGTGCCACGGTCCCAGGGCCAAGCTCCTGCCTGGAGTCGCCACGTGCTGGGGCAGCAGCAGAGCCCCAACCCGCCCTGAGCGGGGGGGGGGGATGTGCTGTGAGGAGCTTGGGCCACGCTTTGGCTGGGGCAGTGGCCAGCGGTGACCCGCTGGGCATCGGGGCCCACTCACCCCATGGCCCCTTCCTGGGAATGGCTAACGGGGCCCTGGGGGGACGAGCCCCAGCCCTGCTCCACAGCAGGGCCTGGGCTGACGCTGTCGCTCCCCGCAGCAGAGTCACGGTGGCTCTGACAGGGTTCAAGGTGCCTGTTACACCCGTTGGAGAAATGTCAGGGGGAGGGGTCTCTGGGATCAGGGCAGGAACCAGCATCTTAATCTTCTGTGCTTGGGGGAAAAAAACAAACCCCAGATCCCGACAAACCACAGAAAATAAAGTCACAACTATGACATTTCCCTGTCCCCCCGCATTTTAACTCCATGCTCAATTTTGCCCCTGGGACTGACAGGCTGTCAGTAAACAAGCTTAGAAGAAGGGCCCAGAGGCACTTGGAGGAAAGAACATCGTAGGCAAAAGTTTTCAGAGTAAACTCAGAGGCCTCAAGGAACAGCAGCTCCGCCGTGCTCCAGCTGAGCCATTTCCTCACAGATCGGTTCCACCAGCAGGCGCCCGCGCATGGCAGGAGTGGAAATAAAGTGCTTTTGTCATTTTTTAATAAGGGCAGTACCTGTGCGCAGCCCAGAGGCAGCTCGTTTACATGCAAACGCTCAGCCCGGGGTGGATGTGTCACCGTGGCTGAGTTGTTTAATGACGAACTCTCTCCGGGAAGGGTTATTTGTGCGCTCGGCAGCCGGCAGAGCCCGGGAAGGGGCTGACGGCTCTGTCACAGTGCTCTGGGGGCGAGGAGTGACTGCGCCGGCTGCAGGCACAGGGATGCAGCTGCTGTCACAGCCCCCAGCACCCGGGGGGCTCCAGCTACATCGGGCGGGGACGGGAAGCTCTTGGCTCTCCGGTCCCTCGTGCCCAGCAGGAGCGATCCCACACGGGTGGGAGTCTTGGCTCTTGTTGCGGATGGCACTGAAATGCCAACACGCGAGCGCAGGCTCTGGGATCAGCAACTACTCGGCCGTGAGACCCCGAGCTCGTCTGCAGCTGCGCTGTCCCCAGCATGGACCCACGCAGAGCCCTCAGAATCGGGTCACCTCCTCCCTCGGTACCACCACGGTTACGTACCTGCCGAACTGCTGAGACTCTTCACCTTTCCGGTGCCAATTTTGCTGCACTTTGAGTCCAGAAACTGCAGAACACGGCAAAGACACTCCCCACACACCGTCTAGTTCAATTTTCTAGTGAATTCAGAAAAAACCTCCTCCTGCCCTGAGCACAGCTTCTGGCCAGAGCAATCCCTGAGCTCCCCCCCACAAACCCAACGTTCCCCAGGGCTCAGCCTGGGCTGCCCGGGGACAACGAGCTGGTTCTTGGGCTGTAGCAGCCGCTCCCCGGCGCCCAACGGAGCTCCAGGGAACTGCTCCAACCAGGGGCCTGGCCCCCCCCCGCTACCCAGGCTCAAGGCCCAGAGAGACCCACACACACCTCATCGACATTTTATTAATGATCAGCAACAAAAGTTTACAACAGAGAGGACAACAGAACCGGCATGGAAGGACCGTCCGGCACAGCGCCGCGCGGGGAGCGGCCCAGGGCCCCACCACAGCACCCAGGAATGTAAGAGGGGGGTAGGGGCTCAGCCCAGCACCCGTCCCCGCGCCTCCCCCCAGGGGCACCCGCGCTGCGCGTCAGCAAACAGGCGTGAAACGTCAGGGCCCTCCCTGCAGTCACCGCCAGGCACGCGCTGGACGTCGGCAGCAGCAGGAGGGCTCCGAGCAGGGGCTGCACCGGGCCTCAACCCACCAGGGAAAGCGCCGGGTCCTCGCGCCCCCAGCCCCCGCCCGCTGCCTCTTCCTGAGGCACCAAACGAGCCCCCGGCGCCGGACACAGCGGCGAGGGGCTTCGTCCAGCCAAAGCCCACCTGGCTCTGGGGCTGGTGCTTGTGAACCCCGGGCCCGGGGCCGGCGGCACCTCCAGCAACCGGCACAGCGAGGGCCCGGCGGAGGAATGGCGAGGGCCGCGACCGTCCCCGGGTGGGGGGGGCCGCCCCCCACCCCCAAAGGGCGGCTCCCGAGCACAGACGCGGGTCTGGGCGGCCGAAATGGAGGGGCTGGGGCAGCAGCTCCACGTCCCTCCTACTAAAAGCCAGAGATGGCAGAAGGTAAAAGCACATCAACATGTTAAAACATTAGTTATAATTAAAATCGAGGTTTTTTTCTTTTGTCAGATCTCCTCAGATCTCCTCCTGGGAAAGGGGACGGGGGGCTGATTAACAGAGGAAAAACTAGGCAGCAGGATCCCAACTCATTATATCTGCGTAATTAGTGCCGGAGGAGCAAGGACAGAAGGGGTAGGACAGCACATCCTGCGTGCCAGCAGCGGTGTCCCCGCTCCGGGGTCCCCCTCAAAGAGCTTCGGCTCCTCGAGAGCACGAGGCTGCGGCGCTCTGCGACCCACCCGTCAGCTCAGGGCTGGCCTAGTGCTTCTCCTCGTCCAGTCTCCTCATGGCCTCCAACACCGCCAGCTCTTTCGCTTCCTTCTTCTGGTTCCTGGCTTCAAACTCCAGCCTGCATCAATCACAAAGTGAGATTCTCATCCGTCCATATCTCCAGTGTGACTAAAAGCACCTGGACCAGGGGAGCGCTGCCTTCTCAGGCACTCTTTGTTCTGAGAGTATTTCAAAAACCTCACCCGCACCCCCACTGCACCCCCAGACCCCTCTTCAAGATCCAGCACCCAGAGCCTGCCACGCCTGTTCCCATCACCCCGCGGTCCCAGGCTCCCCCACTGCTCAAACATTACTTATTTCCTCCTCTGTGGAAGACGCAGCTATTTCATGCTTGGTCCATCCTGGGACCACTTTTAGTGCCGTAACACCAAAGTCAAGTTTATCACTGACCTGAGCCAAGGTCACTGAAGGTGAAGGGCTCAGGCCTAAAAAAGCAGAGCTCTGAAAGAAGCAACATGCTTCCTTCCCCAAGAATACAGGAAGGAAATGTTATCATTAACAGAGGAGGAGAAATAATAAAACGTGCCATGAAGCACATTCTGAGGCAGCAGAGTTTAGCTGTGCCTTCTCCCATCCAGTCCAGTGCACCCAGACCTGAGCAGCCTGCCCAGGCTGCGGAAGGCAAAGGACCAGTTCACCGACTCCGTGCCTTTAGACAAACCCTTCTCTTCCACTTTGATCCCATTAATTAGTCCCCAGACAAGCTGGATGGAACAGCATACAACAGAGCTGAGAGATAAGAAAAGCCAACCTGTTCTTGATGATTCTTTGCACAATTAAATCTGTGGTGAGGTTGCTGCCACTGTCCACCAGCTGGAAAATGCCGCGTCTCTTGGGCTCCTGCGAACAGACAGAGCAGGCTCAGCTGTGGAAAACACGCGAGAGCTCCGGGTTTAAGGCTCAGCAGTGAAAGCTGAGCAGGAGTCACAGCGGGTCCTGCGGGCACCCAGCCAGGCACGACACACAACGATCTCCTGAGACACACAGTAAACAAATGACTAGAGCAGAGCTTCAGGTATGTGGGAGCTGCCCGGGACTGGCACGAGCACAGGATTTCTCGCTCTGCCATGAAGGCACCAGAAACAGGCAAAACAAAACGATGACTAAAAGAATGGAGGTGTTGCAAGTGATTTACAGGCTCTGCTCCAAGTAGCTGCCCTCAGGGTTGGATGAAAAACAGCGTCACCTGCCAAGGAGGTGCCTGGGGAGCGTCCTCTGCAACACAAACTCCGTGCTCAGGAACACGAAAACCAGCCACGCTGCCTCCCCCAGCAGCAGGCACAGCTCACCTGGTAGGGATCAGAACCGTCCTTGTCTGGCACCACCTCAGTCATCCCATGACACACAAGTGTCACCTGGAGAAGGACACAAAGTCACTGACAACATCCGAAAGGTGAAGGGACTTTCCCTGCCACTGCCCTCCCTGCAGCACAGCTGGAGACCAGCACAGCCGCCCCTCCTGGACCAGGCCTGGCAGCGCATCTGGAGCCCCCTGCACCCCTGCCGAGAAGGACCATCTTTCTTCTACACCCCTGTGCTTCCCTGCACCACTTTGGCCTCGTAAGTGCATCACACCTTCATGTCCATCTGCACACAGAGACACTCACCTTGAAGTGATCCAGCAGGTCGGCAGTGACAGCGTAGGGGGCTCCAATCACCACTTCGGAGACATACTGGAAAAGAAACCAGATAAAACAGTCCAGACTTGGGAGAAAAAAAAAAACAAACCACCACAAAAACCAACAAAAAACCCAAAACAAACCCCAAAACAGAGGCCAACCTGTTTCCTAAACAGACTTGAGCAGGTCAGCTGGTTATAGAGTCAGGGACTCAAATGAGGGAACATGGGAGTGGGTTTAGTAGCCACAGCTTCTCACACAGCATCTTTTTGTTCCACTAAAGAATACGCCTTCTGGTAGCATGCATACAGCAAATCCAGAAGTTAACTGCTCAGGGCACATGTTTCTGGGCCTCCCCACACTTATTTCCCAGGAATTTTCTCTCCTGCTGCAGGGAGCGAGAGCCTTCTCCAAGAACAGGGCTGTCCGTGCCCAGAGCACAGCCAGGCACAACCTGCCTTCCCACGGCCCGAGCTCAGCTCAACCAGGACAACCCAGGGGCCTCCGACTCCTCCCGAGAGCAGCCAGCACCTCCAGCAGCCCGAAGGGATCAGTCTTGTGCCCTCTCGGTGCACAACGAACTCTCCAGGCGACCGCCCAGCCCCGGGCACCTCCCGGAGCAGCGCGGAGGCACCGACCAACCCCAGCACTCACCCTGCAGGCCAAGACACTGAGTGTCCTCTCATGGATGTTCATGATGGGATAGTTCTTCCCTTTGTAGCGATTTACTTCCTAAGGCAAAACACCAGGCATGATTAGAAGAGACGCAGCAGCCCCCCTCCCTCTCACTTTCTCTGCACGTGGAAGTCCCGCGTTGGCCCTTCCCTCCCCTCCCGCCTCCCGGCACAGCCCGCTGCCTTCAGGAGGGGCCAGGCTGCCCTTGGGACAACGTCACCACAGACCTGATCAAAGTGCAGCCCAGCAATGATGTAGGGCTTCTCTGCCAGCTGGTGAACCTTCTCCAGGAAATCCACGTGCCCAATATCTGTAGATTGGCTTAAGGAATTGAAGCTGACATGGGAAATAAGGAAAGACAGAAACAGACACACTGAAAAACCACAGAGGGAGACAGGAATCCCAAGGATTTCATATTTGCATTACTCGATGCCTACATCCTAAAACAGTTGCCTCCTTCCTCCTCAGGCTCCACAGGTTTCTGGCTTTTTGACCGGAATCTTTTCAGCTCCACCTTACCCAGACTGAACTTTGCTTCCATCCAGAATTTCTGTCCATTTTGGGTGTTCCGGCACAATGCCCCAACAGCTGCCCCAGGGATGAAGCGTCTGCTCCAGATGCCCTGTGCAGTCCCTTGGTCTGGAGAGCAGGGGAACAGCCAGCCATCCTCCTGAAATCCCCCAACAACCACACATCTCTCTCTCGAGGAGCTATTGCTCCTTCCTCAGTGTCCTGTGCCTAAGAAACTGCCAGTAAGAACTCCTGCCTCCCTCACATGCACACATACAAAGTAAAAAATAAGGAAAAAAAGAGGCAAATACCTAAGTCTGGTGCCTTAAAACACAAAACATCAAACACAAAGAGCAATGCTACTTTCTCCACAAAACAGAGTCAAGGATACGGAACAGGTCAAAGGCTCCAGCCACGTAGATGATGGTGTCTCCTGGCTGCGGTTCCTTCCCCGACGCAAACTGGATGATCTTCTGAGACGTCTGTAGGAACTGCGAGACGCCCGTCCAGGGACTGCGGCCTTTGGGCCCCTGGGAAGACACCACAGACGATTCCTCTGCAGGCCCAGGATGGGGTGGGACAGCACGCAGAACGGAGCTGTGAGCAGTGTGCTGGCCTGAATTTGCTGTCAGACATCACAACTCTGCACCAAGTATTTCAGCAATTTGCTCTGTCAAACCCAGTCTAAAGCGTCCCCTCAAGAGCCAGCTAAGGGGATGAGAGGCAAGCTCAGGAAGGAGAAAGGCATCAGGGCAGCCTCAGATTCCAGGAGAGGCAAAGCGTTCCGAGGGGGACACACACAACCCACCTACGCTCTCCTCGGGCCTCGCAGCCCCTCGACCCTTTGCCCGGGTGAGGGACGCCGGGCTGGGAGGGGATGACCCACAGCTCCAGCAAGGGCCAGATGCCAGCGCCACCGGAACGAGGACGGAGCTTGATCCCCACCCCGTGGCAGCTTCAGAAACCGGCACCGAGCCACCCGCTGCGGCCCCTGCTCCGCTGCCCTCCAGCTCCCAGCTCAGCGGGACCAGGGCCGGCCTTACGGAGGGCAGCATGCAGAAGGGGGGTATGCAGGGGCCTGGTGCCCACATATTGTCCCCAGCACCAGGAAACAGCCATGCTGGAGCAACAGGGCCCATAAAGCCTGCCCAAAAAACCCAGCGTGGTGGGGAACAAAGGATGACCCAGCCTGGTCAGCAGGCCCCCTCTGAGCAAGATTTACTCAAGCTGTACATCCAGGTGCTCGTTACTCAGGGACAATCCAATACCCAGGGCAAAAAAAGGGCCAATAGCTCTTAGGTGGTAGCCCAAGACGTGAGCTGGACACGGCGGCAGAGGAGCCCAGGACTGCTCTGCTGCCCGAAGACCAGGCATGCGAGTTCTGCAGCGCAGCAAGGGAGCTACATGCCTCTACGTAAACACTTGCCAGACCTCATGCAGCACCTTTGAAAACACCAGCACTAAAAGGAGCATCCACAGAGGCTGTCCCGAGGCTGGAACTGCAGGCACTCAGGTCCCAAAGGAAGCAGCAATCAAGAATTTACGAGCGAGCCAGAAACACAGCGAAGGCTCCATGGGTGCAGCAGCTCTGCGGCACCACCAAAGGGCAGTTCCCAGGCCCTGCGCGGCCACACCTGCCTATTCCACTGACTGCGGGAGCTACTGTGACATTCCTGGGGTTAGTACGACGCAGCAGGGGAAACAAGCCTGCAACACAGGCCAGAAAGCACATCTGGAATCCCCCTCAGACAGGACAACCACCAGACATCGATGAGCAGAACTCACGTTACCTTCCCAAAGTTGTCAGTGTGCTTCCGACAGTCCAGGTCCTCATCCTGAAGGGAGACAAAGGGTCAAAAAGTTTAAGCACTCACGTATGCTTGTGTGTGACAGAAGTGCTGGGAAGTCCTGGCTCAGGTTGCACTTCACTGGTCCCTGGCACCGAACGCTGACAAACTAGTTAATACCTAAACCAGAGTCGTGTCCCAGCACGATCAGATGAACCGTGTCGTTATCTGATCCCAGCCTGGCACCACGCGGCAACGGTGGCTCCTGCCCTACCTGCACACTGACGTCCTCCCTCAAGCCCCTGAGAGGAGTGTCCCTCCTCCTGTCTCCTTCCAGAGAGGCTCCGACCTCTGCAGGCAGCGGGGAGACTCTGCCGGGCGTCGCTGACCTCGCATGTTAGGGCAGAGCCAGCGGAACGGCTCGGCACACTGAGATCTCCCTCCACTCCTGAACTCTCCTGCGAGTCCCTTGTCCTGCCCCTGCGGCCATCTGGGAGACTCCATTCACTGGAGCCTTTGCTTACCAAGTCAATTCAACCACTAACCAACCTAAACCTCCTTCCCTTCCTTTCCCTTGGTTAGGTTAGCTATCTACCAGGCAGTGAAAGGTCTGGTGAGCCTGGGGACAGCAGAAGGCAGAAGCGCGCGACTCGGTGGGAAGGGAGAGGACTGTCCAGTGCTGGATCGACGGGGCTGCACGACGGAGTCTCATGCTTGGAGAAGCCACAGGCTGGCCTGCAGCTCCCAGAACGTTCCTGGAGCCCACACCAATCACCAGTCCCCCCTCACACCCTTCCAAAGCAGCGCGGGCTGAGATCACGCCGCGATCTCAGACAGGCTTAAGCAAACCTAAGCAGGTTGTTCTGCTGCCACTATTCACACTCAGCTTGCTGGTGCCCGCGCAGCGGGGAGAGGCCCGGGAGCTCTACTGCCCTTCGGGACAGCAAAAGGGAAAGAGCTGGCGTAGGCCCTGGACTCCGAGCTCCCACCCAAGGCCCTCTGACTCACTATGTTGCTGTGGTGAGCCTTAGTCATGAGCAGCATGCGGCCAACGAGGTCGGTAGTGGACACACCTTGGGTGCGTTTGCATTCCCTGCAGGGAGACAAGCAAAGGGTGAAGCTGGAGCCACAGGAGCACGCGCCACCTCCTCTTCCCACCGCCCCCCCCAGACACCTGTGACCCCTGAAAAACCCAAACCAGGGGCCGTCCCGAGAAACTCTTCCTTCTACCTGACCTCAATCTAGAGTACAGCACCAATTGCTGAGCCTCTGCATCTCCTTCACACCACAGCAACTGCTCCTAGGAGGAGATCTCGGCTCGCACAGAGCTCCCGCCAGCACTAACGCCCATGAGGCTCCACGGCAGAGCCAGCGTCCACCAGGAGCGGGAAGCTCCCGCCAGCCAGCCGCAAGCCTGCGGCGCTTCCCAGAAGCCAAAATGGTAGGAGCAGCTGAAGCTCTGACACACGTTACAGCAAAATTAGCGTGACCCGAAGATATCTGTGCTTCATCTGGCTTCCCTTCAGGGCATGAACTCCCAGAAACAGCCCAAAAGCGGGTAAGCAGCAGCAGGTTACCTGTACCGCCCTGCTGTCTTCACTTCCTCGTAGGTATCTTTGCCGTCTATGGTCAGGGTGATGTCATCTGTGGAGAGAGAAAAGCCTCGGAACCGCACCCTGAGCCTGCCTGCACAAAAGCTGCTTTAGAACGACAGCGGCAGCAGCTCAGCGAGCCCAGCACCACAGCCAGCCTGGGAGTCCTGCGTAGGGGGCACCTCCCGCACCCCGCGGAAATGCCGGGGGTTTGCGGGACTGCCCCATCCCTGGAGACGAGCCTGTTCCTGGACGCTGCGCACTGGCAGCCGCCTGGTCCGCTGGTTTAGGTAGTCCAGAAAGCACAAGCTGGTTGCCCCTGCAGCGAATCCAGCAGCGGGCACGGCTGAATTATTGGCTGAATGACAACAAGCAGGTATCACCAGTCTCCATCTCAAAAAGCACCTTAACTCCTCCAGGACTGGTTTTAGCCATCGATGTTACAGCTTCTCCAGTCAATTGGTTCTCCACTGGCCAGTTCCTCCCCTCAGCCATGGCACCTCTGCAGTGACATACGCTACGCTCCCGAGGAGTCAGGTCTGGTTCATCTAACTCACCCAACAAAAACACCTCTCGTCTACTTGTGAAGATTTTATACTATGGCTACAAGGGAAAACCTGAGCTGGCTTTCATTTGGCACAACAGCCGAAGAGTTCCAAAACCCCACACCCTGACCCCGGGGCACAGGGACACAGACGAGAACACGCTGCAAGCGTGGCCCCGCGTGCCGGGGGAGAGGCAGAGAGAGCGGCTTTGCCGCCTGTCACCGGCCCAGTTAAGCTCAGCGATTTCAAAACTTATCTTCTGCACAAACACAGCCTGGCGAAACTGCAGCGCCTGAGTGTGTTCTTCAGGTAGAAGCACTGAATGATTTGTCCGAAGGGATAAACGCAGGGAAACTGGAGCAAAGGCCACGAGCACTTCTCTGCTGCCATAATCCCTCTCCGAGTCCAGTAAGGGGTCATGCACCCCAAACACGCTCAGGGAGGCAATTACATTAACGAGGACTCTGACAGTCACCCCATCCACGTGAAAAAGCCTTATCAGTCTTACAGAAGATTAATGATTTATTTACATTTAATCAAATACTTTGCTTATGGATAGCAGGTGGCTGGGACCAGATGAGGAAGGATGAGTGCAAAGACTAGTCCTGATTAAACTAACAGGAGGGGCTGAGGCCAGACGAGCAGGAGCAGCAGTCCCAGGAAGGGACAGAGTGCAAGAGCAAGAATGCTTCCTCAGAACACAGCTTCCCTTCAGTGACTGCCAGCTGAAAAGCGTTCATATCGAGAACTAGGTCTCTGACCACAGGGTCAGCTAAGCCCTGAACAGCTTATCAGCTGGACAGAGAGGAGCTTTTCAGATCTGATCTCATCCCAGGGTAAGAAGATACAAACACGACTGTACTTCTGCACTCTTACATTTTTAACGGTGTTTTTCACATTTAAGTTTTGTAAATGACTTTCCCCTACACACAAATCTCTGCTAGTGCTAAAGGCAGCCTCGGGATAGTTGTCAGACAAGGCGTTTCACCTCTGTAAGTGGAGGGGTGTTTGTTAACACCCTCAGGATGCCCAGCAACCTGCGCCCGTCTCCAGAGGAGCAGAGGAGCAGCCACACTGCCCCGCACAGCCCGTGAGAACGCGGCTGTCACCCCGGAATTCCACTCACCACCATGCACACAGAAGTCACAGTTATATTTGTCCAGGGTTTCCAGTGTGGTGACATAGGGAGCTCCTGGAGCAATCTCATCCACCCACTTGATGGCTTGCACCATTTTGTACCTCTCCTCCTGCGTGAAGACAGGGGGGCCCTTGTGCTTGGCAATCTCCTCTGGGCAAGAAACAGAAAAACCCAGTTAGAAGCCCGTCCTACAGCTACGACGACTCTCCCCTACAGGAGCCTCACTCATTTCACGGGCAGGTGAACTTCTCCCAGGGCTTACACTCAGCTCGGAACGGGTCTGTGGTAGAGAAGGAAGCCCCAGAAGGACCAGACGAGGTGCTAATTCCGCTGCATTTCCCAAGTGCGTAACAAGGGCCTGGGAATTCACTCCGAAGGCAAAAGGTCTCAGTGCCTCCCTGTGCCAGGTTCTTCCTACTGGGGGGACACCTGGGCCTCCCGAGAGCCCCCATGGGGAAACTCCCGTTCCGAGGAGCAGCCTCGCGCTACGGGTGGTTCGTGCCAGGAAACACCCGGTAAAGCAACGGAAAATCCACCTTCACACGCAAGAGCTAACTCCCAGCACTTAACTCCCAGCGGGGCTTGAAAGGAGTTTTCTCCACACAGCAGCGGTTTGGAGCGCCAGCTCTGCAGCTGCACCGGCAGGGCCAGACACGTTCAGCGGGTGCGGCTGTGTGCAGCGCCGGGCACAGGGACCCCCGAGGGAGGGCCGGGAGCGGGGCGGGGCGAGGCGCTGCCTGTCCCAGGGCCGACACCTCTCCCTCGGAGCTGCCGCTGCGCCGGGAGCCGCGGGAAGGGCCCGTTCTGCATCGGGGCTCCGTGCCCGCGGGGCTGAGGCCGCCCGAGGTGAACGGCCGCGGAAGCCTCTTACCGTCCGTGTGCACTCCAACGATCAGGTAATCGCCCATGGCCCGCGCCTGGCGCAGCTGGTTCGAGTGCCCGTAGTGCACCATGTCGTAGCTGGAACGACAACGGCCCGGTTCAGCCCGGGGCGCCGCGGGAGGTGACCTTCCCCCGAGTTTAAAGTCTCCCCGTTACCGTGCGGGATCGCCGCGTCTACAGCTGCTCCGCGGGCTCAGCGGCTCCACCCCGCCCCGCCGCAACCGACCACCCGCCCGCGGCCGGGGAGCGCGGTGCCGGCCCGGCCGGGACCCCCCCCGGCACTTGCCGGCCGCCGCTCCGGACGGCCCCGCCGGCGAACGCGGCCCGGCGGTTTCGCCGAGGCCCGAGCCGCGGAGCCCGACGGCGCTCCCGGCGCCGGAGCTGTCCCGTCCCGCTGCCGCCCGCCCCGGGGCCCCGCGGGGAGCAGCCCCGGGGCCCGGCCCGCCGCGGTCACAGAGGAGCCGGAGGCACCAGCGCAGCCAACACCGTTTATTTCTCCGGGCGACGCGACGCGACAGCCCGCCCGGCCCCGCCGCCCGGCCCGGCCCCACTCACCAGCCGTCACACCAGACGCGCACGGGCCGGTTGGCCGCCGCGGGGCCGCCGCCGCCGCCCGCCGCCCCGTTGCGCAGCATGGCCGCGCGGACACCGGCGCCGCCGCCCGCCCGCGGCCGAGCGCGCGGGGCCGCCGCCGCCCCGCCCCCGCCGCCATGTCGGGGCGTGTCCCCGCCGCCCGCCAAGCCCCGCCCCCGCCGCCATGTCGGGGCGTGTCCCCGCCGCCCGCCAAGCCCCGCCCCCGCCGCCACGTCGGGGCGCGTCCCCGACGCTAGCCCCGCCCCTGCCGCCATCTTGGGGCGCGTCCCCGCCGCCCGCCAAGCCCCGCCCCCGACGCCATCTTGGGGCGCGTCCCCGCCGCCCGCCAAGCCCCGCCCCCGACGCCATCTTGGGGCGCGTCCCCGCCGCCCGCCAAGCCCCGCCCCCGACGCCATCTTGGGGCGCAGCCCCGCCCCGCCCGCCCTCAGTTGCTCTTCCTGCGCCGCGCGCCCTTGGCGCAGCCGCGGCCCAGCCACCCGCCGGGGCGGGCGGGCGCCTCCTCCCGCGGCTCCTCCTCCCGCGGCGGCGCCTCGGCGCCCGGCGGCGGGGCCACCGGCTTCCGCGAGTGCGTGCCTTCCTCCCCGGGGCGCAGCGGCTCGGCCAGCGCGAAGATGGGGTCCCGCGCCCTGCGGAGGGAAGAAGGACGGGCGTGGGCGCGCTGCCGGGGCAGGCGGGGGGGGGGCGCCGGGCCGCCCCCGGGCCGCTGCTCACCGGTCGTAGCGCGGGATCTCCAGGCCCAGCTCCGCCATCAGCAGCCGCATGACGTCGTCGCAGCGGCCATGCAGCTTCAGGGCGGCCAGGTCGTCCTTGGGGGTCCACTGCAGGAGTGACACCAGACCCGCTGCTGCCGGGGGGATCCCTGCCCGCCGCCGGGCCCACGGGCTCACCCGCGCCAGCACCCGCTTGGCCCAAACCCTCCGAACCTGGTGCAAAAGTCTCTCACCTGCAGATTGACGATATAGAGCTTTGGACGACGAGTGGGGGGCTTGCTCATGCACCAAAGACGTGGGTATTTTTTCAAAACCTGCCACAAAAGAGAGGTTATCAGCACAGCCAAAGGCACGTGTAACCGTGAACCGTATCAGCGAGAGGAAAAGGAATGTATTACCAGGAGGGGAAAGAGGGAGGAAGAGAGACTATCACAGATGGTGGGCGAATCCTGACACCAGAGTTTACAGTTGTCTGTTTGGGAGGAGACTGCTCAGCACCAAGGTGTATCACCAAGAGGGAATGCTGCTAACAGTCTTCACCGAGTCTCTAAAGTTACCTTTAAGCTGGAACCCAGACAAAGAATCACATCTGCTTTGCTTGCAGCTTCTGTTGCTGCTTCCCAGTTCAGGGGCTGTCTCAACGTCCCCTTCTCCCCAAAGTGGACGATTGTATCTCTCAACTGTGCCCCACACTTGTGGCACATCCTGCCAGTGTGATGCCTGTGCAGGGCTGTGCGCTCTGTCACATCAAATACTCGCACGTACTCTCTGTTGGGTGTACAGGAAGTGCAGACCTGGTGCGGGACGAAAGCAAGAAACCCGTTACATCATTAGCATCTAGCCCACGGAAGGCCAGGAGCCAGCCCCTTCCCTCAGAAGAAAAGCACTTTTGGGGAACGATAAATTGGAGGCAGTAGAAGGGATCATCAGGGATCAGATGCTAACTGGGAAAAGTCTGGAAAACCTCAACTAGCAAGTGAAATTACAGGGAGCCTGTTGGCTGCGCAATAGGAGGGATTTCAGAGAAGGTCTGAGGAAGAGTACTCACAAGACTAGCAAGCACACACTTGTACAGAATACTTGGTTTTGGCACTTGCTAACTAGTTCACCCCAAACCCGACAGCCTGAAGAGACAAACTAAGCCGAGGCTACCCCCTGTACTAACTCTTTGTGAGCTAGTGGTACATAAATAGTTTATCTTCCTGTGAGGCCACTGGACAACTGCTTTGTCCTGTTCCGGCCACTCACCTCTATGTACATGTTTCCATGAAGCTCAGATATTGCTGCCTGGGGTAGCCCACTCCGTAGGTGCAGCCCATCACAGTTTTGAGACACCACATGCTGCACCTTGAAGAGAGTAAAACACTGAGCTAACACACACGCAGACAACTCTGTGTGTCTCAACACACGCCAAATAACCCCACACTTCAGAGCAGGACCAACAGAAGAAAAGCATGGGGCACACACGAAAGCTGAATGAGAAGACTCATCCTGCTAAGCAGAGCTCTACTAGGTCTGTCTGACTTTGTGGCCAGGTCCCCAGACCAGCCTCACCAGGAGGCAAACACAAGGCACCACAGGAAGAACTGCCAGAGCTACAGTCTGCAGCGAGCCTAATGAAGCCTCGGCAGGTGCTTTTTCCTACGTGGGTATCTAGCCACCTGAACAGAACCAGTGGTTAGGCAGCCTCATGAAAAGCTTTTTTCCCCTGTTGGGTTTTATTTATCACTTAGAGGAACACAAGTGAGGTGTGAAAAGAAAATCTTACCAGGTTGTGCTTGTGTAGGCAGGCAATGCTCATATGGGTGAGTGTGGGCTCTGCCTCACTCAGATCTGTAGCCCTGAGAAGATGCAAGGAGAAAAAAAAAAGTTGGAATTGCCAATAACCTCTCTTTCAATATCATCTTTCTGCTCAGAAATTGTCTCCTTACCTGATGCTCCTGCCCTTCTGCAGCAACGTCCATATGCCGTTAGGGCCTCTGTAGTCCGGGATCGAGGCTGCCTGTGGCACAGGGAGAGAAAAAATGAGGCCTGACGGGGGGTTCACAGCTCCTGCCCACAATCACATCAGCCCGGTCTCACCCAGGACGACCAGACCCACCTCATCCACAGGTGCCTTCTCATTCACTCCCAGTTTTCTGGCGCAGTGGTTCCCTAATCGCTGGAAAACCTTTTTTTCATATGTTTTCTCTCTCCTCACCATCTCCTACCTTACAGCTCTCATGTTCACCTCCGGTATTTATTTTCTCCAATTTTACCATTATGGAGTCCCTCTGGAACTCTTTTTGACCCTTGATACTTCTACTTCCCTACACAGAACTCGATTCTTGAACCTTTCCTTATTTTCACTGGACTCTGATTCCTGGTACCTTGCACTCAGCACTCCCGAGCAAAAATTTGTGTGACATTAGCACTTGTACACCCTGCCCAGAGTCCTGCTCCATATCAGCAAAGGCTGTAGAAAAGGAAAATAGAAATAAGGTTCCCATCTCAGAGCTCAGACAAAGGTGACACTGACACATTAGAAGAGGCAGAACCAGATTTCCACTCTCCCAATAGAGGCCACTGAAACCAGCCACTTCCTAAACTGCCATTTTTAAGTTCGGACAACCACCAGCTACTCCTACTTGCCCATTAACACTGACAGCATTAATTAGCTAACTTGTTTTTAGGTTTTCCACCTAAAAAGACTTGAATGAAGCAAGACTAGCGATCTTCTCATTTAAGCACCACTTTCTTCACACGGTCACAGACGTGACGCAGCATCTCTCGGGAGAATCCCAAGATGTGAACTAGCAAACGTCCTGGTGACGGTTTGCAGCGTGGCAGCGTTAACATTGCATCCCAGGCTCGTAACACATCACACAGTCATTTGGAAACCACAAAGAAGTCCAAACAATATTGCAACACTCCTGAAGGAGCTCCCAAATCTCCAGCCACTCACCCCCACAGACTCCTACCGTACTGATCCCGGCTCCTGTGTAGATTACAAGGTGCTTGGCATTCCGGACGGCAGCAGCCAGCTCAGTAGCTTTTCTCTTTAACTCCTCTGGTTCATCACAAACCTAGAAAATACAACTGAGCAAGTTCACGTGTTTCTGAGATACGACACGTCACCGCGTCGGGAGGAGCAGGGAGCTCCTGGGAAGTTTTCGTATGGGCCTAGCCAGGCCAGAAAAAGCAACGCAAACGTTATCAGGGTGGCTTCTAAACAAAAGATCGCGTCTGCTGCCCGGGGAAGATCGGGTGAAAAAGCTTCCTGGGCGGCAGCACACGCAGACCCACCCTCGCCAGACGCGCCCACGCAGCACAGGCGCAGCGAGCCTCGGGAACACCGCGGGCAGACGGGGGGGGCCGCAAGCCCGGGGGGGCCGCAAGCCCGGGGGGGCCGCAAGCCCGGGGGGGCCGCAAGCCCGGGGGGGCCGCGGCGTTCTCGGAAACGCGGCAGCGCGGCTTTTCCCCGAGGCCCGCCGCAGCTCGAGTTCCCCCCGCCGCAGCCAGCCCGGCCTCAGCCCCGCCCGGCGCGCCGGGCTCCCCTCCCCGCCCGCGGCCTGCTCCCCGCAGCGACGGAGCCGCGGCCCCGGGGCCGGGCCCGCCGTTCCCCCGGCCGCCCACCTCCTCCTGCCGCCGGCGCAGCCGCTCTCGCCGCTTGCGGCGCCGCTCCAGCTCCCGGACGATGTCCTCGCTCTCGCTCAGCGCCTGGCACTCCTCGGGGCTCCGCTCCGCCGGCGGCTTCCTCCAGATGCGGGACACCTGCCCGGCACACACGGGCGGTCACGGCGGCCCGCGGCAGCGGGGCGGGCCGGGCCGGGCCGGGCCGTACCTGTCTGCGCCGGTCCCGCTGCTCCTCCTGCTGAAGGATCTCGGCTCGCGCCGCCGCCTTCCGCTCCGAGCGGCTCAGGCTGCCGCCGGCCGCCATCGCCCCGGAAGCGCCGCCGCCGCCGGCCAGAGCGGCCGAGCGCCCCCCCCCCGGCGGCGCCGCCCCGGGTGCAGCAGCGCCCCCCCGCGCCGCGGCGGACCGCGCCCCAAGGAAGCGCCAGGCGCGGCTCTTTCAAAGCGGTTTATTGTCACGTACAAAACAGCGGCGGCCGCGGCCGCGGACGGACACTCTGTACAGCAATAAATAACGCCCGCCCGCCGCCCCGGGCAATAACTTACCGATAAATACCGCCGCCCGCCCCGCAGCCCCGGGCCGGGACAGGCCCTGCAGCGCGGCGGCCCCGGCCCGCGCAGGACGGGCCCTCGCCGGAGCCCCGGCAGCCGTGGGGGGGCCGAGACCCGCCGGGAGACGCCCCCGGGGCGAGCCTACGGGCGGCCGACAGCAGCCCCGGCCTCCCCCGCCGCCGGCGGGCGGGCAGGCCCAGGCCGGGCCACGGGGACAGCGCGTCGGCCGCGGCCAGGACACGCCACCCCCCGGCCCCTCGCCCCGTCCCGAGAGCGACACCCGCCGAGGCTGCGCGGTGCGGGGGGAACTTGACACAATTCACCACAAGATACACAAACCCCCGGGCGGCGGCGCGGGGGCAACACTCCCCGGGGTCGCTCTGCGGGCAGGCCGGGGCAGGGGCCCCCTCCCCAACCACCGCCACGACGGCACCGGGAAAAGGAGAAAGAAAACACGACACCCTTCACAGCAGGAAACCAAACGGACGAGCACCTCAGGAACAAGAACTGTCACACTCCAGAACGCTATATACGAGAGAGGGGTCAGCGTGACGGCTCGGGCAGGGCCGCCGGGCACGGGCGCAGGTCGCCGGCTGGCAGGGGACGGGTCCCCCGGGGCAGGGCGGGAGACTCCTTGACACCGCAGAAATACATCACTTGGGGTCCAACACTTCACCGAGAACAAAACCAAAACCAGCACCAGTAGCAGAGGGAAGCAGCACTCACAAGGGGACCTCCCTGCCGACACCCAGCTCATTTATCACACAGGCACAGCTTCGCCCCTGCTCCCCCCGACACCACGTGCCCTCGTCCAACGGGCTCGGCCACTCGCGCGGGCTGGGGCCACAAACCAGCAAACACCACAGGGGAGGAGAAACCACGGTGTTAACGTGTGGTGGAGCCGGTGCTGCCGCCCGCTCTGCCCTCCTGACTCGCCGCCTCGCTCCAAAGCGGCAACCGGCAACGGCACGGCCACCGCCTGGCAGGCCTGGACAGACATGGACGTTCCTTGCCGCAGAGCGGAGCTGAGGCAAGTTCACCGTGGCTGCAGGATTGCCCATAGTCGCCTGCTCTGTTGATGGCACCCTCCTCACGCCACAGCCACCAGCCCCTGGAGCTCAGTTCCTAACCAGCCCCACGCACAGAACTTCGGCTGCTCACCACGCCGAGGTCAGGCCTCCAGCTGGGCTCAGAACGGTGCCTGAGCCAGGTTCCATCTCAGGCTGGCTCCAAGGGACGGGGTTGGCACTGACGCCCCAGGCCAACTGGAGGTGTCCGTGTTTTGGAACATCTCACCTCTTCCAGGCACCACGTCACTGCTGGAAGACAGAGGTCAGAGCCCAGAGCTCTGTGCTGAGCGCTGCTCAGTGCATGGCCCGTCGGGCGAAGGGCTGGGACGCCGCAGGTGGGACACTTCGGCTCAGAGAAATCCCAAGGCTGGTCGGGGAAGAATGGAGGCAGTGTTCTAACCCGCTCCTCATTCAAGTTCACTGGGAAAAGCCTCCCAAACAGCTTCTCTCTAAACTCCCAATCGGTCAGAGCAAAGCTGATCTGCTCCAGCAGAAAATCCCCGCCAGCGATCTGCTTCTCTCCTGCCACATTCCGACTCTTGTCAGATTTACCCGCTCCTCAGCCTCGAGGACAGCAGTATCAGTTGAGCTACATGAGAAAGACACCCCCAGCACCCAGCCAGCACGGTGAACCACGCCTCCCCGCAAGACTGCGGTTTCACCTGGGCCACCCTGGTCTGTCCTCTCCACTCAGGAGACTTTCTACAGCCAGGAGATCCCATGGACTTCACCCCCACGTCCTGCTTCTCTACAACAACTCAGTATTCAGCTCAAATCTTTGGGGAGGGGAGAGGGGGATCAAAGTGTTTGTGGAAATGGAGCGTGGCCACAAATAGCTTCTCAGCTGTGCCACACAGCTGTAAGTCTAAGCACTCTTCCAACACCCACAGACAGAAGCTGCACCAGGAAAGACAGCAACCATGCCACAGCTTAATTTCCAGCAACGTGCAGACACTCCGGGCTGGCGCTGGCCCCACGCTGCCGGCAGACTTGCCCCTCCTGTCAGAGGAGCTGCAGGAGCAACACAAGTTGTGACCACAGGATCCAATTCCAGAGTTAAATTCCATCAGTCTCCTCCTAAACTCGGACAATTCTCCCTTGGGTTACTCCTCTACCAGCCTTGGGGGAGGAGGAGAAGCGCAGCGAGTCCCCCGTGTCCGCGGCTTGGTGGGAGCCCCGAGCCGGCCCCGGTGGGACGCGTCCTCCGGGCAGGCACCACCGCTGCCCCGCACCAGCCATCCACCCCTGCCTCCAGCAGCAGCGGCGCCTTTGCCCGTGAGCCAGAGTCCTTCTGGAGAATCTGGAGAGATTCCAACTCAATCTCTCGGTCGAGCTTAGGGAAAATGACGGCAGCGTGAAACGAGAGCAGACGGCAAAGGCAGCCACGGGCACCACCACAGCACAGCGCCACGCGAGAGCTCCGCCAGCACAGAGAGCGCGACACGAGGGGACACAACGGAAGCCAGCAAGGTCGAGAATAAGTCACTTTTGGTACAATTGCAAAAAGATATCAAACAGGACTTGCCTCTTTTTTTGTCTTTTTTCTAAGTTTTATAAATAAAGTCTGATAACTCTTTATAAAAACTAACCTCAGAGCCACAAACACTTTGCGGGAGGTTCATGAGAAACTTTAAAATTATTTATTTATTAACTTTTAACTAGCAAAGTCTCCGAGAATATTTCCCCATTCATATGGTCAAATATTCTCGCCCTCTCAGATAAAAAAGCTGACTATAAATACGCTCTCTCTTCTGTCTGATTTTAATTTTAAACTTAGATAATTTAATAACTCTTAAAATGATGTTTCTCTCTTTAAATAAAGGGCTATTTAACCACATAAACTGGTTGTGTAAACCATCACACTAGAGACACTTGATACCCTCAAAACACGGGAACAACTAGTGATTTTGGTCTTGTTCAGTGCAACACATTAGGCACAAAACCGGCCTGCAGTCGAGACGGTACCTTCCCCCCTCCCTCCCGCCCTCCCTCGGGGCGTGGGGCCCCCGCAGGGGCCCTGTCCCGGCGCCCTCCCACCACTGCTAGTTCACACGGCTCACGCGACGGACGTCTGAAGGGAACCCACTGCTCGGGCACAGAGGCACAGCTAGAGAGGAATAAAAATCTACCACACAGAACACCCCAACTGCAACTACGGGCACCAAAGGAAACAAAAGCAGCAGGTTCAGGCACCTGGGAGTCAGGTGCCGAGATGCACCGCCTGGAAGAGTAATGAAATAAAGCCTTTGGAAGTGACTGAGAATTAGGGTTCCTGGCCCCCAGGAAGAAAGCCTCCCTCCGGACCGTCCCCAAGCCCTTCCGTCGCCCTGCCATCGGCCACGCTGCACAGACTCTCTTTGGCTGGAAAGCCAAGATCTCGCAGCCTGTCCCGGGCGCCCGAGGGCTGCAGACCGCACAGGACAAGGGACGCACCACCACTGCTCATACCAATGTGGACACAACAAAATAGAACTGGAGTGATCAGCAGGCCAGTCCTGGGCCAAGTAGAAAGAACCCGGACCCATGTGGGGAGGGTTTGTGCTTTGGGGATTCCAGGCTGGTTTTGTGCCTAATTGCCCTGCACAGACAAGCTCAGGCAACACTCGCTTCACTAAGACCGGGCGTCCGTTTTGGATTTCACTATTGTGATGACACTAGTAGTAGCAACCTTGCCAGGGACGAGGGGGCCCATACTGGAGGTGAGAGGCCCCCGCGCGGGGGTCACTGGGCTCCGGGCCACGGTTCTGGCGAAGTTCTGCAGAGCCTCGTATTTGGAGCGGAGAGCATCGAGTTCCATTTTCATGCTGGCGTTCTCGGACGCCAGCTTCTCCACTTCTTGCTGCAGCTCCGCCTTCTGCTTCTCCAGTTCCTCCTTCTGGGTAACGCGCTTGACCCTGCAGCTGGCCGCGTAGCCCCGGTTCTTCAGCGTGCGCCGACGCTGCTTCAGCTGGATGATCTCCTCCTTCGACAGGCCCCGCAGATGCTGGTTCAGCTCCCGCACAGACATGGTCACCAGCTCCTCGTCTGTCAGGCTGGTCCCATTCTCGCCTGGCTCCCGCTTCACCTGGAAGAGAAGGCGGCAGGCGCTCGTGAGCCCGGGGGCAGAGGCCTGCACCCGCCACCGCAGCCCCTCCCTCCGCTGCCGTGTTACCTTCAAGGCCTTGTTTCCTTTGTTGGGGGTCGTCATAACACGACAGCCTCGTCAATCAGGTTCTGGAAGGGAAGGAAGGGCAGGTCAGCCCCCAGGACGCAGCAGAGCCCGCGGCAGGGTCCAGCCCCATGCCGCTGCACATCCCACCCCCCGCGACAGCCGACCGACCCGCGCGGACGGCAGGACCGCTGCCCCCACAGCCCCGCTCCCACGGAGACCCTGTGGCAGTGCCGGGTTTTTTTTGCTCGGGGCGGGGGAAATTAAAAAAACTAGGAGGAGTCAGAATATACGGAAGCCACATTTTTAAAAATAGCCTGTCAGGCAGCGGGCTGGGTCCAGAGCACAGCGGCTCCGGGCCAGTCATGCTGACTCAGCACGCCGGCACCCGACGCCTCTTGCTCCATCCCAGCCTCATCCTCGTCGCTCCCAGGCAGAGGAAGGCAGCCGGCCGCTCCGACACCCCCGGGGCAGGACCCCACCGCATACCAGGTGCTCCCGAGGACGCAGCCGGTGCGGCTCAGGAACAACCCCGGGCAAGGCGTGCAGGGGAAGCCTCTGCCTCCACAGCAGGCCTCAGCGGGCACCCCCCAGGGTGGGGGAACACCGCGGCCACGCTCACACCCCCCCAAATTCTTTCTGCTTCCCAGGAGAGCTCACACATCCAGGGCCAAGTCAGAGTTCTGCACCCAACCCTTCCCAACCTGACACTGCAGCACGAGGACACGTTTGGGCACACTGGAATCCATCACAACTTTGGGCTGATGCTTCCGCAGCCTTCACCCGGCCACACAAAGCTGACCCCAGCTGAAGCTCTTCTGTGAGAAAGTCCCCGTCGGTCCCTGGCAACGCCAGGGCCCAGAACTACCTTCTCCCCCCCTACTCTCAGAGCTAAGGTGTGCTCGTAAGGGAACAGATTAAGGGTGGCCCAAACCAGAGAGCAGACCCTCCACTGCCACAGAAGACGTCAGAACTGTTGAGAGGAATCCCCAGGCCTGGTTTTACAGTGGCTCACACCCAAGCTCCTGTTCCTGTCCCTACGTCCCTCCTTCCCTCAGGCTAGTTCAGAAGGCCACTGCACTGCCCAGGGAATCGACCCGCCGGGATCACTGGACAGACAGAGCTGCGCCTCAGACCCCACACCTCCTTGAGGGAGGCGAGCGCTGCCGCGCACACGCACTCCACAACACCTCCGTACCTTTTGTCTCTTTGGGGCCAAACAGTCAACAACAATTTTGTTTGCTATTGCTCTGCTAAATGTAAGAGGCACTGATGTACAGTTATAGCCAAGAACCAGATGCACAAGTCAGCAAATATGAATTTATGCTCTTGTAGCAGCTGTGGCGCAGGCTCCCCGCAATGCATCTACCACCTCCTGGAGGTGAACGGGGTCAGCATCCCCCAGGACACCGGCAGAGACGTTCCCAAAGCCTTCAGCCTGCCAGGAGGGAGGTTATTTATACCCAGAGGACAATGCTCCTTCCAACGAGATGGCTGCTACAGCCTGACAGTGCTGGCGAAGAAAGGGTCACGCAGCTGTCCAAGGAAGGGAGCCGCAGCGGAGCAGGCTAACGCGGGACGGACAGCAGGCAAGCAACTGCTTCATAACGTCAATTCTTCACTCTTTCTCGTACTGCTATTTCTTTCCTCTGCTCCTGCTCGGTAAACAACATGGCTGCTAGGAAAACAGGAGAAGGAGGGGAGTATCTGGGGAGACCAGCGTCACCCCCACAGCACCTCTCTGCACCGTCCTGCGGTGAGCGAAAGGAGCCAGGGCAGGCGCGGTCAGCGGGACCGCGGAAACGTCCTTGCCTCGTGGCACCGAAGAATTTCCAGCTGCCTGACAAGTGCTCGAGCTTCCTTCATCACAGCAAAGCCGAAATAAAACCAACAAAGCGACAAAGGTGCTGCCTCGGGCAGGCACTGGGAAGGCTCCTGGGGCAGGGGCGCTGGCGCAGCCCGGACCCTGCGCTGACTCCGTCCGGCCTTCGCACCAGCACTTCTGCTGGAGCCGAGGGGGGGCCAGAGCGCTGCCAGCAGACGGAGGGGCTGCTCCCAGCCCCTCACAACAGCAATTTGGCTTTGCTTGAACTTCTAAGAGTCACGAGCATTTTTACCCAGAGGAACCCAACCTCCCCAGGCAGAAGTCTCCCACAACAGCTGTCGAAGCTGTAACAGGATGGTCCCCAAAAGCACCTGGTGATCCCACCTCTCCTCATCCCCCTTCCCAGGGGGATCAAAACAAGACATAGCAACACACAAGTCAGTCAGTAGAACGGGGAAAACAACCTGGAGACTATTCGGCCATTTGCCGGGTCCCGTCTGAAGGATCAGAAACGGGGCTGTTTGGCAGCTCACAGAGAGGACACCCGGAGAACTGTCACCAAGACAGAGACCAAACTCGGCCCAGCTCTCCAGGCTGCTGATGGCTCAGCTTTTGATAGCTTCCTGAAGAAAGATCACACCGAAAAGTGCCAAACGCGATGACTGCAATGAAGAAAACGCAGCCTCAACACATTTCCCCCGAGCTCAAAAGGCCTGAACTCAGCACAAGCGCAGCCAATTCTCTCCTCAGCTCAAAGGCAGCACAGGGGAGTGACAGCGCCGCGCATGATTCAACGCGGGCCCCATGCTCCACATTCCTGATCGCAGAACCGTGCCACGAGCCCCGTGTAAACACGGTGACGTCACCCGTTCCAGCGCAGGCCGCCCGACACGGCGCCGGGAGGGCCGGGACGGGGACGGCTGAGCCCCGCAGCACCGGGCGGGCGGAGGAGCGGGATTGCCGGCCGGGGCCGGTCACGCCGCGCGGGCTCGCTCTCCCCCGGTGACTCCTTTGATTCGCTTTCCTGGAACCGGCTCACAGGCCCCCCAGGAACGCAGACAAATCGGCTGACTCCCGCAGTCCCGTCGGAAGGCAGGACAGTGCCTCTCCTGTGCCCCCCCGACCCCGGGAGCCCCCGGCGAGCTCCCACCCCACCCAGGGCCCCCCGACAGCGGCTCCTCCCCCAAGGAACGCGCCCACCCACCCGGTTTTAACTCTGCTGACACGGATAAAGGGAAGAGCCGGCGCTCGGGGACACCCCCCCCGCCCCCCGGTAGCGCCTTCCTCTGGCCGCGCAGCTCCAACGTCTGACCGGGGCAGCCCGAGAGACGCCCCCGGCTCCGGACGGCAAAACCCCCCGGGCAGACAGACCGACCGACCCCCCCGCTCCGTGTCGCTCAGGCGTTGCCGCCTGCCCCGCAGCCCCCCGGAGGGGCGCGTCTCCCCCCGCAGCGGGAACCCGCTCGGCTCCGAGGCCGCCGCGGCGCCGAGCACGGAGCAGCCCCGCAGCTCCCCCCCTGCGCCCACCAGGCACCGGGAGCTCCGGCGGGGCCGCGTCCCCTCGGCCGCCGGCTCTCCCGGCCGGCACCGGCCGCGCGGGGGTGACGGCAGCGGGGACCGGGGGTTTTCCCACCCGCGGCCGAGCCTCCGCGCGAGGAAACGAGCGAGACCGTCGTGGCTCGTCGCCCTCTCGGCCCGCCGCCTCCTCTGCTCGGGAGGGAAAACACCGAGCGAGAGGAAAGCCCGCGGGGGGAGCCGGGCGGGGCGGCCGGTCGCCGAGGATCCCTCCCGGGGCCGCCGGGGCCCTCGCACCAGCGCCGCCACCGCCCCCCGCGGGAGCCCGGGGCCCCGCCGCGGGCCGGGCCGCGGCCACCGCCGGGCTACGGGGCGGGAGAGCGAACACGCTGAGCGCCCGGGGGCGCGAAGGGGCCGGCCCGGGGGGGGGGGGGGGGTCGGAGGCCAGCCGGTTCTTACGGCGCCCAGGGCCGGCGGCCTCCACGGGCGGGAGGGGCCGGGCGGGACGCGCCCGTGGTGGCCGCTGGCGGCCCCGGGAGGCGGCGGGCGGGGCCGGGGACAGGCCGGCGTCTCCGCGCACCTGTTGCTCGGCCGCGGGGCGGGGGACCGGGCGGGGCGGCGGAGAGGGGCGGGCGGCGCGACGGGCGGCGCCGGGGCGGCCGCGGCCCCGGAAGCCCCGCCGTGAGTCAGCGGCGGCGGCCCCGCGCGGCACCCGCCGCCCCCCGCCGCCATCCCGGGCCCGCCGCGCCCGCCCCGCCCCGGCCCGCCCCCGGGGACCGGCCCGCCGCCCCGCCCCGCCCGGTGCCAGGGCCGCGCCCGCCGCCCGGGCCGCGCCCGCCCCCGCCCGCCGCCGGCGCCGCCGCCGGGGCCGCTCACCTGCTGCCGGGGCGGCCGGGGCCGGGGCCGGGCCGGGCGGGGAGGCCGCGCTGGGAGGGACCGGGACGCCGCGAGCCGCCGCCGCCGCCGCTCACGGACGCGTCACGTGATGTTTGGGTCACGTGGCTCCATTCATGAAGCGCCCGGCGCAACCGCCCCGGGCCTTAAGGGGGACGCGCGGTCCCGTCGGGGGCGGCGCCTTAAGGGGGGGAGGCGGCGGCGGCGGCGCCGGGCCCGCCCCGCCCGGGAGCTCCCCCCGCCCCGCCCGGTGCCGCGGCAGCGACGGGTTCTCCGGCCCCGGCGGCCCCAGCAGCCGCCGCCTCCCGCGGACTCTCCCCCGCGCGTGTCAGCGGGGCGCGGCGACCCCCGGGGACAAGCCCCCCAGTTCCGCGTCCATCGTCTTCACCGGGCCCCGGGGCAGGGCAGAGCGCGGCCGCCGGCCCCGCACGGGCGTTCCCCCTCCCCGCAGCGCCCTTTGCTGCGCCCCGAACCTGCGCGGGGGAGCGGCGACATCTCCGCCGAACGCGGCGACTCGAAGGGGGGGCCGTGCAGCAGCTCCCCGGGCGCTGGTGCCGCGGCTCGGGCAATCCCTGGCTGATAGAGACCCGGCTCTCTCCTCTGCGGCCAGGCGCTACCCTCCCGCATCTCGTGGCTCGGCCCCGTGTCCTGCTGTTCCCTCTGCCTGCGGGTCCCCGACACAGGGATACCCCCCCCCCACTTACCGCCCAGCTGCGAGGAAGCGGCGCTGGGAGGACACCGGAGGGCAAGGGACGCGCGGGGGGTGCAGCGGGGCCTGCGGGAGTCAAGGCCGGGCTCGGGGAAAGGCGGTTCCCGAGGAGCGGTCTGGGCCCGCTCTCTGCTGTCACGCAGGCACGGAACGCGGGTCCCGGGTGCTCCCGCAGCCGGGCTCTCCATCTGCCGTGGCAGGCAGCTGCTACAGCCCTACAAGCACCGACAGCTCTGCCTCTTGGGGGGACGCTGGGGCAGTCCCTGTCTCCCCGCAGAGGGGCTCAAGCTCAGCCATCCCACCTTTTACTCTGCGTCGCACTTTACCAGCCAGAAGGAAACTTTCTGCGACGCTCCCTTTTATTTTGCATCAGGCAGTGCTCGAGCCCTGACTCCCAGCGTGGCCTGAGGGGGTGCACAGCTCCCGAGCAGGGAAATGGAGGGACGTGCAGCACCCACTCACCCCTACGCAGTGGCAGAACCACCAGAAAGCCTAAAGGGCCAGGACACTGGGAGAAGGATTAATACTCCCGAGTTATTCACGTCAGATTTCAGCCAGAAGACTTTCCTCCTCCTCTCTAAATCTCCACAAACTGGTAGCACAGGCCACAGAAAAACTTTTGTTGCTCAGAACCAGGGGTGACAGAAATGGGCTGATAGGCTTCCCAGTCCCACGCCCAGACAAACCAGCCCCAAAGCCGGGTCTGCAGCACCCCTCAGGCACGCTCACTGCAGGCAAGGACACAACAGCCACTGCCAGAGGCAAGAGATACACCCAGTCCAGACAGCCGGGATTAGCCATAGCTCTGTCAGAGCAGCACTTTATTACGTAAAGAAAGAAGAAACCACCTTGTCGTGCTTATAGGGTCATACCCTGCTACCAGCTGGAAGCCTAAACACTAAAAATGCTTTAACACTACTAGCGCTTTTGGCAGCCTCTGCATCAATACAGAAACACTCTTCCTGCATCTCCGAGTTCCCTCTGAGACAATAAGCCCATTTTAAATGTCCTCTTACCAGCGCTCCCCCAGTATACCTCAAGGTAGAGCACAGTACGAGTTACCCACCCAAATTCATTCCCCCCCTCCAGCCTGCTCTCCCCTGCAGCCCTGTCCAGGTGGCACAGGCAGCTGGCATGCTTCGTGCAGTTTTCTGGTTTCGGACAGGACTCAGGCTCTGGGAGAAAAGCAGAGAGGCCAGGAAGCCAAGCAGGGGCAGTGGCTATGGAGATCACAGAAAGCAGTGGATGGAGTCTCCTCTCTGCTGCTGTCCTGGGGCTGGCTCCCAAAATAGTGCCTGCAGAAAAGGTTAACTGACCTAGACAACGGGCTGTAACTGCCTCCCGTCTGATCAGAGCCTTGGTCCCTTCTGCCCTTCGGGTCCACAGCCCCCACTCACCCCTCTCCCCAGTGGGCACGGGGGGTGCAACTGCTCGGGCCGTGCCTCCCAGCAGAAGGGCCGAGCAGGGCCCCTCTGCCTGCTGCCACCACCACCCTGCCTGGATTCTGTACCTCACAGATACTGGAGTTTCAGGGGCCGAAGGGACCGCTGCTCCTACACCCCAGACTTCGCTGCTGTTTCTTGCTCATAAATGTGAGTCAGACCTGGGAAATTCTGCAGACCAGAACAGCAAGGGTCTTCCTCCTCCACCAAGTCCTTGTTGCTGGACAGGCACTGGGCATCCTCAAGTGCCCCCTGAACCTCTTTTGTTTCAAGCAAGGACTGACTTTCCTCCTGCGTCTCATGCAGGACAAGCTAGGCAAGGTGGGACAAGATCTGAGCCACAGGCCAGACCAGGTGACTCAGTGTTTCCCTTTAGTCTTATATTCTAAAGTAGGAATGCAACTGCTTGAAGCAGCCCTGAACTTTTCTATGTGTTTTCCCCCTCTAGCCATTAGCAGTGGAACACCTTCAGAAAAACAGGAAGAAAAAAAGCAACGGTCCAGAAAATACCAGACGCATGGCTGTGCCAACATAAGGGGACACTGAGGGCTGCGGTGCTGGGTTTCACCAGCCCGGGGGCTCTGCTGAGAGAAATCCTGTCGGGGAGGGACAACCAGGGACAGCCAGTCCGCCACAGCGCAGCGGGGTGGCACAAGCGGGCGCAGAGCAGCCTCAGCAGGCACCCGCCTGCGGCCCAGGGGCAGGCACAGCCCCACGCAAGGAGCGGCACCACTGCCACGCAGCTCAGCACCTGGGGACAAACCCTGCTCGAGTGGAAGGGTGCAGAAGGCAAAGCTTTCTCTGGAGGAGGTTGCCCTTGACTCCAGCTCTGCTCCTAGCTGCCCCGGGAGCCGGGCAAAGAACAAGGACAGCACCAGGGAGCAGTGATGCTGAAACACATCCATGGGTGTGCGGGAGCAGACTCCGCCCATGGAGAGCAGGAAGAGCTGTCAGAGACAGGGCAAAGCAGCACACACCACCCCCACCGGCCCGAGCACCCAAACAAGGCTAGCAGCAAGGGAGGGACAGCGAGAGCAGTTCACGGTTCCCCAAACCAGAGAGAGCAGCAAGAGAGAAACGGAGCATGGTCCAGAGGTTCACACCATCTGTCTTTCAAAGTCAAGGCAGACGGGGATGGGGCAGAGGCACTTTGGTCCCTTGTGAGAGGTGCTCTGGGGCCCAGCCCCTAACGCCGTGCACAGCCCGGGCACACGGGGCTGCATCTGGCAGCAGCACCTGCTCTAGCTAACAGACAGCGGCGGGACACGAGCTCTGACCGCGGATGCAGGATGGGGCAAGAGGGATGCAAACCCCTTTTGGAAACCAAAAGACATTCTGAAACTTCTTTAAAAATCCAATTAGAAAGCATTTCTGCATGGGATACCATAAACACTGCCCACGTCCTGGGAGTATGAGGCTTCTGGACAAAGAGTGCCTCTGAGGAAGCTCTGATGGTGGCATCCCCCCTGCCCAACAGGGACCAGCAGCGCCGGGGACAGGCCGCACCAGGCCCACAGAGGTTACAGACCCCGTTGTACCGCGGCTGCCAGCCCCGAGCCGGGCGTGGGGACGCCACGGGTCAGTGTTCTTCCCTGGACATAGAGAGGGCGTGGAGGACGCTGGTGTTCAGCCAGACCACAGCAGCCTGGTCAGTTTTTCTTGCTGCTGGGGCTCTTACTGGTGAACAGACTGACTTTGCTGGCAGAGGCCATGGTCAGAGAAGGAGACTCCAGCTTCACCTTATCCAACAAAGTCTTCTTTATGGCTGCCGGGGAGATCTTCTCTTGGTCTGCCAGGTGCTGCAGCTCCCTGCAATGGGGTGGTGGGAGAGAAAGACAAGACATAGCAAAGGGAAGAGACAGAGAGCGCGGGGGGCAGCTCTTGCAGGGTCTTTAGGACTTGCAAGGCACCCACCTAGTCCGGATGCAGGAAGCCTCCACAGCATTGATCAGGAGCGAGCGAAAGCCCCCACTCTCCAGGAAGTGCAGGGCATGGATGGTGGCTCCCCCGGGCGAGCAGACATTGTCCTTCAGCTGACCAGGATGCTGCTCAGATTCTAACAGCATTTTAGCAGCACCCTGTAACGAGGAAGAGAAACCAGCTCCAGAGCTCTGAGGAACTGCCACAGACCCCTGCTCTCCCCTGCACAGAGCAGCACCTAACACTCACAGTGGGCTGAGCTCCTGCCCGAGAGCCATTAGCAAGCTGCCAAAACACTTTTCAGAGCTGAAAAAGCCTGTGGAGGAGACAGGCCCCAGCTCCCACACCACCACCAGCGCGAGCAGATTGCTGCGGACACTTCCTACATCCCCTCCCCAGGAACCTGTGGGCAGTCAAACCAAACGTGTTTTTTTCAAGTAGATTCAGTAAGAGGACTGACAAAGCTTCAAACCGTGACGTGCAGAACACTCTGAACAGAACAGGCACAGCCTCAAATGTGTGCTGGAGGAGGAAATACTGACCAGCAAAGCCTGCGCTCCAAGTCGAACAGCCAGCCTGCGGGGAAGCCCCATCTTCACTCCCCCATCTGCCAGAGCATCCAGGGCGGTGAATGCCTGAGACCAGACAGAGGAAGAAGGTGACTGAAAGTCTCTGCTCCAAGACTGATAATCTCAGAAATAAGAGAATTCAGGGCCCCAGGATCACACTGTGACTCCTACTGCTTACAGGCCTGACCAAAGCTTCCCCCTTTACTGCATGGGTGTCACGCCAGGCTTCCCTCCACTGGTCCAGCTCAGGAGTGGAGCAGAAATGGCAGAAATTCAGCTTCTGGGTTATACTAACTACAGGCCCACGTTTTGCAACATGGACACGCGGACACTGCACGCTGGCTACGGACTTCAGACTCATCCGACTGGTAACAGACTTTTGTTGTTGACCCAAACTGGTTATAAACTGGACACCTGGATTATGTGTCCCATCACGAATGTGAGTGATGAGAAAAACAAGAAACAGCAAACTGAAGCTGCACAGACTTTCACCACATGCAAAGCCTACTGCTCCCCCAGGACCGTCCCGAGTTGCGGACGCAGCACGTACATAGGCAGGGCCACTGCCACTGAGCCCCGTCACAGCGTCGATCAGGTCCTCTTCCACCTCGGTGCAGAAGCCGACGCTGGCCATCAGCTGTTCCAAGAGCTTCCCGTCCTCCACATCCGCATGAGTCCCCGTGGCATAGACTGTAGCACCTTCCCGGACAACCACGGGGGTGTTGGTCATGCACCTGATCACTTTTGGTGTGGGGCAGAAGGTAGAGAGTTTCTTAGGGCGGGAAATTGTTGGATCGAAAGAAGGAAGAAAAAAAGAGAGAAAAATGAGCTTTAGTGCATGTTTGGCACACCACATAGGCTGTTTAGGAGAGGACTCCTCAGGGGCAAGAACAACACAAGCTCCTGTACTCCAGACTCCCTGCTCTGAGCCAGAGCGGCCGAATCTTAAGGGTGTTTAGTAGTACCAGCAAATCGGGAAGTGGGCAGAGCTGCTGTCGGGAGCAATACCCTGAACCCCTCGTTCCCACATCAACTCCCCACCGGGCAGACACTCAGCACCAAGTCTGCAGAAACTCAGGGGAGATGACCCACCTCTGCAGAACAAAAACGCTCTGACAGCCCCTCCTGTAAGGGCAGAGCTGACGTACAGACTCTTACAGCCCCTTCTGATGAGTCCAGGCAGAGGCGACCCCAAGCAACCAGGGGGCTGAGCGCGACTTCAGCCCCGGGGAGCGCCAGGAACGCCCGTCCCTCGCACCAGCTCCGCGGCGGACGCCTCCCAGGCACGGGGGGGCCCGGCTGTGCAGGGCTGCGGGCGCAGGCCCCGGCCCCCGCCACCCCTCACCTTCTCGATGGAGCTGATGGTGACACCGGCTGCGCAGGAGACCACGATGTGGCGGGGCTCGATGTCGGGGCCCACCTCCTCGAGGATGAAGGGGATGATGGGGGGCTTCACGGCCAGGAAGAGGACGTCGCTGCTCTTCACCGTGTCCTTGTTGCTCACCGTGAAGTTCACGCCCATTTTCTGCAGCGGTTGGGGACAAACGCGACGGCTGTCACCCGGGGCGGGCCGCCGAGGGGGGAGCGCCGCCGCCGCCCGCCGCCCGCACTCACCCGCAGCCCGCTGACGGTGGGCAGGTCGGTGTCCGGGGAGCTCGCCGTGATCTTGTGCGCGGCCAGGACCCCTGCGGACGGCACCGAGCGTCAGCCCGGGCGGCCCCGCGCCCCCCGCCCGCCCGCCCGCCGCCGCGCCCCGCGCCCACCTGCCGCCGTGAAGCCCCTGGCCAGGGCGAAGGCGAGCTGCCCGGCGCCGATGAACCCCACGCTCATGGTGCGGTGCGGAGCGGTGCGGAGCGGAGCGGCCCCCGAGCCCCCGCGGCCGCGCCGCCGTCCACGTGGCCGCGCCCCGCGCAGGGAGGCGGTGACGCGCGGGGGCGGGGCGCCGGCGCGCAGCAAACCGGCGGGCGGCGGGGCGGGGCCGAGTCCGGCTCTCCGCCACTCAGGGGCGAGGGGCGGGACCACCGGCGCGGCCCTCGCCAGCTATTGGCGCAATCGGCGCGGGGTGTTGCATCATTCAGCGCCTGCGGGGGCGGCGAGGGGCAGCCGCCGCGCCGCCAGGGGGCGCTGTGCTCCCGCCGCAGCCGCGCGGCGGCGGCGCGCGCCGTTCTGGAAGCTTCGGGCGCCGCCGCGTGCCCTGCGCCCCCCCCCCCCGCCGTGAGGGCTCCGGGCCGCCGCCGCCACCCTCCGGCCCCTCCGGGCCGCCGCGGACGTTCCCGGGACGCTCCCGCCCGGGCCGGACGCCGCGGGGCCGGGGTGCCGCAGGTGCGGGCCGGGGCGCGCGGTCCCCGCGGTCGGTGCTTCCCCCGGGCCGCGCTGTGCGCTGTCGTACCCCCGCCCCCCCCGGTACTCCCGCCCTTCCTCCCGCTGCCGCCCCCTCCTTGCCTGCGGCCGCCCGGGGGCCGCCGGTGCGGGGATTCCACCGGGGGCGACTCGGCCACCGTCGGTCGGGGCCGGTGGCTCTCTCGGCTCCTGGGACTCGCCCGCAGGTTCCCCGGGCGAAGGAGTTTCCTGCACTTGAACCGGGATGGAAATCCCGTCACCCGGGGCGGCAGAAGGTGCGATGGGCCCCGGCCGAGGTGCGTGTGGGCCCGACCCGGGGCTCAGCTCCCAGGTCACGGTCACGCTGCGCGATCCGTCACCGTAAACCCAGACACCCGCCAGGGCGCTTTTCCCCGAACTGTGACCGTACCACATTGTGTGACTTTTCCTTTCCTCTGGCTTTTTTCTTATTTATTGACAGAAATAAATCTTGGTGTATCTCCCGTGGATGAGTATTCCTAAACATTGTCTTTTGGGGACACTGAATCCCAGTGTTCAGAATGAGAAGAGGGGAAAAAAAAACCCCAACCAACCAAAAATCAACCCCTTAAAGATTCAGATTTTTTATATATATATTTTTTTTTTCAGGTTGGAATCTTCAGGAACTGTCCAGATCGACTGCAAACACAAATCCGTCATTCTAAATATGCCTCTACATTCTGACATCCGTTTACCAAAAAACAATTGGGAATGATTGGTGTCTTAGGAAGCCTGTTTTATGGTAAGTTACTTAATCATGATTTGTTAATTAAGGGGAAGGATGAGCTCTGGAAATAAAGGGATTTTTAATTAACTGAATCCTGACAGGGTTGGTTGGTAAAACCATATTAAGCAGATATCGGATGTTCTCTGTCCTAGATTGGGCAATCTCATAGTTTCCAATGGTTAGTGAGTGTTTTAACCACTGAAGCATGAGGTTTTGATTTTTTTTTTTCTCCTAAAAGAGTGGATTGTTGTCCCCACAATCTTTTTTTGCCATTTTGACCATGCTAACATTTTTTGCTCAGTCTTTGGCTGGCAGATGAGAAAGCTAAATCTGAACACACTGTTCTTGGCAATGACTTGTCTTTCCACTCCTCCAGTCAGCGGTATCATGATTTCCATGTTAGATTCTATTCCCTCCTTATTGTGAAGGCACTAAACTTTACCCCCATTGTTTCCCAGTCACCTCTTTCTCTTGGGCCTTTCTTTATGTCCTTACACTCTATAAGTTGCATCAACTCGTGTCACTGGCAGATTTTATCCTATTCCTGCGAATGGCTCCTTGGTACAAAGTCTTTACAGCACAAAGCAAGCAAGTGCACAGCTGAAAAAGTGTTAACAGCCAGAGAGCTTGCCGACAGAGCTCCCTGCCCACAGACTGGCAGAGTCCCTCCGGGCACAGGCAGCCACTGCCTGCGGGCTCCTGCCCCGACCTCCCTCTCGACCTCCTTCTCGGCCTCCGCCAGCCCCCTCCCTCGGAGCCGCTCCCCAGTCTCCAGGAAGGTGCTGCCCAGAAGCGATATTCCTGGTTTTGAAGGTTTGAATTTTGTAACAGAGACTGTGGTGGTTCACAGACACCTGTTTGAACCTTAGTGCTCTGTAATGCAAAGTAAGTCATTTCCAAGTGTGACAGCTCGGTTTGTCCAGGCTGACGGGTTTAAAATGCCCAGGGTTCCCTTGGTGTGCAGTGGTTCTCTGTACGCTGTTTCCTCTAATACAAACGGGTTTCTTTTCCCAACTTAACATTTCTTATTTATACAACCCCTGAATTTGTTTGTGTGGCAAGAAATAAAGCTCTCTAAGATCCCTTTTTATGTCTATCATAGATAGCCTCGGGCCCTGCCCTCAAACAGTCTGGCCAGGCTCTTGTTGCACCATTATCTTCCAGACTTCCTGCCCTTAATGGGGACTCTCGGAAGAGAAAAACCTGTTGGAAGGTTGTTCAGTGCCTTCCCTTTGTACCAGATACCAGCTCTTGACCTGTTCCATGGGCTAATAATTCCCACTACTGAAGGCTGGTTCTTACTCAGTAGCAGAATCATCCAACACAATCTGTCCCAACAATTTTTTCCTTTGCTTTTCAAACCCCATACAAAGCACTGATGACAAGCAAGTTTCCTTCCTTTTTCCTGAGTGACTCCACTACAAAGAATGTCAGTCAGAGGTCTTGGATGTCTGTGTCTATACTCTTTCGGGCTGCATTCAGGCTTCATACATCAAAATAAATTGAGCTGTGCTTTCCGGCAGAAAGCAGAAGGGCTATGTCTGCTGAAATAAAAGCAGTGTGGAGAGCAAGATGAAAGTATACAAATCTCGGGAGATGTAGTATGTAAGTCAGCCATTCAGCTTTATTTTAATTTGTTTAAAAATAAATCTTGCTTCTGACAGTCAGCTACTTTAGATTTTAATCAAACCTATCTAGTCTGCATGCTTTCTGCACAAGTACTCAGGCTGCTTTGGTTTCTCGCTGGATCAGAAATGAAGAACATTTCTTCCTATTAAGCTTGAAATCTGAGCTATGCGATGTGGGACTTCAAAGTGGGTGTTTTGTCAGGGATGGGTCAGAGAAATGCAGCTTGTTGGTGACGCAAAGAGCTCGGGAATCCCAGTGCCTGATCTGGGCTGGGGCAGCTCCTGCTCTCTTACCATCGTACGCGAGTTTCATTGTGTCCCATTCCATCTGTGCCCCCCCGCTTTGGTCTTTTATAGGGCGCTATGAGATCAGTTCGTCTCTGCATCCCCTTCCCCCCTCCCCCCAGAATTTAAGCTTCCAGAAAAAAATTCTTGATCTCAGTATAAAGAAATGGTGGCGTATGAACTGGGACAAAGCACATGCCCAGGTACCTTCTCGTCCTGCTCGAGTGAGGATGTCAAGCTACACGTGGTTATTTTGCAGTTTGGCTTGGTTCTGCACCCTGTTTCTCAGCAGTAGAGCCCCAATTTCACAGATTTTCATTTCTGTAGTGACTCAGTGTTTGCTAAGTAGGAATATCCCATGCTTCACCTCAAGGTGCATGCTTGAGGATATTCTTTTTCTGTGCTAAACAACGAAGGATTGGAGAGGAAGGGAAAGGACTGGTAATCTTCAAAATACTCGTACAGCTATGATGTTCTTTTCAGAAACATCCTGACTGCAGCTTCCCACACTTGCAAACATTTCATGTCTCACCACACAGCCCAAACTAACCCAAACTCTGAGGGATTGTTTTTCATCTCCAGAACGGGTGTTCCTTGATGCAGCTTTTAACTTTCCCACTTCCTGGGTAGTCACTTGATTACAGTGAAGCGCTAGTAACAGTTTCAAAATCCTTGGTGTCTTTCCTAATATTTGGCTGGGTAACCCAGCAGCCTGCAGACCCGCTGTTGCAGCAGCATTTGTGCCGCCCGGAGCCAAAAGGCCCTTTGCCCTCCTTCCGGCTGCACCGTTTCCTCGCTCTGGCACCGGGCGGCTGAGGCGGGTGTGGAACTGCAGGGGACAGGGGCTTCTCCCAGCGCCGGCTCAGCCCACCCGCTGCAAGTGGTTAATTTGCTGGTCTGGTCAGTCTTGACCTTGAAGTTTGGTTGATGGTTCTGGTGTCCTGATCAACGCCCCCCTCCCCTGCCCCCCCGTCTCCTGCTGCGTCCCCGGCTGCTGTTGCCCGCAGCGCTGGGACACCTTCGCAGCGGCAGAGCCGCGCCTCAGAGGTGCGAGACGAAGCGGATGCGCTGGGAGTAGGCCAGGTCCACCACGTAGAGCAGCAGGTTCACGTAGGTGAAGATGGCGATCACCAGCTGGCTGTCCCAGGGGCACTTGCCCTTGGCGCAGAGGCCGGGGCGCCGCGGGGACCCATACTTGCTGTCAAAGCAGAACACCGGCCAGATGACCGCTGCGCTCACGTACAGCAGCACGGCCCCGAAGGTGTAGACGACCACGGAGCGCTCGAAGGGGAACCACAGCAAGGCGGTCTTACCTGTGACGCTGAAGGCCACCACCACCACGGTCACCACAAAGCAGAAGCTGTAGACAGCCACGCACCACTGCGTCGCCACGTATTTACCGTACTGGCTGTCGTTCACCAGCGCCCCGAAGATGATGCAGGCCACGAAGGCCTGCACAATTTTCAGGAGCCCGGAGATGGTGGCCATGTAGCTGGTGACTTGCCCCGGTTTTGCCCTGGTTAAGATCACCTCGGCGGCGTATGTGAAAAACAGGAGGCCTGCGAAGACGCTGGCTGCGATGCGGAAGTCTCTCACCTCACAGCCGATGGGGTAACAGCCGAGCTGCACGAAGTAGAGCGGGTAGATCACCGCGGCCGTGACGGTCATGAGTGTGGCGAGCATGGCGAAAGCGGCGGTGAAGTTCCCCCAGGAGATGCTCAGGCAGCTGTGCAGGTGCGTGAATTCGCAGGTGATGATGAAGACGGTGATGGCGAAGCAGAAGGTCCAGACGAACATGCAGAAAGTGCCGTACGCTGCGCTGAACCCCCCCTGGTGTGCTACCAGGCTGAACGTGGTGCACCCAAACGTCACCTGCAGCAAACGAGCTATTCCCACGGGAGACGTCACGGCAGCTGTGTTCAGATACGGCCCCCCCGTGCTCTCCATCATCCTTCCACTCCAGCAGCCAGCGCACTGAAAGACCCCCGAAAGGCCCCTTCAGGCTCTTGCTCCTTTGTCCTGAGTCACACCTGGGTCTGGAGCCGTAGAGCAGCAGCTCCGGTCCCTGCCTGGTCCCTGCCAGTACCGGTAGGTGCTGCCTCTGACGCTGACTGTGCTCCTGGCAGCCTCCTGGCAGCCTCTCAGCGGAGACTTGCCGGCTGCAGGGAGGTTACTGCCTGGCTCTGCCCACTGCTGCAACGGTGCCGCGATCCCTTCGCTCCGCGTCCCCAGGTCTGAAACCTGCCCGCGTTCTGCCTTTCCCTCTCTCCCTTCGCACAGGATGGCTGAAGGGGTCCCTTTCTCCCCGCAGGCTGACATTTATTCCATTTTAGCCCTGCAGCTGTAGCTCTCTGCTGCGCTGTTCGCAGGAACCCAGGAGTATAAATAGGGGCTATATTAATAGTTCTGGAATGAGTCCTGCCCCCCTCAACTGCCGTGAGCGGGTGTTATTTAACACTGACACTGTGAGCTCCATCAGAGGCTCCTGATTATCCTTCTGCGATTCCCCCAGGAAGGCTCCGGCCGCTGGGACGCTGCTGCTCTCCCGGCAGCCGCCCCCCAGCGCGGGGGCCAGCGGTGGAAGGGGGCTGCGACCCGGCCCCGCGCAGAGATGGGAGCTCAGTCCTGCAGACCCAAGGCCCCTGAGCGGGGGCACAAGCCCAGAGGCAGCACAAGCCCTGTAAAAGGATTTAGGCCAGAGGCTGTGAGAAAAGCTGACTCACTTTGCTCCATTTGATCTGGAGCTGTAATATATTTACCTGCTGTGAAAGGCCCTGCTGTGCTTTGAGCATTAGGGAGAGCATGTGCCTGTGAAGAATCTGAGCACCAGTCCTCACTATCTCCTTAAACTCTTCCCTGCCTCTGTTTTACTTACATGGGAACCAGTTATTCTTGTATCTCTGAATGCCGAAACCCAATATAATTGTTAAAAAAAAAATCTCTTTGATATTTGTAGCTCTGTTTTGGAGCACAGATCTCAATATACAGTGTCAAACCCTCCCTCCCGTTGGATCAAAGCTCTTCCCAGTAGCCATTTTTGCTATGTGTTTCCCTAGATTTGGTCTCTACCCAGAAGTCTTTTAATTCTGACTCTAGAAGCCCCAAAGAACATTTCTGATGTAGTTTCAGAATAAGAAAAATCAAAACCACAACACAGTAGAAACATTCCTCCCTTCTCTCATGCTTATGCCTCACCTGCAGACCAGCTCTCGCTCCGCTGGTCCCAGTGTGGAAGCAGGATCATCCTGGCAGCTCTGCACTGGTGCAGGGAGCCAGCGTGACCAAGGGCCAGCCCAGCCCAGAGGCTTAAAACTGCTCTGCGTGGTTCAAGGTCGTCATCAGCCATGCCCACAGTCTGTCACTTCCTCACTGGGAGTTGTAATCGACCCTCATGCTCAGTGACAATAATAATTGCTTAATATCATTGTTTCTTATTCAAATGCCAATGTAGCGATGGGACACCCACCCCTGAGTCGCTGCACACCGAGCTGACAGCCGAGGGTGTCTGCTGGGCTCTGTGATCTCAGCGTGTGGTTCTGGGGCAGCCTCGGCCTGCCCGGGTGTGGGGCGCTGCTGCCCCTTCTCCCGCGGCCCTTGTGCCGCGGCCGGGGACTGCGACGGGCGGTTCGGGGAGCTCAGGCAGCTCAAAGCTCCCGGAACCCTGGAAGAATCCCGGTTCTCAGCAGTTTGCTGCCTGCGGGGGCTGCTGGCGCCAGCGCTGCGGGCGGGCAGGACCAGCGCCGGGACGCGTGGCCGCAGCAGGGGCCGGGAACGCGCCTTTGCGCTGTGCTCTGCCGGGACAGGACGGGCTCTGGAGGCGACGCAGCACGGCCGGTTTCTGGCTGCTTGTTCCACCCTCTGCCCTCCTCCCTTGCTCTTACACATCTTGCCCTCACAGCTGCCCTGGGAGCTGGATCAGGATGCTAATCTCAGGTTTAAAAAAGAACAGCAGAAAACCTGCACCTGACAGGGATTATTTTTAACCTGGAGTCGTCAGTGGTCTGGTGGACGCTGCAGCCGTGTGTGTTTGTATCCACCGGCAGTGGCACTGACAGAGCAGCCGGGACCAGGCGGGTGGACAGGAACTATTTCAGCTGGTATTGCTGCTGCAGGCCACTTGTGATCCAGCCCCGGTTTAAGACAGACGCAAATGGGACAGACGTGGGTTAGGCAGGGTGGTTTATGGTGAAGAGCAGAGGCTACAGCACTCCAGCTCACAGCATTCTGTAGGCCAGGGGTAACCTTCCAGAATGATTTGCATGAGAAAAGTGCAAATTTTGTGGATGTTAAGATAAAATGTGCCTACCTTCAGCTTTGTCACCTTCTTGTAACCTCAGTGTCTCTTTCAGGGAAATCCCTCCCATTTTCCTTAAAAAACCCTCTGGTGCTAAATGTAGAAAACCTGCATTTATTTGAGGTGGAAGTTGCACAATTAACATCACAACAACCAGGAAATGCAGCAGGAGAACCAAGGAGCTCCAGGTGAACATGCTCTGCCCTGGGGTCTTGCCCTTCCTGACTCTGTGATGTTAATCCTTCAGCTCTGCAGAAGTTTCCCAGACTTGGCAGCGTATTGGTGTCTGTGTGGTGGCACGTCCTGTGGAGCAGAGGGGCTGTGTCACAGGCAGAGCTATTGCTGCTGTTGGACTCTCACCCCTGTGGTCTGGGGACGCTGCTTTGCTGTCCCTGTGCAGTCTCAGCACCCCATCAGTGATGCTCTGTTGCACCCAAACACAGCTGAAATCACATTCGTCATTTTTCTTCTTAAGCCCTAGCAGGAGCCCCTCTAACCCCCCTGCCCAACACTCCCCATTGTAGCATTTGGCTGCAACTGCCCGGCGCTGGCTGCGTGGGGTCAGCGAGGAGATGTTTGTTCGGAGCTTGTTGTAGGACAGAGGCGGCTGTGCCGAGCTCCAGGCGCAGGAGCAGTTTCGCAGTTTACAGCCGCGGTGTTCCTGCTGCCCCGTCCTGCCGCAGCTCCGCCGGGGCCTGCTCGAGGACAAGTGCTGGGGAGCTGCTGGTGCGCAGGCCGATCCCCTGGCCCTGGCCCCGTGACCCCTCGGTGACGCGGCGGCTCGGGCAGAGCTGGTCCCGCTCCCGGGCCCTGTTGCCCCGGGAAGTGACGCCACTGAGACCCCCCCAGAGCTGTGCCAGCAGAGGGCAGCGGCCCCCAAACCAAAGAGCCAGAGGAGGGGGGCACGGCCAGAGGAGGGGGTCATGGCTGGAGAAGGGGGCACGGCCGGAGGAGGGGGCACTGCTGGAGGCGGCCTCCAGTCATGCCATGGGCTCGCAGGTGCAGGTCTGTGGCTCCCGTGGAGCCCAGGGCTGCCGGGCACTGCAGCAGCCTCATTTCCCAGCAGCACAGAGATGAGCTGCCAAAGCATTCACATTTTCTTTTCACTCTAAAAACGTGTAAGGAGATGCCAGAGAGAAGGTCATGAGTTAGAACCCTCTGCTTCTTGCCACCCATCTCCTCAGCTTGTCGCTGCTCCTTTGAGACCCTGTTTTGCTGAGCAGGGAGGACGCTGCCTGCACGGTTTAAGGTTTGTTCTGAAAGGAGATCCAGAGCCACAGCACTCGCACGGCAGCTTTGCAGCTCAGATGAATGTTGAGAACCCCTCACGCCCACACTCAGAGCAGGGGCTCCCAAACAGTCCGTCACAGCACCTCACAAAGCGAGATGCTGGCTGGCACAGAGGAGACCGTGGCTCCTGGACTGCCCAGGGTTTTAGCCTGGGTCCCACGGGAGAGGTGCTGCCAGGAGGGCAGAGCAGCGAGGGCTGGTGTGGGGACAGAAGCTTGATCGGTGGCTCCATGGCTGCAGCAGATGCTGTGGGACTGGGGAAGCAGCAGCAATGCCGTCCCACTGCTGCTACCACCCTCTGGCAGAGTTTTCGCAGAAATGACGCTGCCTCCACGTTGCCTTTTCCCAGAGCAGCCCTTCTGTGACTTCCCCCTCTCCAGCTCTTCCTCCTTCCAGCTGCCCCAGCCCAGCCGGCAGGACTGGCAGAACCTCATTGTCCATGGTCTTTGCTGTTGCAGTGGGTTTGGCGTCTGTTACTCGACAGGGGCTGTGGTCCTCCATGAGGGCTAAAGGGTGGCTTCTGGGCAAGAGTTGGTTTCTCTCAGGCCCTGGCCATTAGCAGTGACCCCGGCAGTGACCAGGTACACAGGGTCTACCCCCAGCTCAGGACTGAAACTGCTCACGTGCCCGATGCCCAGGTCCGGGCTGTGGCCATGCAGTGCAAGTCCATACATTCCGCTACGGCTTTTGACTTCTTGGCTGCATTTTCATTCTGGCTCAATCATGTGATGCTTTTGGAGACAGTTTTTCCCTCTCAGAGGGAAAGTGTCTCATCTAGTCATAAGATCGGAGAGTACAAACACATGGTACCGAATTCTTCCAGTCTTGCCCTTTTTGCCACTGGCTTCCACACAGCAGACGTCACTGGGGATGAACCCAGCAGTGCCAGCTTTGCAGAGGCTTGGGAAAACTGTATTTATTGCACAAGTACAAGAAGGATAGTGCTGGAAATGACTTCCTGGGTTACAGATGCCAGTTTCCAGCTACGACTTGCAACCAGATTGTATAATTTTTCTAACAAACTAGCCAAGTTCCCTTTTAAAAATATTTCTAAGACTTCTCCCTGCTACACATTTTAAAAGACTGTTGCAGAAGCACACTGAGCTGAAAGAACGATCCCTGACTCCCAGGGATATTTTTTCCTATGCTTGCAAGGAAAATATCCCCTCTGAACACTCTTTGCCCTTTAGAAATTAACCTTTGAATCGATGTGTTAGATAGACAGGTAACCAGCTCTGCAAGAAGCATTCCAGACTTCAGCAGTGGTACTTGCACTTCACCATTTCCTAGTAGAAATACACCGCGGGTCACAGCCCAGGGCACGTCTACAGGGGCATCATCGTCCTGCGCAGTCATCCTGCAGGCAGCGGATCCGCGCAGCGGGTCCCCTCGGCGCAGCGGGTCCCCTCAGTGCACCCAGCGGAACCAGCGCGCAGCGGAAATTCTGGCTACGGCTCCAGGACCAGACTTGGGCTGCCTCCGCGTGGCTCCAGCCCCCAGAGGAATCCCACCTCCCTCTCTGCTTTTCTAAATCTTGTCTGCACTGGAGAAGCTTCTCAACTTAGTGGCGTGAAAAAACGTAGCCAGAACCATTTTCCTTTTCTACCCAGGTCATTCAAACACAGAGCGTATCGGTAATCCTTAGATCGATCAGAGGGAAACTCCACCGAGAGTTTTCCTGCATTTCAGTTCTGCTGGAAGCACCACTTTTCAGCTACTTTTTTATCTTAAACGTGTACCAAACCCATCTTGCCGAGCAGGATGGCTCATTTCCTCTGGCACCACCCGACCGTTTGCTCAAGTCCATGAAAAATAAGGGAATGGCTGCAGTTTTGTTAATTTTGTGGTTTACTCACCTAAAACAATGGATCTTACAAACACCACTACCCTTCTAACCTGGCAGGACCTATCACAAAAGTGCATGGAATTTTTCTAAATTAGGCCCTAATTTTCCGAGGCCTACGCGTTGTGCAACCATTTACATGAGTGCAAGCAAATGCATGGTCAGTATCAGCCGCTTCTGCAGAAGGGATGTCAGCGATGCTCCCTGGGCAGGTTTGTCCACGCCAGCTGCGCTTCGCTGCGGCGCGAAGCTCTTCTGCGGCTGCTGCCTGCTCTCCCCTGAGGAATGGTCTCTCCCTCTCTCCAGCTGCAGTCCCACATTCCTGATCCCTCCCTTCTCCTCCCATTACCATCAAAGGGGAGTCTCTGTTCTGAGGCGGGTGTGTTTGCAAACGACTACAAGAACAGAAATATGTTGGTGCTTGTCTTGCGTTCTCTGCCTTTCATGTTCCAAACGCTCCCCATTTTGAGAGGCCTGCCAGTCCCATCAGACGTTTCTCCCACTCGAACAGAGGCCTCTGCCGCAAACCCAGATCTCCCTGCACCGAAAAACGCAGCGCCCTGGAGTACGTGGCACCTTGGCCAGGCTGGAAACGCTGTCAAGTGTGCAAATGTCAGATGCTGGGTGAAAGTCTCTGTACTCAGACTTGCGTTACAACCTCTCCATCAGAGAAACAACAACAAAGCATGCTGCAAGGGGAACACAGAAGTCTAATTGATACAAAATGCCAATACCCCCCTCAGCCCCCTCCCAGGCACAAGTGATCAACCGGATAACCCATCAAACGAGCAGCATATACAACTTTACAAAGACATATGTATGGTTCTCTGGTCAGCCCTTATAAATAGCGTTTTACATATTAAAATAAATATGTCCACGTTGCCAAAGTAGCAAGAGGTTTCTTCGTTATTTAAAAAAAATATGTTACAAAACAATATCATTTATATTTCTTGCTTAGTTTTAAAAAAAAGTAATAAAAAAGTCATTTTATAAAATAATACGAAAGTAAATTGAGTACAAGAGTGTCCATCCCTAGCACGTGTCCTGGGTTTAACTCATCACGAGATGCTGACCTCCAGGACACCACGTAACCATTCCTTCACTTCTGGTTGGACAAAGGAAATCCAGTGCTTGCTTTTTTCACCACTTGTATCAAGTCTATGATGTAAAATTCATGGCAAGGGAAGAAGTCCTAGACCTGGGGAAGGTTCTCATTGCTGCTACTTATGGCTTTGCTACTCCCTGTATCAGACTGCCCTGTGTACCACAGGAAGATGATGTGAATGGCCAAAACCGAGCCCTGGAGTTTGGAGGTAACGAGTTCCAGTTGAATAGTCTAAGTGAGAAATTGGGTTTTTTTGGTTTCTTGACACATCCTAAGTGTGCAAGAGTGTGGGAGCATGTGGGTGTGTACAGGTTGGAGCCGGTGTGGGTGCGAGCGTGCGTCTGCCTGCATGAGCTGAGGGAGATTACGAAGTGTGGGAGAAGGGCCGAGTCCCCGCCCGCCCTGACCTCTGCCCGCGCACGGCCCTGCACTAGTTCCCACTGCTGAGCATCCCCAGGAGTTTGCTGGGCTCCAGGCCCTGCTGCTGTGCCATCTTCTGAACGTCAAAGCCCATGTGCATGAGGAACTGGATCACGTTCATCTCCTGCCCTGTGAACTGGTCCCTGATGGTGGGGCACGAGGGGTTGCAGTGGGGCCAGGGGCAGCTGTCAATCAGGTGGATGGGGCAGCCCTTCAGAGGGGCCTTCCCATTCCTGTTGCTCTCGTGCAGGCTGCGGTCCCAGCAGTGCAGGGCCCGGGGCAGCGACGTCCCCTTCACCTGGATGTCTGTCCAGTGGCTGCAAGGACAAACCGCGCAGGTGGCATCAGAGGGGCCCGGCGCCGGCACCGGGCAGCCCCCCACCGCCCCCCCCCCGGCCCTGCACAGGATCTGCAAAAGCACTCACTTGCGTGTAATGATCTCATGAGACAAACAGGCAGGAGCAAAGCTGGCGCTGAGGGGAAAAAGGAAACACGGATTAGGTCTTGGAAGGACAAAGTAACTCCCACTAAACAGAACCTTCCGGACTAGGTAGAGGGTGGAATTTTTGCTGCCCCTGGCAAGATTTTTAGAAACAGCAATGACTGTCATGATGTAAAACCTGACTGGACTGGAAAGCATCCAGAAGGAGAAGGGTCCTGTCCTGCCTCACGGTGCACATTCGCAACCGGAGACTTCTGGATACCTGCTCCTCTTTGAAGCGAGTGAGGCACGTCAGCAGTTCCTCCTCTGCTGTCTCATCAACCCTCTGGACGTTTTTATGATCAGTGCTTCTCAGAACAGCCCTGTGAGGTTCATGGCTGTGCAGTGGCAGGGAGCCTCAGACCTCGCCTTGGAGGCAGGGAAGGAAAAAACATGCTCCTACTGATAACAAAGGGTTGCTGATAACTGCCAAGTTGAAAATTGCTCTGGACTTACTCAGAAATGAAAAAGGCAAGATTCTCGGTGTAGACAAACTAATAGTTACCAAATTTACAACACTCATTTCTGCAGAGATCTGAGAAATGCTGCTTGGATACTGGATAAGAGTGTCTCTTAGAAATAAATGTGACAGGTTCTCCTCAATGAAATACTTACGTCACATCCTTCAAGGTGTTTCTCAGCTCCCTACCCAGGTTCTGGATGTAGAGCCACTGCCCCTCCTGAACAGGCTGGCCAGTGAGGTGAACGTTGTCTACAGTAAGCTGGGCCTCATCGAAGAGCCACTGGACAACAAAGACTGGACCTGGGAAGACAAAACATTTGGAAAAGGGATTGCTGGAGGATACAGGGAAACCCTTGACTCCATCTTATCTCTCTGCTCTGACACTTACATCGAAGAGTGGGGTAAATCTTATATCCAAAAAAGCAATTCCATTCCTCTCCCTCTTTAAACTGCAGCTTACAGCGCTCAGGGACGACACCGTTCCAATACCTGGGAGACAAAGCAGTAAGAGAACGGAAGGCACAGGACAATCCTAACCACGGCACTTCCATATGCCACTCTAGTTCTGCTCCGATTACAGTTCCAGCTTCTTGACACCAGAGCTCTTCCTTGGCTACATTGTCCCTTCAACACATTTTACAACTGCACGCTTCTTCTGCACATCTAGATTTTAAATTATTGCCTTTTCCAACAAATGACTGAAAACCCACGGATGAAAAATACTCTTTAAGTATCAAAATGAAGGAAGATAGAGGAGGAGGACATCTTCTCTGCACTCTAACCTCTTATAAGTGTACTTTAGAGCATATGATGGTACCTGATTCCTCTTCTGATGGCTTCCGTCGGAGCACACGTTATGGTGTCAATACAGTCAGTTCTGCGATACTGTTTGTTATCCAGGAACCACCCGGAGTCTGCCAAGCCTCGAACCTGAATCCCTTGATAGCCCATCTCCTCCAGCTGCTCTGCCACCCGGTCCACATTCAGGAGCACCCCTGTCCCTCCGGCACTGCAACGGCAACATTACTGCTGCAGTCAGGAAGCACAGAGCCACTGGACCCTGCGGCAGCCACGCTCCAGGAACAACCCCCCCCCGACAATCCCACTGACCCGGCGGTCACCAAGTTACCTCCTTGCTTTGCAGCTTCCAGTGCTGAGTAACCACCCAATACCTCAGAAACCAAACCCTGTTCTTATTCTTTCTTCTGGGAGGTATCTATGCTTTACATCATTTGCAAGGGGTTTGGCTGCTCAAAAACTGAAAGAATCTGAAGTGAGACAAACTGACCCTCTGCCACCTCTGCATTACAGCCCGTGTGACGTGTGCTGGCGTACCGCAGCTTTGTGTGACACAGCACGATTCAGAGCACCTGTGTCAGCCAGGCCTGGTGTTTTCATCCCAAACCTCTTCATAGGGGACGTGTGGGCTGACAGCAGCCAGTGTTCTCGATGCAGGGAAGGATGAACATGTTCCCTCCCTCCTGCAAAGCTTTTACCTTGTTGCCATTTTCTCCATTTTTCCTAAGTGTACCTGGACCAAAAGCTGAGGAAAATGATACTATACCATGCCCTTGTACTACTTAAAGGGGAAATCTGAGGAGACACGGGGTTCACTGTGTTAGTGTCACTGTGCTCCTAGAGGAAATTTTTCCAGAGCTGCTGAAACCTCCTCCCTAACAGCTTCCTACTGTGGAAACCTCTGCTCTTCACCCCAGGATGTCGATACCTACCTGCTCCCTGCTAGCAGCAGCACTTTTGCAGTGCTTAGACCTTTTCCCACCAGCTCCTTTATAACCTCCTGAATGATCAGTGCTCCCATGAAGGCATATTCATCTGGAAGAGAGAGCTCAGTGTCAACAGAACTGTTTCTGTCCAGGCTCAGACTGTTGCTTCCTCTGCACAAATGCTTAAGAACCTTATGAAGGAGTTATGAACCTAAAGCCAGGCCCATTTTCTCCACCTGTACCAAGTACATCCAACAAGAGATACCTCCCCCCGTACAAAACTTCCTTCCCTGACAGAAAGTGAATAGAGGGAACAGAATAGGCAGTAACACAGGCACGCTTTCCTGCAACAATGCTTAGGAACCGGTAAACTTAGAGAAGGAAAACAAGAAGGAAGGTGCTGGGACCCTTTCTCTACAGATGCGGAATACACACACCTTCCTACCACCCGGAATCTCAGCTGTAATTTACTGTGTCCTTTTTTTCCCAATTCACAAAGACAATTCAGACAAGCAGTGTTTCACAAAACGTTATCCCTCAGCCCCCCCAGAAGGCAGCCACATCTGCTGGGGTGTGACTGCCGCAGGAACGTCACACAAGGTGGCCACGACGTGAAGCCCCTTACTGTGACAAAACCTCTACCTGTGGTATCCACGAGTGGCCAGTCTCTCAATGCAAGAGTTAGTGAAAAGAGATTTCGAGTGCCACAATGTCTGGTTTAAGGCCAGAAATCACAGACCAGCTCAAAGAAAAGCATTAACCTTCTGTCTTTTTGGTGCCACGTCATGGAGCATCTTAATTCTTTTGTTCACGGCAGCATTTATCAACAGCAATTCCACTCTGGTCAAAGAAAACTCTTCATGAACCACTGAGAGGAGAACTAAGCCCCTGGTGTTTCTATAGACACTACAGTGCCCAGATACTGATCCCGCTTAAGCTGGGAAACCCAGAGAAGTACACGAGGCAGAACAATTCATCTGCATGAAATCCAGCTAGCTGGATGTGGGACTCCTCTCAGCAGACTCCCCAAGTTCTGTCACCATCAAAATGGCAGCCGATGGCAACGCATGTATTGGGATGAACTGTTCTTCATCTCCCAGAGAAACCTGCAGGCAGCTTTTAGCCGGACACACAACGGCTCCTTTCAAAGGCCAAATACCCTCCTGACAGAGGTCTGAAACTAGATTCCCTGCACTTGCCTCTCAGATCAGCGAGGCCAAAGTCACACGCGACAAGGCGCAGTTCCTCAGCTACACCATTTACCGTGCTGCGTGCTGGAACCTGGAGATTCATCTGAAAGGAATTCTGTTCCTCTAATCCTTGCAACTGCACCAGTGTAACATCTCTGCAAGCAGTGGCTCTGAACTATGTCAAAACAGCCTGAGCTAAGGAGATCAGGATGTTTTATCTGGAAGTAGCTTGATATTCTTTCCTGCCCTTCAGCAAGAAAAAGCCTGTTCTTCATTCACATAATTTCACAGAAGTCTGGCCATATCCTTTAATGTGTGATGTCTGGGGCAGGAACAGCCCATCAGCAACACTCACTTTTCTCAGACTTGGAAGAGGCACCGCTCCAAACATCACTTGAGCAATAAGGGATGAATCTGTAAGAGAGAGTTGTGTGAGCACTGATGTTCCTTTGACTTCCGAGCAAGGACGAGGACAGGGTCAAGTCACTGGAAGAAAACTAAGCCCTGGAGAGGGGAAAAGGGAAGTTTCTTGTCCGGTTTGACAGCTTACATTCTTGCACACCAAGTGGCAATTGTAACTGTCTTACATTTTCTCCTGAACACTGGTAGTTTTACTGAATTACATCAATAAATAACATGTCTTTTATCTATTTAATGCAAGCGCTGAGCTCAGTGAACAGAATGACAGGCCAAGGCTTTGCCCCAGCCGTCGTGCTGCTACGGTGGACGGGCTGCCACAGGGTAACCGTGCTTCAGCTTTTCACATCAAAAATGGGAAGAGCTTGTCAATGCAACGTAAATGCTGACTGCAACCACTGGAGGTTTTTGCAGGAATTAAGTTATCTTCCCATTTTTGCCTCTGGCTTGCAGAGTGCAAATTAACACCCCTCTCTTTTGCTTTTCCCTCCTATATAGGTGCATATATAAGCTGGTGTCTTTCTCATTTCTCTCCTTTGCACTAGAAGAGCTGCTCCACATTCCTCTCAAATTGGCACACGTGTAGCACACCATCAGCCCACCACTCACAGCAGTATTTGTCACCTCAGTCAGCTGAGAAGGGTCTCTAAGCTACCCCCGTTCTTCATTAGATCACCCCACAGCTCCAAGGACACTGGATTTAAGTCTCTCCAGACCTCGCCTGTGCTACTTGTTAGAGAGCTGAAGCAGGACAAATGAGGAAACACACACTTTCCTCTCGCAAGTGTTAGTCTTAATCTGTCCTTGTAGCGTTCTTGCTAGCCTAAAAGGCGGGAGATGCTGCTTAAGTATAAAACCCATTTCCCCGCGGCTGTCCCTCCTTACACCATGTTTGCATTCCACCAGTGGGGATTTTCTTCCGGCTGTGATGACAGGATCCCAGTTCCTGCAGAGGGGCACAAAGAAACAAGAAATGTCCAGATGACAGTCTGTGACTTCAGAGAACCTGTCTGAGCCTCAGGCAGGATCTCTGACCACACAGAAAACAAACACCCGTGATGAAAAACACGGTAAATTTCTAAATTTGCCCTTAGGCAGATGCGACTTTCAGAACGCAATTCACGCTAGAGATGGAGCCTGTCTAGAAGCCTCTCGTAGGACAGAAAAGAACCTGTGACACATACTTAAACATCTGCCCTCAAAGAACTCCCAGCAGGTGAATTCCATTATCTGCAGTTACAAGATCTGTGTGAGGGACAGAGGTTTAGGTGTTCAGACAGCCGGAGCATGAGCAGTGAGAATGAAGAGAGAAGCTCAACAGTTCCGTGTCGACTCGGGAGCCTCGTGGTCCAGGGGGGTTTCGGGGTGCGTATGACCCTGGAAGGTGCCACGGGCACCTCACATGTGTGCTGTCACACATAGAGCCGTTGCAGCTGGTTCAGTGACACTGTGTGACTGTAAACAGGGAAAAGGTGGAACGAGGCAGCTCCGGGTAAAGGCCCAGTTAATCTCATTTCCCCCTCTGCACACAGGGCCAGCCCTGCCACGGGCAAACGCCCCCCATGCAGCGCGCGAGGGCGTGTCTGGCCCGGCAAATGGGTCGAGAGGCCCAAGAAGAGTCCTGACGGGATCAAGAGAAACACAAAATCTCTTGGAAGAGCGAAGAACTGAAACACAGCTCTGGGGATCCCAGCAGGTCTGAAGGAAGAGAGCGATTCGGCCGGAGCTCACAGCCCAGCGCTGTCTGCCAGCGAGCACCGTCCCCAGAAGGTGTGTGCACGCCCGTGCTTCCCCCGTGCTTCCCCGACTGCTCAGGGAGCGCAGGAGCAGCACGTCCGCGGGCAGGAGCGGAGCCCCTCGGTGCCGCGAGGCTGCGCCGGGGCAGGAGCGGGAGCAGCCGCAGGCGGCAGCGACCATGTGCCTGCGAGGACGGTGACGCTGTGGCGGCTGCCCTGGCCGGTCCCCGCTCGCTCGGGGGTGTCTGTCCCCGCTCCCTCGGGGCTCTCCCCACGGACCCAGCGGGCGACTCACCCACGCGGGTCGCGGGCCACTCGCTGGAGCTCATGAGCCTCCTCATGGTGTCGTAGCGCGTGTGGCAGTTCTCCCTGTTGAAGCAGTACCACCCTCCTGGTGAGGGGAGAGAGGGGGGTCAGCGCCCCGCCGCCCCGCCCGGCGCCGGCAGCGGGGCCCGCGGCCCCCGAGGGGCGGCCGGGAGCGGGGGCCGGGGGGGCGGCCGCGGGGGCCGGCGCTCACCTTCCAGGAAGAGCAGCCAGCGCCGGCTGCCCTTGGACTCCTTGAGGTAGTAGCTGGGGGAAGAGCCGGCGGCGGGCGGTCAGCGGCGCCGGGACGCGGGGGGGTCACGGCCGGGCGGCGGCGCTCGCGCCCGCCGGGACAAGCGGCCCCGCTGCACCTGTCGCCGCCGCGCCCGGAGCCGCCGCGCGATGGCGCCGCCGCCCCTCGGGGCCGGGAACGGGGGGGGGGGGGTGGGGGGCGGCGGGGTTGGGGGGGGGGGAGCGCGGCCGGGACTCGGGGAGCGCGCGGCGGGCGGGGGCCGGGCGCGGGGAGCAGCGGGGGCCGCGGCGGGCGGCGGCGGGGACTCACCCGGCCGGGCTGCCGTCGTTGCAGGTGACCGAGGCGTTGTGCAGGAGGTGCAGGCGCAGGTCGTGCGGCAGCGCCTGGGCCGAGCAGGGGTAGAGCGACTGCGCCAGGCTCTTGACCTGCGCCATGAAGCTGTCCATGTTGCCCTCCACGGCCGTGAAGTCCAGCGGGAAGCTCTCGGCCGCCGCCGCCTCGCCGCGGGCCGCCGGGCCCCGCCGCCGCCAGCCCTTCCTGCCCTCGCCGCCGGGGCCGGCGTGCAGCAGCCCCAGCAGCAGCAGGAGGTGCACGGCCGCCGTGCCCATCGCCGCCCGCCGCCACCCGCCGCCCGCCGCGGCGGC